>NC_090270.1:241481937-241788074 GCF_040414725.1 Anabrus simplex
TCAAAATTTGCATGTATTATCTTCATTGCATTGACTATAAACCTGCGGATCGATTTTTGGATTGCACTTTTGGTCTGGCTGAAAAAAAATTTCAAACTTAAAAAATTTAAGATTTTTTGTAGATTAAAAACTTGGATATGAAAAAAAAATCTTCATACTCATTAATGCAATTCAAAAAAGGAATCCGTAGGTTTCTTCCAATTGTATTAATGCAATAGAATATTACCTAAAAGTTACACTATCTTGATTGGTTTAATGCGGCAGACCTTTATAAATATTGAATAATTTGCACATGAAAATGTATAAAATAATTAATATCTCAAGAACTAATCAACTTGAAATGCTCAAATTTACCACAGTGGTTTATGTTGTGACTATTCATAAGCATACAAAATTTCAAAGCTGTACCTCAGTTTATATAGAATTTGGAAATTTCAGTCCCAGTGTCCCTTAAGTGGAAAAGTCACCAGCCCTTTCTACAATCCCCAATCTGGAGGAGCAGGGACTCTTCTGTCGGGTTTACCATACCTTAGCCGAGGGACCCAGTTTTAAGACGCCAGGTACTCGCCCTCACCCATCCCCGTGAAGGGTAGGATTTGATGGTTACATTAACAGATGAATTGTCAACTAAAGCATTTCTTGAGGTGTAACGGCAGCACTTACTCGATATCAGTGTAACCCCCAAGGTTCATCAACCAACCACCCATTGACCCTCCTCCTTTATCCGGGCTTGGGACCGACACTGGGAAGTCCGAGTCATTCCTAGTGGCGGAGTTACATTCAGCAACTACAGCATAGTAGAAGAATAAAATAATCCCACGATTTTAAATATTACTAAAATACCCTACATGTATACAGGTTTATGGGGGCCATTCAAAAAGAAACGAACCGGAGGCTATAAAATGAAAACCGCTGATAGAATCATAATGCGGAGGAAGGTGCGGTCCCTATAATAACACTGAGGTCCAAAACTCGCCTCTGGAAGGACAAGGGTGCACACAGAGCAAGCACGCCCACCCGTATATCATCCACTGCACCCCGTTGTGCTAACAATAATGAAATGGAGGCTTCAAAAGAAGAGTAAAGGGGTGTAGAGCGTTTCCTGACAGCATAAGGAGTGAGGGAACAAAATTCAACAAAGAATGGCACAAGTGTACGGAGAACATTGCATGTCCGTTGCAAGTGTCAAGACGTGGCACAAGCTATTCGGTGAAGCGCGTATGTCGTTGGCAGATGATGCACGGTCTGGAACGCCACACCGCATAACCGATGCCATTGTCCAGCAGGAAGATGCCGTCATTATATAAGACGGGCGAGTTACGGTAGCAGCCGTTGCCGAGGAGGTCGGAGTGAGCGTTGGAGTGTACATGCCACCATTAAGGACTGATTGAAATTTCGCTAAAAGTGCGCCCAATGGGTGCCAACCAGCACAAGAAGCATGTCGCATGGTCCTCTCTCTTCAATATCTGCTGCGCTGTGCCAACGAAGGGAATTAGATCCTGTTGCGAGTGTTCGCTGGAGACAAGACATGGTGTCACCACTTCGAACCCGAGTCAAAACAACAAAGTCTCCAGTGGAAGCATGCAGGGTTTTTACCACCCGAAAAATTCAATGTGAGCTAAAGAAGGGTCTGAGAGGCAGGCGATTTACCTCGGACGACGACGTCAAAGAGTACGTCCGGAACTGGTTCACAACGCACCCCCATTCGGCCATTCACCGCCTTGTGTCCATTTGTGACAAGTGCCTCAACAGTGCTGGTTAATACTTTAGAAATAACAGTACAGGTTTTCATTTCATATCCTCCAGCTCGTTTCTTTATGAATGGTCCTTATATTTCAGATACGGTTGAAAATGCTCCTTGAACAGTAAGACATGCCTCATATCGTTTAAACAATCTATCTGCAATTCACGTTCGGTAATACACTATACTGTACGTGTTATTTCTGTCTTCAGTATGGGGATTAGTTCGGTAAACTCTGTCCCTTAGGGTTCCCCAAAACTAATAATCACAATAAGTTAGGTTAGTTAATCCAGGGGGCCATAAACCTGTACCAACTATCCGGTATCAAAAATGTTTAAAGCGTCTATACAAAAAAGACGATGGCTGGCATATAAACCACGGTTGCTTCCTTCACAAAACTGTCTCCAGGTACTTATAAAAATACGTGACAGTAAAGGCATCATAATCGCACAAGAGATAAAATAATTGTCCCGCAATGAGTATACTGCTCCATTAGAAATATTACCTAACAAGAAAACAGCATGTATATCTAATTTATATGGTCATATGCCCTCTAGAATTTCGTTTGTTAACTTCCGCGTATGGACAAGATGCCTTTATAAACATCCACTTATAATTTAAAAATTACTTCTTCTCCCTTCAAGTTCTTTGCCTTGAAATCACTTTTTAATTCTGAGTCTATCAGCTCCAGTAACGTCTTCCAGTTTCTCTCCCAGCTTTAGAGCACGCCTTTTCTAATTAATATGAATATTTGCTAAACCTTTCAGGAAGTCTATGCATTTTATATGGAATACGCCTTTATCAGCTGATTAAAGAAATTCCAATACAGAACTAATCTTCTTTCTGAGAAGCCCGGCAAGCTGTTTCTCTTCGAAAAAAGAACCTAATCACTAGGATTATAATTAAGATTTGTATTTCCGACCATCAAGCAGTTTGATACATTTCTATCAATAGATTAATGCGGTGATGAAGTTTCAGGATACCAAGAGGAAGTAGGCTAATTAACTTCCTACTTACATGAAGGATGAATTCCATTATACGTCCAGGGTGATTGAATATTTTTCAGTGACATGTACATTAACAAGTATATTGAGAACCTTCTGTAAATACCAACGACTTTCTAATCAGGAGGAGATATAAGATTCGTGAAAGCTTGATACTGTTCGCCCGGAAGGACGTGGATTCGTCAGGAAGTCGTAAAATTTAAGAAACGAGATTTCAACTTCCGGAGGTGCATATGGCCCTGAGGTTCACTCAGCCTACACCAAAAATTAGTACCACCTTAATTACTGGGGGCAAACGCGGCCGGGGGTAGAGCTAACCACTCTACCCCATCACATGCCGCGGTTAACAATTTGTACATAGTATTGATTAAGTGGATTACCTCATTTATCTATAATAATATTATATTCTCATCAATACGGAAAACGAAAATTATAGACTTTGATAATGATTTAATTTCAGATCACATACATATTATTAACTGTACACTTGAGAAGTCTCTGACCCGAATCTGTTTGGGTTCCGTTCACTCATATTACTCTATGGGAGAAAATATCTGGGTAGCCTTTCACAGGAACGGATATAGAACCTTCAATTTTCAGACTGAATTACAGTTTCAACCCTCCTATGAAATGAGAACTAACACGCTTGTCGACGGAGGTTGCTGAAAATGATACACGCGAGTTTTGTTGCTAACTTCCAAAGAGCAAACTTTCCTGATTCATGATAGGAGAACGTTGGTGTAAGTAGAAAACTACCGAACAAAACTCACTTCATGCATGGTTGGTTGGAAGAAACTCGCAAACAGTAATTAAATAACCTCTGTAAAGCTGAAGTGGCAAAGAAGTGAGTCTTAATAAACATAATGAGAAGATCAAACAGGGGAGTCTTTGTGTAATTATCTCCTCATTATTTACATCACTGCTCGTAGAAAATTTGTCAAATGCGACGATGCACGAAATAGATTGTGATGGAGAAGAGAGTAGTCCAGTAATTATGAGATTAAACACGAGAGAAACAATATCTTCTTGTACGGGGAAAATACTCCCTAGGTACTCTATATTGCGTTAGTACTTGTAACGAGAGGCGTAACCAATATGGTACGGGTCCGCCTGCAGAAAACAAAACAGGGCCCCTCAAATTTGTATGAAATCTGTCAATAATACACACAAAAAATACAGCATACACAAGCATAATTTTAGTGCAATCTATATCGATTTAATATATACAAATAACGTACTGTAACAAATCTAAATAACATAAATAAATATATGTGTCTGTCGTTTGGTTTTGCATGTTTAAAATCTCTACTGTACTGGGCAGTACGGTGTGGTATCTGTGATCAAAACTTTGACGAATTCGATTAAATCAGCGGATGTCATATTCGATGCTGAGGAGGCTGAGTTCGCTGGGTCTGCCTTGGTCATAATATTTCAGAGTTAATTCTTTATAAGTCGCAGTTTCAAAAATGGTTGTTTTGCGGAAAAAGTAATAGGCATAACTAGGTCTAAAATATCATGCCGTCGTCAAAGGAATAAAACCCCGTACCGGTATGTCACAATACTCTTCTTACTTATTGTATTTCTTAAGACTGGTCACACCTCCTAGTCCCGTATGGATATGCAGTCCATCGGAATAATTTTCGTTGTGATCATTTTCCATTGTATATGTGTAAACGGAACATTAACGTTACCATATCGTACTGCTGAAATATATGTTTGCATGTTGTATTTACGCACTCCTACAGCATAATGTATTTAGGGTCCATTTACTCTACACCTTCGCATAGGAAAATTAATACAACCAACGTTGTTCTGATAGACTGCATGGGACGTACCACATCCCCACGCTGGGTTTATTACAGCATATTATCTTCATATAGCTATTATTTTATTGGTGTATTAAAGTCAGAATATTTAAAGCTGAAATGTCTCCGTGTTAGATATTAGTAATTTGTTTTTTACAGGCAGTTGGAAAACACAAAGCTATTTCCATACTTGGAGAAACATCAGAGGGAAAATTTAGTGAGTCACACGAAGAGTCCAGGGCTCTGCGGACGTGGTCGAGTTATAGAAACGTGTCACCAGTGTTACTACTACTCTGGATATCTCTCGTTCATGACTGAACAGGCAGACCGGCAGGAAATTGGATATCGAGAAGGTGGTGGGGAGGAGAATCTGAGATACTTTTGGAGAACGCGATCGAATATCATTACGACGATGACTCTGGCACATGACGGTGAACATTAACGAGTGTGGTTTGTTTATAGGTGAACGAAGCAGTGGTTTTTGCTTGTTAATACTTATGAACATTTGTGCTAAGGTACTGATCTTGGCATTCAGATCTTATGGCAAATTTCAGTGAAAAAGAGGTACAGTTTCAAAGTTATATACCGTGTGTGACAGTGATAGCCGGCAATTTGTGTTGATACACAGAGACAGTGAAGGGCAATTATATAAATACATTTGTAATTACTGGTCATCGGGCTCACTACAAATGGTAGTAGGACCCTCGTTGTTGTGTTCCCACTGCCTTTCTTTTTATTCTAGGATTGTTGAATGTATATAGGTAGTGAGTTGCTATCTTATATGTATATGTACTGTACCAGGAAAGCCTAGGTCCTGGCCCATATCAATCGAAAGAAACGTTATTCCAGCATAAAATATCCGTCCGACGTACGAACAACTGAGCAAAGGGATGTTCCAGCATGTGCCAGACTCCACGAGTGCACTAGGCGAAGTCAAGTGACGTCACCTGTCGCTCGAAGCTCACCTCCCCTAGAGATATTTCTCGAAAAGAATTTTCTTTTCGCAAGCTTTTAAACGCCTTAACCAATTTCGACGGGACAAACGCTGAATTGTAGCGGACGTCATAAAAGTTAATCCGTGTGAATTTCGAATTAATCCATCCCATGGTTGTTGAGTTATAATAATTTAAAATCTAAGAAGATTATGCACTCACAGTCACATGACCAAGAGAACCAACCCTCCCAGCGCCGGTATATATGTCAAGGCTAACAAGCAGAGCAGAGCAGTACAGGGACGAGTACACAGATGTGTGTGTGAGTGAGACAGACGTGAGACCGACCCTCGTACAGTATGTCCGCGCAGTCACGGTGAAAGTACTTGCCGTCGCGTTTCCGGAATACGAAGTTATATCGCCGACAAAATTATAAAACACGTCGCACTGTATTTAGTATATCGCGTCGCGACTACGGTCTAATTCTAAAGACATTTGAGAATATAATACGAGTGAACTTATTGAAGTGTAAATACCAAATATTTAACGTTCACATAGTATATCATTACGTGTGGACTTAGTTTACCTTACATAATATTGAACTTCTACAATGAACAGAAATTAATGTGTAGAATTACCAGGACTCATTTCTTTTCGAGCATTGAACTGTGTTTCTTTATTCACGTAGTGTTCATGTCATATTAGTATACGACTTACAGTAGTAAACTGGGTGAATACTAAGAACTTTTTCTGAGGTAATATGACGTTATAATTACCAGATAATCAGAAAATAATCCTTAGTATCTTAATGACCGTGTTCAAAGACTGTGATTATAGACTGTGATTTGCCTTTTTCAAGTGTGAACTGTGTAATTATGGATATTCTCAGTAACGACTTTAAATAGTATTTCATACAGAAAGGACTGTGATTATTCATTTAACGTCTTAAAGTTCAATTACGCCATAAACTGTTTTCGACAGTAAATGACAGTGTCAGTGATAACTACTCGCACTAAGTGAATTTTCCGTGTGCGAAAAATCACCTTAACGAGCTGCAATTCTACACGACCCAGTTCCAGCAATCATCACCTCATTGAGGGACGTCAACATGGTGTGTTAATGGAACATCGCCGATCCTGATTCTCCACGGAACATTCCAGACTTCCGTCCTTCAACATTTGTAGCAACATTTCTTTCATTAAGTGAGTAGTAACAAACTGACTAAAATTTTTTTAATTAATTTTGGACAGTGGAAACTTCAGTGCCGCGTGTGAACAAATATTTCAGAATTCTCATAATTTCTCAGAAGTTCATCTTTTGTGATTAATTTAATTTTCAAATTTAATTTTCATATCTCATAGAAGAACTTTAGGCTTTTCAAGTGTGCTATACATCAAGGTTTACAAACTGAAAAACTTTCAACATAAATTTAAATTCTTATGTCAATTTGCAATTACAAGTGTGTGCTCATATTTAGAAAGATTTTAGGTGGAAATCTAATACCTCGTATTCTCACATTTTTTATTATTTTTATTATTATTATTATTATTACAACTTCCCCCATGCGGAGGCTGCCACAAGGACAAAGTATGTCGAATGAAAGACTTTGGAATCAGTGATATTCATTTAATTTTCATGAACAGAAATCAAGAAGATTACGTTTAAACTTTTAATTTCAATGCCAGATTTGAGTCCAATAATCATATTGCAGGGTGAAGAATCAATAAATTGTTTTTAAAAAAATGTTATAACCATCTATTATTCGCTCTGTATCGGCTCCAAAACTAAGTTCCATTCCCTGAGGTCCTACTCATGCCCTTTATCCAAGAACATTTCCTGGTACAGTACAGATAATGGTTAGATATGAAAATAGATAGTTTATTTTATTTTCTATTAGTGGAGAAGTTATTGGAGAACCTAGGTGCAGTTGCTACCCGCTTAATCGTTTTCAGGGGGTTACGTAAGGCCTGTCAGCAGAATACCAGTTTCTCGGCTCTATGAACACGACCAGAGTGGAATATTTTATTTTCTACCATTCATTATCTGTATATAAAGATAGTGTACTAAAAATAGCTTTGGGAAATTCTTCCATCCGTTCTACTGGAGCGATTTGCTTCATTTTTGTTCTATTCTCTCTGTAATTACCTGCTGGTGAATCATGTGACATCGATAGGTCCCTTAAGTTCAGGCAAATCAATGAATGATCACGCCAATCAATGCAGACGAAGGCTTACCCTAACCTGAAATACAGTCTGTACTTAGCAGGTTGCCAAGCGACTAATGTATGTGATTTTCATCCTTAGTGATGTCATTGCATGCAGCCATTTTTATTTACTAACTGTCAAGCCAGAGATTATACGCTTCCTCTGATCACAAAAGATTACTATTCACTGTTAGATACGCTTTTATTCTCTAACCTTTCCCGGCTTCCTAATATAATCAACAGATGGCAGAGCGCTCCTATAACGCACATGCTGCTAAGAGATGAAGTTCACGTATAAACAGACTCCATCATGACATACGTTTTAGACATTATCTGGGAATAACAGACATATATAGTAAATAGACAGGAAGCGCCGTATCTCGTAGCATTGGAGCTAGTGAAGCCGTAAACTTGCGGCCGCCGCCATCTTATGTCACTACAGATCACTGTAAACATGCATGTTTGTTACGTGGCGATTTGTTTTATGTTGTTTTTATGCACATTTGGCGTTATTTTTCGGAAAACTACTGTGTGGCAGAATGATGAATACCCGTGTAGTGTTTGGGTATGGTTTTTCCTATTCAGGAAGAAAGAATAAGGAAGGAATAGGAATTTCAATACACCGGTAAGTGACGTACTTGTGTTCATGTACACTTGTTGCCTACTTATTAATACAATTAAATTTACAAATAAATATGCCTAATTCACTTCCTTCCGGTGTATATTTGTTGGCGTTTGCCCCCTTGTGATGGAGGCCGCATATTGCGTACGGTAATAATAATAATAATAACAATAATAATAATAATAATAATAATAATAATACCGGGCGAGTTGGCCGTGCGCGTAGAGGCGCGCGGCTGTGAGCTTGCATCCGGGAGACCGTGGGTTCGAATCCCACTGTCGGCAGCCCTGAAGATGGTTTTCCGTGGTTTCCCATTTTCACACCAGGCAAATGCTGGGACTGTACCTTAATTGAGGCCACGGCCGCTTCCAACTCCTAGGCTTTTCCTATCCCATCGTCGCCATAAGACCTATCTGTGTCTGTGCGACGTAAAGCAACTAGCAATAATAATAATAATAATAATAATAATAATAATAATAATAATAATAATAATAATAATAATACATTTAGTTACAAGTTAAGTTTATGTTTTGCTGGTGTTAGTAATTGAATACAGCGGTCTCGGTCTCTCATAGTCTTTAAAGATACAAGGATGCCAAAATTACTGTCAAAACTAGAATAGAAGGACAGCGTGCATCAATCGAAATAGGGTGTTAGGCTTATTATAACAGAATATTATTGAATATATCTCAGGATTTGTGGTAAAGATGTTAGCCAATTCTCTACAATGTGTTACTTGTAAGGAAGCTGTTGTACAAAAAGAAAATCCTTAGCCGGGCTGAGCGGCTCAGACGGTTGAGGCGCTGGCTTTCTGACCCCACCTTGGCAGGTTCGATCCTGGCTCAGTCCCGTGGTATTTAAAGGTACCGGTATTCAAATATCTCAGCCTCTTGTCGGTGCTTTTACTTACCCATAAAACTCCTGCGGGATAAAATTCCGCCACCTCGGAGTCTCCGAAAACCGTAAGAGTAGTTATTGGGACGTAAAATAAATAGCATATTTTGTTACAAAATCCTTTTCCATTCATTTCTTTCGAGAATAGAGGTAATCTGCATGTTCCTATGAAATATGTCCATGTGTGCAAATTTACTGTGATGTACTTCAGAGAGAATACATGTCATGATTTAAGCTCAGTCATGAAAAGGAACATACGAAATGAAGTCACAGCTCAGTTGTATGTAACAGTCTTTTAAAAGTTAAAGCTCACATGCTTTAGACCTAAACTCAAAAGGGTACGCACGTTTATCGCGTTATTATTGTAATTTCATCACTGTACCTGAAAATACGTCAAAGAGCCCGCCTGGTGGCCATGATTGTTAAGTAGTTGAAGTCTAAACGGTCTGACACTGTGGTTAGCCGGTTCGAGTCCCGTTGGTCAAAATAATTTTCAGCATCAGAATACTGGCCGGCAGGGTAGGAGAGGTTGTGGTTATTGTGTGATAATAGCCTGGATTAAATTTCAAACCTCTCCGCAATGCTCATATGGACTGAGGGCATTAAAGGCTGTTGATCGTGATTCGTCCGTCGGATGGAGACGTTAAATCTTGAGCAGACCCATTATTTGTGCTATTAGACAGGAGTAGGCTATGTGCCGGCAACGCGTTTCACCCTCTCTCCCTTCCTAGTATCATATAACACGTGATTAGTTTCATCTCATTAACTCCTCTGATGAGGTTGACTGCAGGAAGGGCATCCGGTCATAAAAAATAGCCACGGTAAATTCATCTCACCTCAAACCCGACCCCGTAGAGAAACGGGACAAGGATTGGACAAAGAAACAAGCATGAAAATACGTGTGAATCAGCCGTAACAGAGTTGAACGGAAACAGATTTGAACAAAGATCAGTCTAAAAGTGGTTGGTTATTTTTAAGCATTGGTAAATTGATACCAGTCTTTCTTTCTTTAATAGTAAAATAAAGGGCCTAATAGGTCTAATTAATCAATGTTATTGTTATTATTCCGATGTGCTTTTAATTGTTTTAATTATCTCCTGTCCAATATTTCAGTTTCGGCTACTACTTTACATTCATTCATCGGGGAAGTGTAGTGATGTAAGATGGCGGCGGCCGCACGCTTCCGGCTTCAGTATCCTGCTGCTCATTGTCTCTATGTCTGTGCTGGAAACACCTATCGAAGGATAACATAGCTCCACTAGAAAGAGTGAAGGCCATGAAAAAAAGTTCTCTGCCTGGCAGGAAAACGCTCTTTCGAGACTAACCTATGAGCTCACAAAACCACCTTTCCATGTAGAAGAACTGCGATTTAAAATCCCATTGCCTTCTAACACACAATTCCAAGCTTTACATCAAGAGATGAAGGATAATAAGGCGAATAAATGGATAGATGTTTACCAAACGGGCGGCATGATCACGACAGAATGGATGAATTCTGACTACGAACTGCGGCATAAAATAACGCTCCTATTAAATGTTCATAAAACCATTGAAAATGGCAGGCAAGAGAATATTATTACGACATGCATATTAAGACGAGATATACGACCTATGTATAACGATTCGGTGGAGCAGAACCGGTCCTCTAGTTAGTATTAACATTCTAAATTGAGGGATCATATGGTGACCACTGGCGCAATTAAATTATATATTAATATTAGTATCGTCATTTATTTGTTTATTCACTCATTTTGAACTTTATTTCATTGGAGGTCACCAAATGATATTTACACTCAATTATGGTACAAAAAGTTAATATTTTTAATAATGAAATTTTATATTTTATTTATATCACAATTAGGTCCAAGAGTATGGCGGATATTTTAAGCAGATTACAATTGTCACCCAACAGTGGAGCAATAGTTATGGATATATTACACCTTATGTGGCCGGAAGGTGTGACCAGACTTTGGAATAATTATCGATAGGAAGAGCATCGTGACATCCGAGGTATTGTTTTCTCGACGACGATGTTTTGGTACCTATTTCCATTGATTTTTCTGATAAAAACTTGGCACAGGTATTTTTGGGAGAGCGAGGTGCTCATGTTGAGACAGACGGATGTGCTAGGCTCAACACAATAAGAGTAATAGCAGCCAGCTGGCAATTGCTCTATTTACGAATCATAGAAAACAATACTTTTCGGTCCATCCTACAACAACATCAAGATGTCACCTTTCCCGTGCAAGATGGCATTCAGGTAAAACTATGCATTTATTTATTTCGACATAAATATATCGTAGATCTGAGGGTCATTCAAAACTTTGTGCAAGTAATAGTTTGTAGTATCCGGAGCCATCTCTTTTCAGCTGCCACTACGTTAATTTATAACTGTTAAGATCTTCAGATTACCGAAACTAATTTTCATTAATACAATTATAAACTGCCTGAAAAAGAAAACATATGGTAAGAGTATTATACTTTAATGAAGTTGTTTCTTTATCAAGTATTATACTGTTATCATGTGTTTTCATTTTCAGATAGTTTTAACATTTATTAATCAAAATTAATTACAGATGACTGAAATATCTAACAGTTATGTTTGTTTGTTTGTCCAACCCTTGTCCCGTTTCCGTATGAGGCCGGGTATGAGGTGGAATGAATCTATCGTAGCGGGTTTTTATGACCGAATGCACTTCCTGACGTCAACCTCATCAGAAGAGTTAATGAGTTTAAATGAATGACGTGATATATGATAGTAGGAAGGGAGAGGGTGAAACCCGGTGCAGGCACACAGCCTACTCCTGTACAATAACACCAACGGGGCTGCTTAAGGCTTAACGTCCCCATCCGACGGACGAATCACCATCAAAAGCGTCATATGCCCTCACTTCATATGAGCAATGCGGAGAGATTTGGAATTTAATCCAGGCTTTTGGCACGCAATCTAGTGATTAAAAATTGTACTCCATCACCTCCCCTACCTACCGGCCAACATTCTTATGGTGATTTTTTTTTCGAACAACGGGACTCGAAGCGGCTGGCCACGGTGTCAGACCGTTTAGACTTCAACACCTTAACGAACATGGCCACCAGGCAAGCAAGTATGTAACAGTCATAAATTAACGAAGTAGTGTCATATAACAAAATATGTGACCCGATGTTACCTAGCAACAGTAATCTGAGAGCTGTACGGGCCATGAATCTGTATAAAGAGAGCTGCACAGGTCTTGAATCTATATGTCATGGCCAACCATCAATACTTCACATCAGAACATTAACGGTTTCTAAATAATATCACGTCACAAATTTTGTAGAGAGACATGTTTACGATAATTTTATTTTCCCAAAGCGATTTTCTTCCTGGAGAAGACTGCAGGCCCCTTAAGCATCGGGCCCTCCTGGATTGCAGGGCTTGCAGGCCCTGACACCACGCCACTATAATGAGCTTACAGTCACGTACACCTTTCCTTAGATTTCTTGTCCTTCTGCCGGACTGAGTGGCTTAAACGGATGAGGCGCTGCCCGTCTTACCTCAGCTTGGCAGGTTCTATGCCGGCTCATTCCGATGGTATTTGAACATGCTCAAATACGTCAGCCTCATGTCGGTAGGTTTATCGGTACGTAAAAGAAATCCTGCAAAACGAAATTTCAAAACCTCGGCGTCTTTGAATACCGAAAAGTATTTAGTAGGATGTAAAGCCAGTAATAGTATTATTCTCCTTCTTTTACTTCTTCTTCTAGTTATTCTTGTACTTCTTAGTCCCTGTTTGTGGTTTTTTTTTTAGGTTGTTGTGCAGTTATCCATCCATCGTTACTGACCTCCTTCATAATCTTCAGGTGCTTGGCTTTCCGTTCTGTGTTATCCTGGCTATTTTCTTGTATTGACTATAGGCCTACATCCCTGTTTCTGGACTATGAAATAGAACGGGGTTCACTTGATACGAGATTTTCTCAAGCACACAGTTAAAAGATGACGCTACTGACCTGTTGAACAGTACTTAGAAGAACACTGGTTGCCATGGTTAATTACTTAACAGAAACTACAACTTATTCTTCTTCTTCTTCTTCTTTTCCCACACCTGTGGGGTCGCGGGTGCGAACTGTTTCGCACATGTGGATTCGGCTTTGTTTACGGCCGGATGCCCTTCCTGACGCCAACCCTGTGTGGAGGGATGTAATCTCTATTGCGTGTTTCTGTGGTGGTTGGTAGTGTAGTGTCTTGGGTGAATATGAAGAGGAAAATATTGGGACAAACACCCAGTCCCCGGGCCAGAAGAATTAAACAGAATCGATTAAAATCCTCGGCCCGACCGGGAATCGATCCCAGTACCATCTGAACCGAAGGCCTCAACGCTGACCATTCAGCCAATGAGTCGAACTAAAACAGAAAGTACAACATTCTTGGAAAATATACGACGTATAATTGTGTCGACCGCGTCCTTATGCGTGTGCTCCCTTTTAATTCATTTCGTCATTCATGCACCGGCCAACGCCTCGATGCAGCTTCTTTTGTGGTCCCTGAATTTGCTCGGGGTCGTCCTACAAAAATCTACACTGCTACGTTCCCTTACAAATTAAAGGGGGCTGACGTAAGGCGAGGAAGAATATCACGGAAAAACTATGAAGTACAGTCTCACGATTTATTGTAAACTAGCCATAGCACAACAGTGGACTGTTAACCTGGCTACTACTACTACTACTACTACTACTACTACTACTACTACACTGTACTTCTTGAGCATTAGACGACTGTACATCGTTTAAAGTGGTATTGAGGACATAAGTTACTTGCTGAACGGAAGAACAGGTGAGTAAAACATTCTTCATAACAAGTGCAGATTTACAATGAAACCGCTCCTTACGGATACTTAACAGATACGAATAGACTTTCACGTCCCAACTGAATTAGAAAAAAATTATAAAATCAATTCTCGTTTACTCCCGGATACGCACACGAACAGCTATTTGAAGTGCTGAAGCTTGATTTCTCTATTGATTACGGATAGAATTGGTATTTTGAGATCTATTACATGGTACTGTGGGTTGCAAAAGTAGAAAAAAGCAGCTTTGATTACTGGACAGAAATGTACTGTATTGATAATATAACAATAAGTATGTCATAATAGTATTGTAACGTATAGACCTCCAGTACCGTCAGATGGAAGTAAAGGAAGTCACAAAACTGTTTTGTAGTTGGAATCTGATGGATCCGATGTCCATTTCCCACGATCAATTCAACGCATGGATTTAGTGAAGCCGACAAACAACCCTGCCCGACATATTTATGGGAAGGTACTACGTAATGCATACTGTACTTAATATTGCGAACAATTCAAAATCCATGTCAGCAGAAGTGTTTAAATTTAGCAGTTGACATCATTGTCTCTCAAAAATACACTGGTTACTCATTGTTTATGAACATTTGTGTGCATATAGTCCTTACTATTATAATCTGGAAAAGAGTAACAATTAAAAATGACTAATGTCAGAACATTGAAACCCGTTAGAAGTGCTTCCTAGCATGAATACATTAGATTTTGTGTTGTAACATTGTCTTAGGTAGTAAGGTAGTAGATTTTGAAATGAGCTATACATTGATCGTAAAATATCGAAAATGCGTTTTTGTGAATTCTCAACCATCGATAAAAGATCGTAAATGTATTTGCCTGAATTTTAGAATCACTGAATGACGTATTTCTGTATGAGAAAATATTATTTTCTATTAAACATCACTAGACCTATTATTGTGACATTTCAATGCCAAAGGAACTCAGTGCCAAAAAATTGTGATTTTTTGGTTGCTAATCATAACTGTGTAACGTCTCAGTCCACTCATTTTAATCATGAAAAAATAATCGTGCAATTTCACTCAAGATTTATTGACTCTATGTGTTCGTTTAATGTTTTGATTAATCACAGGCATCAAAAGCATGCTTGAAATGGTGGTAATTGGAGAGAAGCTAAGTGCATACGGATTTTTCAGTTAAAGGAGATAGGTCCCCTTTAACTTTATAATAAGAAAAAAGTTAAGCAAAGTTGTTATAAAGAACGTAACTGTTAATATATTGAAGGCAGCAAAATGAGTCAGTATGGATACAGTATGCACTACGATTTATAAATTTAAGCTAAAATATACAGGAATGGCAACTCGTGTTTTAGAGACAGATAAATTCTTACAGGAAGGATTTGAATTTCAATCCTGGTAATGTCTTCCACTGTGATCCCTGGTTTCAGAACTTTGTAGCATATGAAATCGTCTCTTTCACTGAAACATCCTCATACACCTACCGCTGACATGCGAAGCAGTAACAGAGGTGATGATTCCTTTATATGTAAAATATTCTTAGAATTTTCTGGATTTAGAATCTTATATTTATTTATTATTATTATTATTATTATTATTATTATTATTATTATTATTATTATTATTATTATTATTATTGCAATTCTCTTTACGTCGCACCGACATAGATAGTTCTTACGGTGACGATAGGACAGGAAAGGGCTAGGAGTGGGAAGGAAGCTGACGTGGCCTTAATTAGGGCCTGGTGCGAAAATGGGAAACAACGGAAAACCATCTTCAGCGCTGCCGTCAGTAGGGTTCGAACCCACTACCTCTCGAATACTGGATACTGGCCGCACATAAGCGAGAATCGTATGAATTGTCTCACTTCACAATGTGATTCCTTGTGGTCTTTCAACGTTGTTCAATTAAAGCAAAAACGCGATCAGCAGAATTAAACGGGCCATTATCAGAAATTTGTGTTCGATCTTGCCACCCAAGAATACAACAACCCGATGCAGATACATAAAGAAAATCATTCGACTTTTACACTGACCATATCACCTGTTTCTATTTGGCTTTTATGGGGGGAGGGTATTCTGCCCGAAGGCAGGTTCGAACCTCCTCAGAGGTATCCCTGAGCCGGAGTTTACGTGCGTTAGGGTTGCCAGTTCCTTTCTGTGGCCGTTATGAGATTCTAATTAATTTCAACCAGTAAACAAGAAGCTTTATGGTTTTCTCCTAGTAGTGAGGTCCATGCCACAGACTCATCAGAGCATCTGAAGTGTCTAAAAGATGATGCCAATATTACAGGCACGGAGTTGTCTATACCTATTACTGTGACATTTCAATGCCACAGAAGCTCAGTGCCAAAATTTTGATTTTTTGGATGCTAATAAAAACTGTTTAACTTCTCAGTTCACTCATATTAATCATGAAAAAATATTCGTGCACTTTCGTGCAGATACAGAAAGAAAATCATTCGACTTTTGGTGTATGTGAGCCTTGGTATCTGGAAAACCTTCTGTACATGCCTAAACACCAGCATGTGTCACTAGATGGGAGAGTGCAAGAAATTCCATTTTTTTAATAGTTCTTAACGTGGTCTGACGCTGTTCGGAACATGTTCCATACATAGACTTTTAAACTGCGAATTGGCACTGGTACATGGAATATTTAGATGTGACCGGGCGAGTTGGCCGTGCGGTTAGGGACGCGCAGCTTTGAGCTTGATGTACCTTAATTAGGAACACGGCGGCCCCTTCTTCCCACTCCTAAGCCTTCCTATACTATCGGCGCCGTAAGACCTATCTGTGTCGGTGCGACGTAAAGCGTAGATGTGAAAAGGGTAGTTTTGAAAATTTCGGCACCTAGGTCCATTCTGAAAATTTCGGCACTTAGGTCCAATTGCTTTGGGAGGCGTCTATAATCACATCAGCCACTTAGCAGGGGATTCGCCTTCCGGTTAATTTATTTAGAGCTTGTGACCTGCGAAGTAGCACATTTTCTAAATAGCTTTCTATGACAGTTACTGTGTATAGTAATGGATGCAGATACCTCAGCTTCTAGAAATGTATGAATGTCAGCTATAATAGAT
Organism: Anabrus simplex; assembly: GCF_040414725.1. NCBI lineage: Eukaryota > Metazoa > Arthropoda > Insecta > Orthoptera > Tettigoniidae > Anabrus > Anabrus simplex. Next base: position 241,499,022 of record NC_090270.1, read on the forward strand.
TTCTCATGTCCACCTCTGTGGTGTAGTGGTTAATGTGATTAGCTGCCACCCCCGAAAGCCCAGGTTCGATTCCCGACTCTGCCACGAAATTTGAAAAGTGGCACGAGGTCTGGAAAGGGATCCACTCAGCCTCGAGAAGTCAACCGAGTAGAGGTGAGTTCGATTCCCACCTCAGCCATCCTCGAAGTGGTTTTCCGTGATTTTTCACTTCTCCAGGAAAACGCCGGGATGGTACCTGACTTAAGACCACGGCCGCTTCCTTCCCTTTTCATTGTCCATCTCTTCTAAACTTTCCATCCCCCCACAAGACCCTTGTTCGTCAGAGCAGGTGATGCTGCCTGGGCGACGTACTGGTCCTCCTCCTCAGCTGTATACCCGACCCGAAGTCTCACGTTTCAGGACACTGCCCTTGAGGCTACCGCCGAGTCCGAGGAAAAAAACCAACCCTGGATGGAAAACGGATTAAGAAAGAAAGATAGATTTCTAATTAGGTGAAATTATTAGAAATGGATAAATTGGCTGTCATGAGAATAGACTCCGAGGAAAATTACAAAACTCGCCGTTCCATGTATATGAAAATCAGTTTCGTCGTAAGTGTTCCACTACAATTTATTGGCAGATTAGAGTAAAATGCTCTACGTACAGGCCATGGAGGACCTTGAGGGAGCGGAAGGTAACCGTAACTTCTGTACTAAGTGGGACAGAGCTAGCACTAAAGCGATCGCCTTGGCATCCAGGAATTAATATGGACTCATTTTTAGTTTGGTCTGAGTGAAACTCAGGTCATGCACCATATCAGAAGAGAAAATTACATTTTTAAATTGTTCAACGTTCTTACGGGACCATTTGCTTCCAGTTAAATCTCGTTCATATTTTTTAACCTCGACTAGGAATTCATTTCTTTTGGAAAATTGGGTCAAGTAGGGATTACAGTCTTTTCTTCAAATCTCCACGGGTACGGTCGGCTACCTTCTTATTTCGTCCCGACTCCAACACTGCAACAAACATAATCGGTTTCTGAACGAATTTCACATGCGCTACTTTGACAGGGTTATTAAGGGGGATGTCAAAAGCCCCTTTGCATGAAGTAGGAGCAGTAGCAGCGACAATAAAAGCAAGAACTGACTGTAATTTTATTTCCTTAAAATGGGATGTACCGGTATCCATAAACCAGCTGGAAAATATTTTCTCTATTTGTCACTCGTGTGTCACGCACATGTACAACGGGAGGATTTTGAAAAGTAATATTAGTTCGAATCCCACTATCGGCAGCTCAGAAAATCGTTTTCCGTGGCTTCTCATTTTAAAACCAGACAAAGGCTCGGTCTGTGCCTTAATTAAAGCCACGGTCGCTTCCTTTCCTCTCCCATCCTCGCCATAAGACCTATCTACGTCTGTGCGACATATAGCAGATTGAAAAGAATAAAAGTAATATTCAGCGCCTGAAGGCTGTCTCTCGTTGACTTTGCTAGCTAACATTAACGTATAGTGCAACTACATCCATTTCAGATCATCAGAAAACCTTACAAGGGGCACCCACGATTTCGAATAGCTAAACCACACCTAAATTCTGTTATTGACTATTTAATTCTGATCATTTTTAAATATAAAATTCTATAGTTTTGTCCTTAAAAGAACTGGGATTAACACAGAATTGCAAGGATATCTAACTTTTCGAAACACTAAGCCCGTAGTGGTTAATAATTCTACCATTGAATACAAAACCAATCTGCAGTGCGATGTTTTAGGTTAAATTTGTTACTTAAACCTTACCGCTAGATAACTTTAGCACTTCGATTTTGGTTGATAATTAAAACTATTGTAGACGTGATGGGAAGGTAAAAAATGCTTTTGTTAAATTGAAAATTAAGAACTAAATATATTTTCTCTATAAATATTTACAATATATAATACTTTTTTTTGCTACTTGCTTTACGTCGCACCGACACAGATAGGTCTTATGGCGACGATGGGACAGGAAAGGGCTAGGAGTGAGAAGGAAGCCGCCGTGGCCTTAATTAAGGTACAGCCCCAGCATTTTCCTGGTGTGAAAATGGGAAACCACGGAAAACCATTTTCACGGCTGCCGACAGTGGGGTTCGAACCTACTATCTCCCGAATACTGGATACTGGCCGCACTTAAGCGACCCCAGCTATCGAGCTCGGTTATATATATATAATACTTAAGAAATTGAATCAACATTTTGAAACAAACTCGGAGTTTCTTACATATACTGTCATGAGTCACCACTTCGTTGAAGTTGATGTTCTTGAAAGTTACCAGCTGCTTGAGAGACAAGAACTGCACAAAGTCCATTAAAAAGTTGCCAGACTTTTTCTAACATCGATCACAAAGTTGTCCTCTAACGGAAATGAGAACAGTGATAGGGTAGCAAAGAAGTCAGCTCAGGCGAGTAGAAATTAGGAACGACTGAGTGCCCGGACAGTAGGAAAACATTGGCGTTGTTATGTCTGCTGTGAGGGCAGTAAGCACAATAAAAGTGAAGTTCCGTCGAATTCCGTTTCAGAGTATTTGAATGAAATTTTCCGGCACTAGAATTAATCGCCTCTCAAACAATACTAGGCAACCACGCTGCACATTACGGAGCAGCTCTGTGTTGAAGAGATGAATTTTTATTATCTATTTCTCTCATATTAATTATCCTTCCATCCACTCACAAGACCTTTAATCGTTTGTGATTAATTCATCTGGCCCGGGGACAGGGTGTTTGTGTCTATCCCAGTAGCTCTTTTTCTTCTTCTTCTGTCGCTTTTCCCACATGTGTGGGGTTCCGGGTGCGAGGGGGTCGCATACGTAGATTTGGCGCTATTTTAGGCCGGATGCCCTTCCTGATGCCAACACTATGTGGAAATAAATAGAAATGGCGTATGGCTTTTAATTCCGGGAGTGTCCGAGGACAAGTTCGACTCGCAAGATGCAGGTCCCGTAGGCGTCTTGATATCGATGAAATGATGATGGAGACGACAGATCCACATGTCCGACTCTAGGTTATTATGTGCCGGGCTGAGTGGGTCAGACGGTTGAGGCGTTGGCCTTCTGACCCCACCTTGTCAGGTTCGACTTTGGCTCATTCCGGTAGTATTTGAAGGTGCTCAGATACGTTAGCTTCGTGTCGGTAGATTTATTGGCACGTGAGCTAACTCCGACGGGACTAAATTCCTGCACCTCGGCGTCTCCGAAAACTGCAATAGTATTTAGTGCGCCGTAAAAACAAATACTATTAATACTATTATTATTTCTTTCATACTTTTTTCTTATTTTCTCAAACCGTTTACCCACAAGGGGTGGTTTCCCCTCGGACTCAGCGGAGGATTCTACTTCTATCGCCTCAAGGGCAGTGTCCTGGAGCGTCAAAAGTTTGGATCGAAGGTATACAAGTGTGGAGAAGGACCAGTACTGGTACCTCGCCCAGGTGGCCTCAGCTGCTATGTTGAACAGGGTCTTGTGGGGAGATGGGAAGATCGGAAGGGATAGACAAGGAAGAGGGAAGGAAGTGGCCAAGGTCTTAAGTTAGGTACCATCCCGGCATTTGCCTGGAGAAAAAGTAGGAAAGAACGGAAAACATCTTCGAGGATGTCTGAAGTGCGAATCGAATCCCCTCTACTCAGTTGACCTTCCGAGACTTTTTTTTTTTTTTTTTTTTTTTTGCTAGGGGCTTTACGTCGCACCGACACAGATAGGTCTTATGGCGACGATGGGATAGGAAAGGCCTAGGAGTTGGAAGGAAGCGGCCGTGGCCTTAATTAAGGTACAGCCCCAGCATTTGCCTGGTGTGAAAATGGGAAACCACGGAAAACCATTTTCAGGGCTGCCGATAGTGGGATTCGAACCTACTATCTCCCGGATGCAAGCTCACAGCCGCGCGCCTCTACACGCACGGCCAACTCGCCCGGTCCTTCCGAGACTAAGTGCATCCCGTCACAGTTCTCGTACTACTTTTCCGAGTTTCATGGCACAGCCGGAAATCGAACCCGTGCCTCCAGGGGTGGCAGCTAATTGCACTAACCACTACATCACCGAGGCTGATATTATTATTATTATTATTATTATTATTATTATTATTATTATTATTATTATTACTGTACTGGAGTGGGAAGGAAGCGGCCATGGCCTTAATTAAACCACGGAAAACCATCTTCAGGGCTGGCGACAGTGGGATTCGAACCTACTATCTCCCGAATACTGGATACTGGCTGCACTTAAGCGAATGCAGCTATCGAGCTCGATAATTCTAGACTTCTCTAAAGGTGTTATTGTACTTGAGTGTTATTTGCTTGGCAAAGTATAAAGTTTTAAATAAAGGAAGGATTAAGAAAGGAAATAAAACTGCCAATCTTAAAGTTTTAAATCAAACACCCGATTTTAGTATATCCACCCATCCATGCCAGCACTTTCTTACACCTCCGTAAACCACAATATCTCTGTTGAAATAATGATTACACGTTTGTGTGACTGATTTATGTGATTTAATCCACAATTATATCCCGTTCCAATGATAAATGGTTAGTATGCTGTCTGTTGGCCCAGGAAATCCTGGGTTCAATTCCCGGCTGTGTCCAGTATTTTAATTTAAATTAGTTAATTTATCTTGCTTGGGAACTGTGAGTTTGTGCCTTTTTAGCATTAGAATTCACCTTATGTCGGGCCCCATCTTCAAAGACGCATAGGTCACCTGTACGACGGCAACTAGAAAGACCTGCACCAGGCCTCGCCAGAAGCCTCACACAATTATTACTATTATTATGATTATTATCATTATTCAGAACGAATTTTCTCACTGAAGAATTGGGATTTATCGATTAATTCGTAAATACTTAACTACTCACTGCTTGACCCTTACCAATCTGGTGTCAAGAAAGGACACAGCACAACGACTGCCATACTGAAAGTAACTGATGATATCCGACAGGCAATGGACACTCGAAAATTGACTGTACTGGTTCTACTTGATTTTTCTAGTGCTTTTGATACTGTTGTTCCTCAACTGCTACTTTCAAAATTGGATTCATTAAATGTCAGTAAGACGGCAATAAACTTTTTCAGTTCATACCTCAAAAATCACCGTCAGTGTGTCAAAGTAAATAATAGGAGATCTGAGTGGCTTAACAAACCCCTCGGTGTCCCCCAAGGGTCTGTACTTGGACCATTACTGTTTGCAATTTACTTACACGATGTTTCCAAATCGATTACACATTGCAAGTATCATCTTTATGCTGATGATCTGCAGATCTACTACCACTCAAGAACTGATAAAATTCAGAGTGTTGTAGAAAATGTTAATGCAAAATTAAGTCTCATAAGTAATTTTGCACTGAGTAACAATCTCAAAATTAATCCTCTTAAAACGCAATAATCATTGGTACTTCGAAAAACTTACACGTCTTAAAGCAATACGAAATTCCTCCTGTAGCACTAAACAATACCATTATTCCATATTGTGAAACAGTTATGAATCTTGGTGTGGCTATAAGCGAAACATTTAACTGGTCGCAACATGTGCCAAAAGATAAATCAAAGCCTGCATCCTCTGAAGCGTTTTAAAAATATATTTCCTTGGTCCTTGAAAATAAAGCTCATTCAATCACTTTTGTTTCCAATTCTCGAATACTGTGATACAGTTTTTATTGATATCAATAACGAGCAAGGCATGAGACTGCAACGTGCCCAAAATGCATGCATCAGGTATGCATTCGACATACGACCATATGCCCACGTACCCCCATACTATAGACAATTATCTTGGTTACAACTGAATGACAGACGTAGACTCCACGCAACTACTTTGGTGTATCAAGTGCTTTCTGAAAACATTCCTCCTTACCTATCCAGCAGATTTCGCTACCCTACACCTGTTCAATACCCGGTCAGGCTGTACGCTGACCGGGCGAGTTGGCTGTGCGGTTAGGAGCGGGCAGCTGTGAGCTCGCATCCGGGAGATAGTGGGTTCGAACCCCACTGTCGGCAGCCCTGAAGGTGGTTTTCCGTGGTTTCCCATTTTCACACCAGGCAAATGCTGGGGCTGTACCATAATTAAGGCCACAGCCGCTTCCTTCCCATTCCTAGGCCTTTCCTGTCCCATCGTCGACATAAGACCTATCTGTGTCGGTGCGACGTAAAGCAAATAGCAAGAAATTCCTGTGCATCGAACCGCAACCTACAACAGATCGTTCATGATCACCGCCACGAGCTGGTGGAATGAACTCCCCATTGATATCAGGGAAGCCAAATCTAAGACAAAACTTAAAATCCTTTGCCAATGTCATCTTATAAGCACTTCCAGTCTTTCTTGAGTGTGAATGGGATGCATGAATGAGAGTGAATATGGTTGTTTATTGTAATGTGTTCATGTTTATACTTTAGTTATACTTTACTAACTTTTATCATTCATTTATAATAATAATAATAATAATAATAATAATAATAATAATAATAATAATAATAATAATAATAATAATAATAATAATAATAATAATATTGAAGTTACACAGTGACCGTAAAAGGAAATAAAATATTTCAATATCTAACACTTTATGATATTAACACATGTTTGTTCATAATTACAACGCTATGCCTGTTTGGGTGCACACTTTGAGCGTCATAACTGCGTTCTTCTAACGCTCTCATACAGCAAAGTCTCTTTTAGGTAGATTTCTTCATCCCTATCCACGAATAACATCCGCAATCTTGCTATGCATTTTACAGCCATTCGTACGTTAACCACTACAAATCCGTTCACGCATTTCCCTCACACTGGATGCCACACATAATATTATTCAGAATTCCTTGAAATATTTCTTTATATCAGATAAACTATTAGCGCGGAGATGGCACCTAGTGGGAACTGAAAAATTGGTCACGAAGTGTACATAGAGGTTTGTGAATGTATTTCCAACCCATCAATCTTACGAAAGTGTGCAATTCCCCATGGTCGCTAGTAGCCATCCTGCCTCTTACCACGACGCCCTGGGTTCGATTCCGGGCCAGGTCAGGAATTTCTACCTGAAATTAGGGGTTGCTTCGTGGTCCACCCAGTGAACGTCAGAAAAATAAATCATTCATTTATTATTTGTTTGAGTTCCACTTTGGAGAACACTAGCCTTGATAAATGGTATTTCAGACAAAAAACACTTTATATATCATACTTGGAAAATATTGAATGATCCTATGTATCCCATGTCATCAGACCTGCTCAGGTTTATCTTGTAAAGAACTCTCCTTTAGTTTGAGGTAATTAGGCTATACTTCTTATTTTATTTTGTCAGTTTCCCATCCACGTTCGGTTCCTCCCCCGGCCTCGGCGAGGGACCTCGCCTCAACAGCCTCAAGGGCAGTGTCCTAGAGCGTGAGATATTTGGTCGGGGTACAAATGGGGATGAGGTTCCACCCCGATATTTGCCTGCGAAAGATCGTTGTGGAAAACTCTTCTAGGCTAGATGAGGTTGTAATCGAACCCTCTATACTCAGTTGACCTCCCAAGGCTGAGTGGACCCCGTTCCTGGTCCTAGTACCAATTTTAAAATTTCTGGCGCCACTCGCTGGTTGTCTGAGGGTTAGAAAACCTGCTCGGGACCGCTGTAGGAATTAATGCATCCCAGGATAATACGTCAACCAGTTATGGAGATGCGAGACCGTCTCCGAGCAGACACGTGTGTACAAATCTCTGACCAGACCGTGCTTGATCGTCTTTGAGAGAGAGACCTATGTGGTAGGAGACCCATGAGTAGCTCATACCGCAACAGATAACGTCAGAACCGCGTCCGATTGGTACGGAATCAACAGTGGACAGCAGAATGATGGTCTATGTTCCGTTCACTGATAAAACGAGGGTTTATTTTAGTTCAGATTCCAGATGGATGAGAGTGTGGAGAAAAAAAGGTGCACAGTCAAGGCGTCGCACTGTGTAAGACGCCCATACATACTGCTGTGGACGAATCCCGATTTGGCAGGAATCATACATGGACGTCGAATACCTTTAGTTCTAGACAGGCTTTTGGGCTTATGCCTTGTCAAGCAAACAAGGTGAAATACTCAACGTTTTGCGGAAAATATTGCTTCGCGTCTTCAGACGAAAATGTCGATTGTTCAAGAGGAAGTCTTCTACAATTATGAGGGTTTGAATTTGAGAATGCTTTAACTTTGGTCATAGTAAGTGGTACGCTCATTCATCACCAGATGGCTCGCTACATGCTGGTAGGGAGCTAACATTCCCACAGGGAGCTGACGACACCATCTAAGTTCCAATTAAGATGTTCCTTTCACCACCGTATGTGCGTGCCTACAGGTACGAGCCGTGAAAGCATCAATGTAACCTTTAGTTCTTATTGTGGATACATGGCGGCTCGGTGGTACATTACAAATGTCCTTCAACCGAGCTCGATAGCTGCAATCGCTTAAGTGCGGCCAGTATCCAGTATTCTGGAGATAGTGGGTTGCTGGGGCTGTATCTTAATTAAGGCCACGGCCGCTTACTTCCCACTCCTAGCCCTTCCCTGACCCATCGTCGCCATAAGACCTGTCTGTGTCGGTGCGACGTAAAGCAACTAGCAAAAAAAAACAATGTCCTTCAGACTGTTGTGCAGTGCTGGTGGATGATCATGCCCGCACACTCCGTGCAAGAGACGTCGATTAATACTGTCAGCAAGACGGTATTCAGAGAATGAATTGGCGAGCAGTACTTCCAGACATAGATGATTAGACTATACCTGTGACCTTCTGAAAACTGCTATTCAATCACGCCATGAACAACTCGACAATTTACAGGTGCTGATCTTGGCAACGCAGGCAGAATGGAACAACTTACCACGAGAGTGATTAGATAACCTCTTGTGAATTCTCGAGGATGTCACACGCAATATTGATCCAATTGGAAGGTGACAAGAAATGAGAATGGCGCTTCCATTGGAAGCGGACAGTAAATGTATTTTGCTTATTGTTATGATAGAAAATTATTCGTTTAGTAATATATGTGTTGTTTTGTAAAACATACAGTTACAATATAATTCAATAAAGGGAAAAATATTATGGTATTTTAGGTACAATAAATCTCTGATGCAAAATTTTGGGCAGTTTACTATGTAGCCAGCTTAGGTTCCGTAATTCCAGAACAGCATATTTTATGAAAATTCCAGTACAAGAAGTGAACTGTACAAACTTCATGGTTTTCAATTCTACGAGTTTGTTTTGTAGGACATTATGTTGGCGTCTGGCTTCTCTTTATATTTTAAAAGTAATTCCATGCATTAGGCTGTAAATTTCTACCACAGGTTCAGGGATGTACATGAGAGCATTATTTCAAATAGAAATGCTCAGATTGTAAATAAATGACTCTCCGCGTCACAGTGGTGAAGTTTCAGCCTCCGCATCCTAAGAGAGCGACTCAAACCCGACAGTAGTAGTCAGAATTTTGAAGGGGGGATATAAGTCCATTCGGCACTCCATGTCTTTCGATGCCGGCATGCAGACGATCTCTGGTGACATAACTGATTTTTATCCAACAAAAAACACTTAAAATCTCAGCCTTGGATTGCCCAAAGAGAGATCCAGACATTGAAATTGACATGTAGGCAGCCTAAACGACATCATATAAAAATGCCTCAAAACGGTAGCTGAGGCCATAAATCAGCAGCTTATTACCTAGCATGCAGGTTTACAAAGCTCTCGACCCCATGTGGGTGGGGGCGGTAGAATAACACCCACGGTATTCCCTGCCTGTCATAAGAGGCGACTAAAAGGGGCCCCAAGTGCTCTGAACTTTGGAGCGTGGGTTGGCGACCACGGGGTCATCAGCTGAGTCCTGGCATTGCTTCCACTTACTTGTGCCAGGCTCCTCACCCTCATCTATCCTATCCGACCTCCCGACTTGTTCTTTTCCGACCCCGACGCTATTAGGTTTGCGAGGGCTAGGGAGACTTTCATTTTCATGCCCTTCGCGGCCCTTGTCTTCCTTTGGCCGATACCTTCATATTTGGAAGTGTCGGACCCCTTCCATTTTTTCTCTCTGATTAGTGTTATATAGAGGATGGTTGCCCAGTTGTTCTTCCTTTTAAAACAATAATCACCATCACCACTACCTTACAAAGCTCTCGGAGGCTCATCAACTAAACACCCGCTCTCAAAACAAGAGCATCCTGAAGATCCCGGCGTATATAACTAAACGGTACACCCTCCCCTTCACTGTAGGTGCGACGCGGGTCTGGAATTTTTCTCCGGGTGCGTCACATAGATGGACGTTGAGCTCCTCGTTCAAAAAGTAGTACAGGAAATATCAACTATCTGTTTAGTTGGGACTGTTACTACTGTTACAATTATTTATAATAATAATAATAATAATAATAATAATAATAATAATAATAATAATAATAATAATAATCATCATCATTATTAATTATTAGTAGTATTACCACAAACCTAATACAGGTGCTGAAATTATTTCTTCCTTCCTTTCTTAATCTGTTTATCCTTCAGGGTTGGTATTTCTCTCGGACTCAACGAGGGATTCCACCTGTACCGCCTCAAGGGCAGTGTCCTGGAGCTTCAGACTCCGGGTCGGAGATACAACTGGGGAGGATGACTAGTACCTCGCCCAGGCAGCCTCACCTGCTATTCTGAACAGGGGCCTTGCTGGGGGATTGGAAAATTGGAATGGATAGACAAGGAAGCGGGAAGGTAGCGGCCGTGGCCTTAAGTTAGGTACCATCCCGGAATTTGCCTGGAGGGGAAGTTGGAAAGCACGGAAAACCACTTCTAGGATGTCTGAGGTAGGAATCGAACCCACCTCTACTCAGTTGATCTCCCTAGGCTGAGTGGACCCCGTTCCAGCCCTCGTACAACTTTTCAAATTTCGTTGCAGAGCCGGGAATCGAACCCGGGCCTCCAAGGGTGGCAGGTAACCACACTTACCACTACACCACAGGGGCGGACTGAAACTATTTCAAAGATTATTTCTTTTAATTATTGCCCACTTGCTGTAAATTGTATTATTTTCATGAATTCCTTTATCTTGGTTTGGTGGAAGAGAAGTCTTCATAGCCTTAACCACGCCAAGCAAAACAAGACTAATAAATAAATAAATAAATAAATAAATAAATAAATAAATAAATAAATAAATAAATAAATAAATACAATTTTATTGGGATTGTAAGTAAATTCATTGATGCCTCACATGGCAGTGCTCTTCCTTCCGAGTGAGGTTGGAAGAGTGAAGGGCAACAGCCCGTAAAATGAAACCAAATCCAAATGCACAATATATTTTGCACGTGCGATCACGCCGAAGTGTGGGGAAAGCGGCAAAAGAGACAGACAACATATTCAACATTTACATATCGGCCCTTTGTATGGATCTAGACCAGTTTTGCAGCCGATTACCCTTTCTGACGCCAACCTAATATGGAGGGATGTATCCACTATTGTGTATTTATGTGGTGGTTTGTAGTGTAATGAGTTTGCCAATTTGAAAAACACCAGTTTGCTACGTAAATTGACCTACAATATACAGGTCGAAAATCATCTGTGAACTCGTACGCAAAGCAATTACACACATTCACGCTTTTAGGTTACACGTTTACGCTCGTGTACGACCTCAACCGCTCATGTAGAAATGACCTAGTTCACACGTTAAGAGCAGAATTAACTGTCATCACACGGTGTACCATACGGAAATTTATTGCATGAGTTATTCAACTGAACTGTTTAAAATAGATCTGTAGTCTGTATGAAAATAAGCACGTTTGTTGTTTTCTGTGACTGTTTAACTTATATTATGATCCATAGCATGGGCACCTCGAGGTTTTACGAGGGACAACAGGGACGTCATTAATAATATCAAAAGTCCCTCTTTCCGAGCCACCTCAGTGAGAAACCCGGTGACTATGCCCCTTAGCTATCATATTCCTCTGAGCAGAGGCAAATCTCGCAACCTCCAGTTATTTACCAAAACTGAGTTTAAGACACCAATTGGGCACATACGAGTATATTGACCTGCAATTTGCTGTACAGGTTGAAAAGTCGGAAGATAAGATCATATTATCCTGTTTTTCTAACGATATCGAATTTAATATTTACTGAAAATCGGTTATTCTTCATCCTGGTATTTTCCCAGTTATCTGAAGTTGGCAGGTTGAAAGGATTTGGCCCAGTTTTATGACCAGATGCCAATCCCATGTGTAAGGATGTCCTGTATTCATTATTGCGCGCTCATGTGGTGGTTTGTACTGACATGTGTTGTGTCTGTCTGTCTGTTGGGTCATCAGCGTAGAGGCTGGTTGGATCCTCAAATAGCACCACCAAAGGCTATGCTATTTATAGGGAAACTGCAAAAACCAATGGCAGAGCCCAAATGAGGCGTACTAGGCAAGATGAGGAGTGAGGTAGTTTGCCATTGCTTTCCTCACTGGATCAGAAGGTGCTTCTGCAGCACGACTGATCCTATGAGCAACACCTTTCATAACACTCAGACACTAGTTGTGCTCCAAATGTCATTACTCAGCACCACCCATACCCCAGCAGCTTCCATATTGTCACAGCCATAGATGAGACTGGGACTTCGGTGGAAACTACACTTTGCTCTGGCCTGTGCCAAGAGACGGATATAAAAATACTGCATCCATCAAGAAATGGAAACAGGCGGGATGTGTTGTGTGTACATGTGTTTTCGTACAAGCAGGAACACCTTGTCAACGAGCGAGATGAATTAACTATTGGTAGATAAAATACTCTACCTGGCCGGGAATCGAGGCGAAGGTCACTAGTCTGACCATTCAATCGAAGAGCCAGACGCTTCTTCCATTTCAGTGTGTTTCAAGATGCAGAAAACAAACGATCACCACAGTGCAAACTTCCATAAGGATCTAGCCTTGCCAATAGGGCAGATGCACGAGCACTGAGTTTCACATGGTCAGCGAACAACAGTCTCAGCCATATTTCTGGACTTTCGCCTCTAGAATCACTCCTGCCATGTCAAGCAGCTTCTCAGCTAGCCTCACAAGGCTGAGTCAACTACATTATAGACTTCAGAATTAAAATTTATGGACTGACCTGAAATCAAACCCGGGTCCTAGGTTAAGAGGCAGGAACAGTATCACTACACCAGGGGCTGGTGCCTTCTTCTTGTATTATCATAAACTCGCAGGTTGTTAAGCATCAGCTCACAGCGCCTCTCTTACAGCCTTCCCTTCGGGAGTGCTATAATATCAGGCAGCCGATATCTTCCATTATATGTTTAATGTACTCAAAACTTGGCTGCCTCTAGTGTCCTTACCCTCAACTACTTCCTCAATTATACTGTAGTTTTCATACTACCATCGTGACTTTTCATGTGGCTTATCCAAATGGTTCTCCTTGTTTGGATGAGTTTCCGAAGACACGGTGATTCTTCCTGTATTCTCTGCACTGCCGCATCATTCGATACCATGTATACCCAGGGAATCTTGAGCATCCTGCGATAACACTACATCTGAAATACCCTCAGTTTATTCTTTTCCGTTTCTCCAAGTTCCCAAGTCTCACTTCCATACAGTAGCATTTTCCATTTTCGGAGGTGCATATATATGATGTTAGTTGTAAATAGCTCCAATTTTGTATTAAACATGTTCTTAGTCTGATAGATGGATACAGCATACAACATACCTCCTCGACCTACCGTCCGATGAAACTTAACTCCCCACACAGGCGAAGAACTACTTATATATTGTCTCTAGCCTCAAACGAACACTGTGCACCTGTGCCATTTCTGGTGATCACCATAATTTTTTCCCCTTATAGGAAATGTTAAAGGTGTCTTCAATCTGCGTCAGAAACGCTTCAAGTTGTTCGTTTTCTTCAGTTGACGCTGCCGTACTGCCCGTGAATCGTAACATATCCAAACATTCTCCTTGGATCTTGATATCTTCTGATTTTCCAATCTTACTTCTGACTTCGTCATGAGCCCTCTGAATGTACACATTGAACTGGACAGGTGACAGCGAGCAGCGTTGTCATACTCCTTGCTTCATCTTCGTATTCTTTACACTTATTTATCGCAATCTCTTCTCTGTATACGCCGAACACCTTCTTCCTGTCTTTGTACTTCACACTAATTTCTCTGAGAATCCTAAATAGTACTCGCCAGTCAACGATGTCGAACGACTTTCCTAGGTCAACAAAGGGAAAGTACATATCCTGTCATTTCCTTAGTCTTTTTTTTCTAAAATAAGTCGTAGTCCCGGGACCACTTCCCGGGTGTCCATGCTACCCCTAAATTCAAACTGTTCGTCAGTGATCATTTCCTCAATCTCTCTCACAGCCCTTCCTAGACTGATAGGGGTTAGCATCTTGGAGGAATTGCTACCAAGCTGATGGTCCTCTGTTGGTCCCACATTTTTATCTACAATAAATGCAGTTCGTGACACGTATTTCATTGAGCTCAAATTATTAGATTTATTTGTTGCATTAGTGTTAAATAAATTGACAGTGAGAACACTTGTAAATTACAATTTCCAAAATTGTCTGCTTCATAGTTACTGTAAAAGCCAAACGCCGGAAGAGAGAGTTCATCAAAGCAGCCTGATGACATCGTCAAGATGATTTTCTCTCTCTCTCTCTCTCTCTCTCTCTCTCTCTCTCTCTGTCCAGAAATTTCTCAATCAACCGCTTCCTTATGTGCTGCTCACACTAATGACGGAGAAAATGGAAGAGGTCAGACATTTACAAAAATGTACGAATAGGCAAAAGGAAGGTAAGAGCTATGAGGCACATGGAAATGAAAATCTCCCTAGGCCTCATAATCCTAAGTGGGAGGTGATGATGATATACATAGAACAAAGGCTTACAGAAATAAATGTATTTCAGTGAAGAAGGACGTTCATATTTGTATATTCATTTTAACCAATAATTCTAATACACTATCATTCTCAGTTTTTGACATCATTGAAACAAGTTTCATATCAGCAAACAGTTCCATACCTTTCTTTCTTCTAATGAGAACTACTTGTAAAGTGACTTAAGGTCATTTATCCTTTTTGCAGCAATGTTACGGGTTGTAGTGCTAATTACTTTTCGTTGTGGTAATCTTAATGTAGAATTAGACCTCGTATTAAAATGCACTAATATATTAACTTCCTTAAAATCAATATCTGAAAATGAGCATTTTCATTTCACTCAACTACTGCCTTTTTCATATTGTATATGCTTTAAGTTTGAGTATGACACTTTGTTAAGGTATGATTTAAGAGCAACTGACTTAAAATCAAAAACAAAAAAAATTTTAGGGACCATCTGGGTATGAATTTCTTATTTGATCTACAGTTCAGAATAGCTCTGAACGCAGACAATGCACAATGGAGTCCCATGCTTCTAAAGTATTAATCTACTGTATAATATTGCATGCATTGAATCGACCTCTTGAAGAGCACTATGATCAGGTTCTTGGTATTTATGTTCTATAATGTTTATGTTATGGTTGTCCTTTCCCCCAAAATAAATATTTACGGCAATGGGCATGTTGTGTCTGACGTTACGTCCTTACTGTGATTCCCAGACAGGGAACAGTATGGCCCGGAATTTAATAGGAAATATGGACATTGAACAATACGATTCAGTTTATATCGGGTGTTTTAAATGGATCTCCTTCTTACCTGTCATTCACAACATAGTTCTAGACATGGAACATTCGCTGAACTTCATAAATAATATTTATATAGAAATGGACTTAGAATAGTGTGGTTCTAGATTAGGGGTTTCCAATTTGTAAGGGCTTGAGGGCAGCATTACACGTGATCGCGGGTCGCACTTTAATAACGGGTCAGTTTTCTTTAAATTCCGCAAACAGAACAGAGGTGCCAGTACGAAATAATGTGCATAGTTCAATTCAAATGAAGGTTTAATAATTTTAATTGCTTAAGACACTATTTTACAATTGCATAGAAAGTGAAATTAAAAATAAACACTGTTATACCCAAGACAATTAAATCTGAAAGAAGAGCACCCAACAATGTCAGTTGATTTGGATTAATATTTGACAAATGACAAAAAGGAAACTAATATCTAAAGTCAAACTGAATTAAATAATCCTTTTCAAAACATAAAGAAGGAAAATTTAGTGGGAGTAGTGTTAATGGAACAGTGATAAGTAGTTGTAAGAGCCTAAACTCCCAGCAATTTATTTCCAGGACGAATTCCCTGAAAATTACTTCGAGTGTGCAACACTGTGTACCAGCCAGTACTACGAATGAGAGAAGAGTGGAGAAATGAATCCGCTTCTCACACCATTAGCAATTAAAGTATTTCTTGGTGCTCATTGCATTCTACGTTGCATAAAATGTCCGCAGTGAGGTTGGCATGGAGTTCAAGATTTGGAATGGATTACATAGCTATTGTTGTAATGGTTAAGCCCTAGCACTGGCATTTGTCAGAGCTCATTTTCCAGCGAAGTTCGTATTTAATTTTTCTAAATAAAAAATAATCCATTCATACCAAGGGAATACTTGAAAACAGGAAATAATATTAAATAATGAATTAGTTCTGATTTTGTGCTATAGGGTGAGGAACATAAAGCGGAACCAGTCCCGCAGCTCAGCAGCGCAGCCTGCACACGGGAGGTGCGTGCGTTATAGGAAGTCAGCAGTAAATACATTGTTACGTAAGCTATTATTAGTAAACAAACAAACAACACAAAAATAGAATTACTCACTTATATCACACCAGGAGATGTTGAAACTGCCTCCCTTCTGAAAAGAACATTCGATTAGGGTCAATTATTCCGTCATGCATAGCATCGAAAACCCGTTCACAAAATTGCATTCGTAATGCAGGGTCACCCAGTTTAAGTTCTTGCAGTACAGTAATGTTATACGGCTTTAACTTCAGTAACTTTGTACTCGTTCGAACAGAACCATAGGAAATTTACATTTCCTGAGCAAGTTGTCGAAGTGATTTTGTAGGAGACCTTTCCAGAGCGTTACCAAAATTACCTACAGTCTTATTATGTGAGCACTGTACGTGATTTATTACTTTTCTTATCAAGAAGACTTCCCGTCTTACGTGATTCATTTACTAATCTACGAATCGAAGTCCGACCTGGAACTTGAACATCAGGAAACTTATCTGGAAATAATCTCCTTACGTCCCTCACACCTTATGTACGGACGTATGAATCGTAAATGAATACTCTTTGGGGAACAGAATACTGATACCCGAGTTGAGACGCCTGAGCCGTTTCACTGAATTCACACACTGTATTAATGTCACCAACGAAACACGTGCGACGTTTGCTAACGTTCAACAAAGACTGAAACCTGGCGCGGTAGCGCGGCCTTGTAATTCGTCACCGGCCGCCTCACTCATGATGTCCCGCCCACAGCATGGAGCGGTTCCGCCTTATTCTGCTCACGCTGTATAAGGGGTATAAATGAATATATTCTTCAACGAGCTATAAAATATATTTTTTCGGAAATTTGCTTCACATTTCTTTAAATATTTTTTTAACACCCTCACGGGCCGCATTCGGTCCACGGGCCTCCATTCAGAAACTCCTGTTCTAGACCATCGATAGTATCCTCTATCCATATGTATGAAATCATTCCTAGTTACATAAACATCCAAATACAGTTTAACATTTATTGCATTAGTTTGTATGAGTTTTACACGGAACAAGGTTAGACGAGAGAAGCAATAATATGGTCATGGTACTCACTTAGTCATTAGGTCCAGAGTATATACTGTGCCAGAACTTGCGTTTAAAGTATTCTTGTTTTACGTTGTTAGTTTGAGGACGTCCCGCCTATGTCTGTCACGCAGTTGGTCCGGCTGAAACCTGAGTCAGTTAGATGATAGGACTAAAGCACTTGTAATCTCAGTTATAGCGACCATGATGGATGTTATCAACAAAGCTGTGACGTACACGACCACACGGTTTGAAATTACGACTTCCTCTACACCAGTGGGCGCTCATCAGAGCACCATTATAGCCTCCATTAAATGAAACGCCCATGTAAACCACGAATGGGATATCGGGGAGCGAGAAAAAATAATCATATTCCTTTCGAGATTATCATCGAGCTGAATATATCACTGTAAACTACTGAGCTAGCACAGCTCTGGATATTATCAGTTGTAAGAGAACCTTTCATTTCTGTTCCCTGTAAATTTACATATAATTGGCTGGTTATCAGAGGGGAATTGAGCTTAACTGTTTTATTTCCAGTTCCTAAATAATGCATTATTAGAGGCTTAGAATCAAGTGATTGTGTACCTTAACGTTTGTATTGCTATTGTTTGAAACATCAGTCGACTTACTGGTTTGATGCTGCTCCTTATGCCACCCTTTCCTATGCTATCTTCCTGTCCCTCCGCTAACCTGTTTATCATAATTATACAAGACTTGGTGCCCTCTTACGATTCTTACACCATGGAAGTCCCCCAACAAACTAATGAGCAGAAGAGTCAATAAATAAATAAATAAATAAATAAATAAATAAATAAATAAATAAATAAATAAATAAATAAATAAATAAATAAATAAATAAATAAGTAAATAAATAAATAAATAAATAAATAAATAAATAAATAAATAAATAAATAAATAAATCACCACTGACCTCCATTTAGGTCAGTAGCCCAGGTGGAAGATTCCATATTTTCTTAAATAATTGCAAAGAATTTAGAAATTAGTTGAACATCTCCCTTGGTAAATTAGGTAAATTATTCCAATCCCTAAGTCCTCTTCTTATGAGTACTGTCATTCATTTATTGTCAAACTGGGCTACGTCATCGTCATCGTCCTTTCTCCAATATTATTTGGTATTTGTTCATGAGTCCGCCTCTGTGGTGTAGTGGTTAGCGTGATTAGCTACCACCCCCGGAGGCCCGGGTTCGATTCCCGGCTCGGCCACGAAATTTGAAAAGTGGTACGAGGGCTGGAACGGGGTCCACTCAGCCTCGGGAGGTCAACTGAGTAGAGGTGGGTTCGATTCCCACCTCAGCCATCCTGGAAGTGGCTTTCCATGGTTTCCCACTTCTCCTCCAGGCGAATGCCGGGATGGTACCTAACTTAAGGCCACGGCCGCTTCCTTCCCTCTTCCTTGCCTATCCCTTCCAATCTTCCCATCCGTCCACAAGGCCCCTATTCAGCATAGCAGGTGAGGCGGCCTGGGCGAGGTACTGGTCATACTCCCCAGTTGTATCCCCCGACCAAGAGTCTGAAGCTCCAGGACACTGCCCTTGAGGCCGTAGAGGTGGGATCCCTCGCTAAGTCCGAGGGAAAAACCGAACCTGGAGGGTAAACAGATGATGATGATGATGATGATGATTTGTTCATTAATGATCCCACCTCACAATCATATTTTTCCCATAAAAGCAGATTGCAAATGTTAAAATTGCCTTTTTTTTATGATATTTATTCGTGGCGTCGAGCCCTGTGGATCTTTTGCCACTACTTGCACCATACGATGTGAACCAGCGTGTAATTGGAATTGCGGAAGTGTAGAGTGTTGAATGTGAGGGAAAGAACATTAAGGACGACACAAACACCAAGTCCCCAGGCCAGGGATATTAATTATTTACATTTAAAATACCCTGTCCTGCCCGGGAATCGAACTCGGGGCCGGCGGGTGACAGGCGGACGCGTTGCCCCCTACACTGCGGGGCCGGACTAAAATTGCCTTTTTTCCCAATATTCATTGTGGGTACTTCAATTGTGCGTCCCAAGATCATGTCTCTCTTTTTTTTTCTAGTGGCTTTACGTCGCACCGACACAGATACGTCTTATGCCGACGATGGGATAGGAAAGGCCTAGGAGTTGGAAGGAAGCGGCCATGGCCTTAATTAAAGGTAAAGCCCCTGCATTTGCCTGGTATGAAAATGGTAAACCACGGAAAACCATCTTCAGGGCTGCCGACATTGGGATTCGAACCCACTACCTCCCGGATGCAAGCTCACAGCCGCGCGCCTCTAACCGCTCAGTCAACTCACCCGGTCCAAGGTCATCTCCGGAAAAAGATTTCCAATATATAAGTTTATACAAGATGTATCTATACAGTACGGTGAATGGACCCACATCGCAATGGCACCGTGTGGTAACACTGCTTGGACGAGCATGTGAATAGGTAGAAATCGCGAGAAGCGCTACTTAGTGTTGAACACAGGGAGCTGAGGCACGTTAGTCGGCTGCACCCATTCGAACGTAGTAACTGTGAAGACTCGTGCCATAGTACAATGGAAACGTATAAACATCAAGTTTGCATCCGGGAGATAGTAGGTTCGAATCCCACTATCGGCAGCCCTGAAGATGGTTTTCCGTGGTTTCCCATTTTCACACCAGGCAAATGCTAGGGCTGTACCTTAATTAAGGCCACGGCCGCTTCCTTCCAACTCCTAGGCCTTTCCTCTCCCATCGTCGCCATAAGACCTATCTGTGTCGGTGCGACGTAAAGCCCCTAGCAAAAAAAAAAAACATCAAGTTTCGTTACAAATTGGGAAATACGGCGACGGAGACGCATCTGATGTTGGTGGACGTATAATAATAATAATAATAATAATAATAATAATAATAATAATAATAATAATAATAATAATAATAATAATTTTCTTTGGCTATTTCGAGTCGAGTGCAGTCTTTGTAAGGATGACCCGCCAATGAGGGTGGGTAGCATCTGCCATGTGTAGGTTACTGCATGTTAATGTGGTGGAGGATAGTGTTATGTGTGAGTTGCAGGGATGTTAGAGACAACACAAACACCCGGCCCCCGAACCAATGGAATTAACCAATAAAGGTTAAATCCCCAACCCAGCCGGGAATCGAACTCGGGATCCTCTGAACCTAAGGCCAGTACGCTCACCATTCAGCCAACGAGTCGGACTTGGTGAAAATATATGGAACAGAAACCGTAAGCAGAAAATGTGTTTAACTGGTTCAAACGCTTTCAGGATGGACAGAAAACGCTTGATAATGCGCCACGTTCTCGAACCTCTGCCGTACTGCCCGAATCTGGCACCTTCATACTTCTTTTTGTTTCTTCGCCTCAAGAGAACTCTAAATGGTGCACATTCTTCTGGCATACTAGACATCCAAAGACGCGTAACCGTAGTCCTTCGATCGGTTCCAGAAAAGGCCTTCGCGGCTGGTTTACGGCAGCTGTATACTCATTGTCAGAAGTGTATTGCGGCCTATGGGGAGTACCTTGAGGGCGACTTAAAGTATTTTGTGTTATTTATGTTATGGTATCATTCACCGAACGTCTAAGGCCCACCTTGTGTTTGAAGATGATGATGCTTGTTGTTTAAAGGGGCCTAACATCTAGGTCATCAGCCCTTAATGGTACGAAATGAGACGAAATGCAATTACAAATTAAAGGTCCAAATTTCTCCACTGACCAGAATTCAAAACGTGAGGATGAAGAATGAATGGATGGATATGAATTTAAAACAATCACTGGATCCGACCCGCAGTGTCTTATATTCACAGATACTGACGTAAAACAATAGTATTACTGACAAGGGACTGCTTCTAAAGCACAATACTGAATCGATGATGCTTGCAGTCTAAAGGGGTCCAAAATCCAAGTCATCGGCCCCTCAGAATGGTACTTATCGCTAGGAAAGTAGAACCATGGTATTTGTCATGGTGCGGTACTAATCAAAAGTAGCGTAGACTCGCGGTATTCCACACATTGTGGTACTATTCACAGGTAATGAAATTCGCACATGTAATACAGACCTATGGTGTTTCGCACATTGCGGTGCCATTCTTTTTTTGCAAGTTGCTTTACGTCACACCGACACAGTTAGGTTTTATGGCGACGAAGGGACAGGAAAGGGCTAGAGGTGGGAAGGAAACAGCTGTGGCCTTATTTAAGGTACAGCCGCAGCATTTGCCTGGTGTGAAAATGGGAAACCACGGAAAACCATCTTTATGGCTGCCGACAGAGGGGCTTGAACCCACTATCTCCCGAATACCGGACACTGGCCTCATTTAAGCGACTGCAGCTATCGGGCTCGGTACGGCGCCATTTACAGGCAATGCAAACCTACGGTGTTCGTCACATAATTGTGCTAACCACAGGGACTTGTACTTTCCCGTGGTGTTCCTCATATAGTGGGTACTAATCATAGGCAAGCCAGAACCCGTGGTGTCGTCCATACAGTGGTACTAATCACAGGTACTGTAAAAGTCGAAAGTGCACTCTAAGTGGGAGATGACCGCACGGTGCTCCTGAGTGCTAGTAATGGTACCTAACATAGTGGTCCTATGCGCAAGCAAAAGCAACCCATGGTGTTCCCCGCGTGGTGGTACTAATCACAAGTAGTTTCATGCTTCTAATGCAATCATCCGTTGGTCGCCCCTTTTAGTCACCTCTTACGACAGACAGGGGATACCACGGTTGTATTCTTCGTCTGCGTCCCCCACCCACAGGGGGTTGTGTGTTTAGTCCGCGAGAGATATTTTATTTCCCTCAAGTCCGCCGGCAAGCCAGTTAGGACCCCCCTATCCGCCACATGGGACGCGACACGTGGGAGTATCACCTCTCCCCCTGCTACGCCAGCGTAGTAGGTTCGTGGACCTTGTGTTTGAGATGTTCCTCAGTTCCAACTCTGATGAGCTATAGTACTAACAGTGTTCAGAAATTTTCTGATGTGGGATAGAGCAAGTTAGTTACTTACCCCTCCCTGCTTAAACCTTTGGTTTTAATAAAAATGAATGTGACTGAAGTATGAGCTGTGCAAGTCATGGCATTCCACTCGTTATCCGGCCAGTGTTTGTGATGAATATTGTGAGAATGTGACTTGTATGGTCGATTGGTATAGGTATTTTATTGGGCCGACAAACTGATATGAAATAGCACCTTCTTGCTCAATGACCTAAAATAACATGAAACTGCCTCGCACCTCATTTTTGTAGAAAGCCTTTTCAGTGAAACCTGATTCTCAATGGCTGATGATGGTGGCATTGGTGACGATCCTATCTGCCTTTATGCAAAGGTGTACATTACAAATATACATACAAACAACCACGCATACACATATACATTCATAGAACAGAATGGAATTATAGCCATCCCCTAGTTTTGGATCATTTGAAATTGGATATAGAGAATATACATGCATATACGGTATATATACGTACAAACAAACAAACATACATTTATTGCTCAAAAAGTTTCCTTAACCTGTTTTGGTGCAGTTTTTATTTTGATACGTATATCTACAGTACGTACATTATAAAGGGCATGTACGAAGAAAAACAACATCCAGTCAACATCGCAGAAGCAACATAAACACATTAAAAGTGTTACGATTGCAATGTGGGATTTCTAACACAAAGCATTGTTCATTGTGCGGCAGGTCAGTGTCGTCAGTCTTGAACACATTTAGGTATACCCAGCGTTAAAGAATTCAGATACTTTCGGGGCAGATTATCCCACTCTTTTTTAAGCAGATTCAGTGAATTAGCTGAATGTTAACAGGAGGATTATTACAGTGAGCCATGCCTGTTGAAAACAGTTCATGTCCACATAAAATGCCAGCTACACCGTTCGCTGTATGCCATACGTCTGAAGGAACTGACTGACCGCTCCGGCTCGATGGGAACGTGTGTTATCATCCACTAGTGTAAAGCCTTCGCCCACAGTAGCAGCCAATCCTGTAACTGCGGGTTGAAGGATGTTGTCTCTGTATAAGAGACCAGCCAGAGTCGTGCGAGACCAAACCTGACCCCATCACGGAACATGACCGAGCCTCATTGCTACTGATGGCGACATGGCTCGTTCCAACTCTCACTGGATCCTCTTCAAATTCTAATGCTGCTCGTGTAATGGTGCGAGCTTGTGGTGATCTCATCAGGAAAAAGCACATGCTTGTACTGCAAGTTTGTGATGTGCTATGATTGTTTGCCCACCTCGCACGAGCTGAGCTATGGCATGGTTTAAAGAGGAGCTTTTGTCGCAGGCTTCCTTGGTATCAGTCGTGCAGCCGATTTCGTACTATCATATCTAACACATCCATTCCGGTGACCTTCGTAAATCCTGGCAGAACGAGAAGGCAATATCAGAGGGTATACGATGTGCTGAAAGCAAGAAACACCGATCCTCCCTGAGAATTATTTTGGGTGGGCATCCCTCCGTTGTCTATTAGCAACCATATGTGTCTCCCTGAAAGCCTCCGTGGCTTAGGCGGCAGCGTGCCGGTCTCCCACCGCTGGGTTCCGCGGTTCAAATCCCGGTCACTCCATGTGAGATTAGACCTGAACAAAGCGGAGGTTTCCCTTTGGGTACTCCGGTTTCCCCTGTCATCTTGCATTCCAGCAACACTCCCCAGTATCGTTTCATTTCATCTGCTAATCATTAGCCGGCTACGCGGTATAGGGGTACCGTGCTTGCGTTTTACCCGGAGGAACCGGGTTCGATTCCCGGCCAGGTCAGGAATTTTAACCGACATCTGATGGCCGGTTCGAGGTCCACTCAGCTTACGTGATTACAATTGAGGAGCTATCTGATGGTGATATGGCGGCCTCGGTCTAGAAAGCCAAGAATAACGGCCGAGAGGTCCATCGTGCTGACCAAACGACATTTCATAATCTATAGGCCTTCGGGCTGAGCAGCGATTGATAGGAAGGCTATGGTCCTTCGGGGTTGTTGCGCCATGGGGTTTGGTGTGACAGGCTTCGGTAGCCGGCAACAATTCTTATCCTCGCCGCTAGATAGGCGCTTCATTCGTTCCATTTCCCGACCCCGTCAAATGACTGGAAGAAGACTGTGGATCTTCATATGTCTCCATGAACTTATTTCAAACTTTGGAGACAACACTTCATATCACTCCAACACAGCCGTTTTCCCGTGGTTATGGAACAGACAAATAGACGCGAAAGCTAAAACCCACAAGGGACAATATCTAAAAAAGAACTAAAATAAAAAAATGTTGCAGAGAGGGATCTTCTTACGGTGTTTCAATTTGCTTTACATCACATTGACACAGAGAGGTCTTACGGAGATGATGTGATAGGAAAGGGCTAGGAGTGGAAAGAAAGCGGCCATGGCTTGGTATGAAAATATGATACCTCAAAAAAAATCTTCAGGGCTGCCGACAACGGGGTTCGAACCCACTATCTCCCGAATGCAAGCCGACAGCTAAGTCACCGAAACCACGCAGCCACTTTGTCGGTTATGTACAAAGTGGACCTGGTACCGTTTTCTTGTACAGATAACTTTCATTTGTGAAGTATTCCGCTGATAATGCTTATTGAGAGTAGTATAATAAAGATACGAAATTAAAACATAAATCACATAACTATAAGAGACATTTATATGAAAAATAAAACATTATAAGGAATTATAATAAAATAGAAAATGTATTGCAACAAAGGATAAATCCAAATGTACCATAACAGGGCTGCCCCGAGACACAGCCGCCAGCATCTTAATAACAAAATTCATCAACCTATCTACTGTACCAGTCGGATGTGAATGAAAAGAATTTATCGATTGAGGTATGAATTTTAATCATAATATTTTGTATTTCAAATTTGGACGTATTACGTACGACACAAATCACATTTAGAAAATCCTACTAACTGGGCGAGGCGGTAACTGGTAAAAGTGCTGAAGGCGTGCTTGGTTCACCCGAAAGGACGTGGGTTCGACTCCCCGTCAGGAAGTCGAAAATTCAAGAAACGAGCTTTCCACTTCCGGAGGTGCACATGTCCCTCAGGTTCACTCAGCCTACACCAAAATGAATACCAGGTTAATTCCTGAGGGCAAAGGCAGCCGAGCGTGGAGCTAACCAATCTTCCACACCAAGTGCCGAGGTGAGGGATAGTGGAAGCCTTTTTACATTCCACCCCTCCAAGAGCCAACATGGTTTGTACGGAGATGACTTTGCTTTAACTTACTACACACGTAACAAAAATAAGTTACCGTCGTAAGCAAAGATTCCCTACATTACTTATCGGTTATTAAGATATTCCAGTATTGCATGAGATCATTTTCTTAGGTGGGAGACCCAGCTTAACAAAGGAAAGAAATAGGTTAATATTCATTTTATTGTTAAATATGCTACAATTGTTATTGACAATTGCTGCACATATCCCAGTATTGGCATACTTCCTGGCAACCAGAAGCAACTTCAATAATGTCAAAATTATAATAATTATAATACTTTGAAATAAAATGTTCAAAATTTCCCTCCTTTTTGACGATATATCACTGTTTCTCTTATAAATTCAGAGTTTATAAGAAATTTTGTACTCTTACTTTTTCAAAGTGTGTATCAAACCTCCACCTACAAAATGAACCTCAATCACTAACAGACTGTGATTTAGATGTTTTTGTCGAGGTTTAATTCCGAGCACTTGAAAATATTAATATATTTTAAATAGATATGTTATATTAAATGTAATATAAATCCTATTGATCTGTATGAGGTACAGATTGCAGTACAACACTATGGGAGGAAACCCTGAAAAAAAAATCATAATTACCCGTGAAACAGTAAGATAGTTATGAAGGAAACCGTGATATATTGTTTAAAAGGCGGGAAATTTTGAAAATTGTATTTAAAATTGTTATAATTAGAATTTTGACATTAATGAAGTTGCTTCTGATTGCTAGGAAGCATGCCAATACTGGGATATGTACAGCATTTGTCAACAACTTTTGTAGCAATATAACAGTTGAATGAATATTGGCCTATTTTCCCCGTGTTAAGCTGGGTCTCCCCACTTATCGCACATATTGAAATCTGTACTTCCTAGTCTGCAAGCTGCCTGAGTCAAGAAGGCTATGCAATTGTGCAGTAAAATCAGTGCTTCGCTTATCATGTCTCCATATCTAGATACTAGCTGATGTACCCGTGCTTCGCTACGGGATTCTCAGAAAGAATGACTTTGTGGTTTTCCTAACCTGAGATCAACATAGGTCATTACAAAAACGTAAGTATGAATGTAGCGATTAAAAGCAATGCTATCATATAAAATACTCGATCAAATGGAAAGCCGCACGTTTTATCACTTTTAACGAACAGTGTTGCGGTTAGATTGCGGTGCTAATCTAATAGTCCAAAGTTCCAGAGCTGGGATGACCAGGCCGCAGATTGCCATGAACACTCATCTGCCATTATTCCGCTAAATATGCACACTGTTCATTCCAATCAGTGCCTCAGAGTAGGGATTGAATAGCCCAAATGCTATGATGATCCAGTGTGTTACGTACCAGTAGTATCAGAAAATTTATAAACCAGGGGAATGGCATGCTAAAGAAGAACGGTATCTAACTCCCCAGTTACTTCCCATCAGTATTCAGGCAGGCTGTTACACTCTGTACGACTGGGCGAGTTGACCGTGTGGTTAGCGGTGCGCAGCTGTGAGCTTGCCTCCGAGAGATAGTGGATTCGAACCCCATTGTCGGCAGCGCTGAAGATGGTATTCCGTGGTTTCCCACTTTCACACCAGTCAAATGCTGGGCCTGTACCTTAATTAAGGCCTAAGGCACTCCTAGCCCTTTCCTATCCCATCGTCGCCATAAAACCTATCTATATCGGTGCAACGTAAATCAAATGAAAAATACTCTGTACGCAGCAGTAATCCTATCTACCGGAGATGAGGGGCAACAGAAGACACAAAGCACATCACGACAAACAATGGTCAATGTAATGTTATTGTTGATCAATGTTATGAGCTTTCTATATTGTAGGCCTTCACAATTAGTTTTCTTTCGACTCTGTGATTTGTAAAATATTTTATACCATAAACTATAGTTTCTTATTCTCCGACTTTACATACCGACTTTCATTAAATACTGTTTACCTATTTTCTCGTTACTCGGCGCTGATATGGACTTAGTAACAAAAATCCAAATTCATGAATATCTTTGTGATCATAGCCAGTACGGTAACAATGCATAAGACATGAATAATATGAAATTTAATACTATATAACCTTAGTTATGTAGCATTTATCGATTACACCTCTAATAAGAAATATTTGATAATTATATTTTAGGCCTTCCCCCAAACTACCATTTTACTCGGCGCGAATAAAATAATTTACAGCCTAGACTATAGCGACTTATTTCCTGACTTTGCATACCGATTTTCATCAAGATAGGACTACTAATAACAACAATATTTGAGAATTAAATTTTAGGCCTTCCCCTAAACTACCATTTTTCTCAGCGTGAATACAATTATTGATAGCCTAGATTATAGCAACTTATTCCCCAACTTTGCATAACCATTTTCTTTAAAATACGACCACTAATAACATAAATAGTTGAGAATTCAATTTTAGGCCTTCCCCTAAACTACCATTTCACTCAGCGTGAATAAAATGATTTATAGCCTAGATTGTAGAGGTTCATCCTCCGACTTCACATACCGATTTTCATTAAATTCTCTTCAACCGTTTTCTCGTGATGCGTGCACATACATACAGACAGACAGATAGACAGACAGACAGACAGACAGACAGAAATTACGGAAAAGTAAAACATGCATTTTCTTGTTACTATGGACATGACCGATACAGAAATACCATTATTTTCAAATTGTGAACAATGTACAGACAAAACTCTTATTTTATATATATAGATTTACAATTGCCATAGTGCCGGTTATCTTCGATGTATAATTACTGGAGTTCATTTTCGATACTATTATTCTAATTATTGTTTTAAGATGTAGAAGTTAGTGGTAGAAGCCATGAATCACAATGCAACAATTGTCCCGTTTTCCAGATACTGACAACTTCTACAGAACGACGGTATGAGCATCTTATGGCTGACTGTGATCACCAGACACTATACCTAGACACTATACCAGATATCTCACCTGGCACCTTTTCTCTCGTGTTTCAGAGGATATTTTCAATTTCGTTTGTAACATACACATACGTTCCTCGACAGCGGATACCTGGAGAGAAAAAAATTAAGAAGCTTTTAGTGTTTTGATAGAACGCGTATATCGTAGAAAGTATTTAACTATTATAATTAATGTCTCAGTTGACAGACAACAGACGACCTGTTGCAAAACAATTGAAAATTTGAAACGTAGTTTTCAGGAAATAGCGCTCCAAATTAAAGAAAAGTTTTTGCTAAATATGTGACGTCACACGCATACTCTGTTATACGATGGACGACATCTGGCCTGGTAGCATGCTGAGCATGGGGACAGGCAGATACTGCTGTAGTATCACACTTCCACTCCTCCCTGCTATCATTCTCTTCTTAGAACTAACAGCATGTCGGGGGCCATGTAGATTGAGTTGATGGTCACGTGGGGGGAGCGGGCTTCGTGGGGGGCCCGAAAAAAACCTCACGCGCTCAGTTGGAGGTTAGCTGTCGTTGTGAATACATCGTGGTCAGTTCTCCAGAATAACAGTTTTAATAATGGATAATAAAGATATGAATAGGATTAGGCAAGAACGTGCAAAAGGAAGAGTTGAAACGAGGAAAGCAAGTACTGAAGGGAAAAAAAAGAAATGAAACGAAAAGAGATGTTACTATGAGAATTTGAAACAGCGAAAACAATTTACAATAAGAAATTACTTTGCCTGATGTGAAAATGGGAAACCACAGAAAACCATCTTCAGAGCTGCCGACTGATGCAAGCCCACAGCTGCGCACCCCTAACCGCACTACAAACTTCCCGGTGCGATAAATCTTGGACTTATAGTAATTAAAAGCATTTACATAGAATTTCATACGAAATTTACCGAAAATAACTAAAAATATTACATTTCATGTATCGTAACACAATTACAACATAGTCAATCAGGGAGTTGTTAAAAATGTACAAAATATTCCTTACCGGTAGTGTATCATAATAATAATAATAATAATAATAATAATAATAATAATAATAATAATAATAATAATAATAATAATAATAATAATAACACAATGACCTAGTTCATTCCTAAAGAAAAGCAAAGTTATCTCTATACAGGTCTTAAAGACCCTGAGAGGGGTGGAAGCTAAAGATTTTAGCACTTACTGAGGTAGAATAATAATAATAATAATAATACATACATACATACACTCATACATTATCATTATAGACTGTTATGCCTTTCAGCGTTCAGTCTGCAAGCCTCTGAGAATTTACTAAACGTCGCCACAATCCTCGATTTACAACTAGTGTTGTGGCCTCATTTAGTTCTATACCTCTTATCTTTAAATCGTTAGAAACAGAGTCTAACCATCGTCGTCTTGGTCTCCCTCTACTTCTCTTACCCTCCATAACAGAGTCCATTATTCTCCTAGGTAAGCTATCCTCCTCCATTCGCCTCACATGACCCCACCACCGAAGCCGGTTTATGCGTACAGCTTCATCCATAGAGTTCATTCCTAAATTAGCCTTTATCTCCTTATTCCGAGTTCCCTCCTGCCATTGTTCCACCTGTTTGTACCAGCAATCATTCTTGCTACTTTCATGTCTGTTACTTCTAACTTATGAATAAGATATCCTGAGTCCACCCAGCTTTCGCTCCCATAAAGCAAAGTTGGTCTGAAAACAGACCGATGTAAAGATAGTTTCGTCTGGGAGCTGACTTCCTTCTTACAGAATACTGCTGATCGCAACTGCGAGCTCACTGCATTAGCTTTACTACACCTTGATTCAATCTCACTTACTATATTACCATCCTGGGAAAACACACAACCTAAATACTTGAAATTATCGACCTGTTCTAGCTTTGTATCACCAATCTGACATTCAATTCTTTTGGATTTCTTACCTACTGACATCAATTTAGTCTTCGAGAGGCTAATTTTCATACCATACTCATTGCACCTATTTTCAAGTTCCAAGATATTAGACTGCAGGCTTTCGGCACAGTCTGCCATTAAGACCAAGTCGTCAGCATAGGCCATGCTGCTTACTACATTTCCACCTACCTGAATCCCTCCCTGCCATTTTATACCTTTCAGCATATGATCCATGTAAACTACAAACAGCAAAGGTGAAAGATTACAGCCTTGTCTAACTCCTGTAAGTACCCTGAACCAAGAACTCATTCTACCATCAATTCTCACTGAAGCCCAATTGTCAACATAAATGCCTTTATTGTTTTTAATAATCTACATTTAATTCCATAGTCCCCCAGTATAGCGAACATCTTTTTCCTCGGTACCCTGTCATATGCTTTCTCTAGATCTACGAAACATAAACACAACTGCCTATTCCTCTCGTAGCATTTTTCAATTACCTGGCGCATACTGAAAATCTGATCCTGACAGCCTCTCTGTGGTCTGAAACCACACTGGTTTTCATCCAACTTCCTCTCAACGACCGATCGCACCTTCCCTTCCAAGAAGCCTGTGAATACTTTGCCTGCTATACTAATCAATGAGATACCTCGATAGTTGTTGCAATCCTTCCTGTTCCCTTGCTTATAGATAGGTGCAATTACTGCTTTTGTCCAATCTGAAGGTACCTTACCAACACTCCACGCTAATTTGACTACTCTATGAAGCCATTTCATCCCTGCCTTCCCACTATACTTCACCATTTCAGGTCTAATTTCATCTATTCCTGCTGCCTTATGACAATGGAGTTTATTTACCGCCCTTTCCACTTCCTCAAGCATAATTTCACCAACATCATTTTCCTCCTCCCCCATGAGCTTAACTGTTTGCAACACCACCATGATGATTTCCTTTTACATTGAGAAGATGTTCAAAATATTCCCTCCACCTCTCCAGGGATTCCCTGGAATCTGTCATGAGTTCACCTGAATTACTCAAAACACTGTTCATTTCCTTTTTCCCTCCCTCCCTAAGATTCTTTATTACTGTCCAGAAAGGTTTCCCTGCTGCTTGACCTAGCCTTTGCAGGTTATTACCAAAAACTTCCCATGACTTCTTTTTGGATTCAACAACTATTTGTTTCGCTCTGTTTCTTTCATCTACGTACAAATCCCTGTCTGCCTCGGCCCTTGTTTGGAGCCATTTCTGATAAGCCTTCTTTTTACGTTTACAGGCTGCTCTCACTTCATCATTCCACCAAGATGTTCGCCTTTTCCCATCTTTACACACAGTTGTTCCTAGGCATTCCCTTGCTGTTTCTACTACAGCATCCCTGTATGCCACCCATTCACTTTCTATATCCTGAACCTGCTTACTGTCTACACTTCGAAACTTCTCACTAATCATATCCATGTACTTCTGTCTAATTGCCTCGTCCTGGATATTTTCTACCCTTATTCGTTTGCAGACAGATTTCACTTTCTCTACCCTAGGCCTAGAGATACTTAGTTCACTACAGATGAGATAATGGTCTGTGTCATCGAAAAATCCCCGAAAAACTCGTGCATTCCTAAAAGATTTCCTGAATTCAAAGTCTGTAAAGATATAGTCTATTATGGATCTGGTACCCCTAGCCTCCCATGTGTAGCGGTGAATAGCCT
This sequence comes from Anabrus simplex, assembly GCF_040414725.1. Taxonomy (NCBI): domain Eukaryota; kingdom Metazoa; phylum Arthropoda; class Insecta; order Orthoptera; family Tettigoniidae; genus Anabrus; species Anabrus simplex. The sequence goes on from NC_090270.1 coordinate 241,531,406, forward strand.
TATGCTTGAAGAATGTATTCGTAACAGCTAAACCCATACTAGCACAGAAGTCCAGCAAACGCTTCCCATTCCCATTAGCTTCCATATCTTCCCCATATTTACCAATCACCCTTTCGTATCCTTCAGTTCTATTCCCAACTCTCGCATTGAAATCGCCCATTAGCACTATTCTATCCTTGCTGTTGACCCTGACCACGATGTCACTCAATGCTTCATAAAACTTGTCAACTTCATCCTCATCTGCACCCTCACATGGTGAATACACGGACACAATTCTTGTCCTAATTCCTCCCAATGACAAATCTACCCACATCATTCGCTCACTTACGTGCCTAACAGAAACTATGTTGCGTGCAATGGTATTCCTGATAAAGAGCCCTACCCCAGACTCTGCCCTTCCCTTTCTAACACCCGTCAAGTACACTTTATAATCTCCTATCTCTTCCTCCTTATCTCCCCTTACCCGAATATCACTTACTCCTAGCACATCCAGATGCATCCTCTTTGCTGACTCAGCAAGTTCTACCTTCTTTCTTCCATAAGCCCCATTAATATTGATAGCTCCCCATCGAATTCCATTTCGTTCGCCAAGTTGTTTCCAAGGAGTCCCTCGCCTGTCAAATGGGAGTGGGACTCCATTACTCCCATAGGTCCGAGGCTTGCTTAAAGTGTTCTGAGCTCGGTAAATTCATGAAGCAGGATGTTGCCCTACTTGCACATAGTCCAAGTGAGGATCTCTCCTCTAACGGGTTATGGACCACCGGTGAATTGTATAGTCCTAGCCGCCTGAGCACAAGGAGGGCCACGACTCAGAATATGTCCGAGACGCCCACTCCCATTCCATAGCAACTGGTATTCCGACTCTCAGGACCACTTGCTAGGCCACTCAGCCGTTGCCCATGGTTCACGAACTAGGACGTGACTACAGTAACCCACATACATGAACCATTAATAATAATAATAATAATAATAATAATAATAATAATAATAATAATAATAATAATAATAATAATAATAATGGCTTTATGTCCCACTTACTACTCTTTCGGTTTTCGGAGACGCCACGGTGCCGGAATTTTGTCCCGCAGGAGTTCTTTTACGTGCCAGTAAATCTACGACACTTGGCTGACATATTTGAACACCTTCAAATACCCCCGGACTGAGTCAGGATCGAAGCTGCCAAGTTGGGGTCAGAAGGCCAGCGTCTCAACCGTCTGAGGTCACTCAGCCCGGCATGAGGTAGAGTAGTTAGCTCTACGTCCAGCCGCATTTGTCCCAAGGAATAAACCCGGTCACCTTTTCTGGTGTAGGCTAAGTGGACCTCAGGACCATGTGCACTTCCGAAAGAGGATATCTGCTTTTTTAACCATTTTAGGACCGGGTATGTTTAAGATGCGTTCCTCTGAAGAAAACAGCTGCTTTGATAGGTGGTCAGGTGAAGAAGACCAAAGTGTAATCTGAAATTCTCCTTTCATAAATATTAGTTTTAAGATTGCGATATGACTTTCCAAAAACATTAAACATTATCCTTTCTCTCAGGAAATGCAACAAAATTGTATTTAAAAAATATTTTAAGGTATCACTCACGTTTAATCCATCGACTAAATTATCGCCAGCTAGGTTTTTAGCTAGTGCGGTCATTGGGGATATATCGTCAGTTAGTCCAACAAGGGTTACATTTTTTATTTCCTCAAGGCGAATCGAAGCCACTTCCTCTCACTTAGGCCAGCCAGCCTATCAATCACATACAAAGGAAAGAGTTAGGAGTATGAAGGAAGCGACTGAGACCTTTATCAAGGTACAGCCTTGGCATTTGCCTTGTGTGAAAATGGGAAACCACGGTAAACCGTCTTCAGCCTTTTAAACATATTATTATTTATTAGAATAACTTACCCTTATTGGGCTTGCCATAAGACACACTGAAATATTTCGGGAAGAGAAATATCAAAGTGAAGAAGTGGAAGCAATACTAGATGTAATTATGGCCCAGTGATCGCAATCTCAGGCTTACAAATTGAGAGCTAATGGTTGTTTTATATCGAACAAGATGGCGAGCTGTATGCAGCCATAGGGATTACTATCATATCGTACCATCGAGTGCAGCTTAAGTGAGGGCGACGACGTTTTAAACAAACTTCATTTAAATCCCAGCCATCAGATGAGAACGCTGGGGGTATAAAGCGCAATGTAATAGGTTATACAAGAGCTATGATTGTGTAACGCTTAGAACAAGATGATAATTTCCGGCGCGTTGGCTCTATTCCCTTCCGCTCCATTTAAAGGAAGCGCCTGCGTCAGAACGCCGCCGAGAGGCGTTAAAGGACGCGTTCGTCACCTCCTACTGTTGCTTGGCTAAATGTTTCATTCCAGCCTGAGCTCACAAGGAAATGGAAATATAATTTACACGAAAAAAAAAAAAGCCAACGAACATTTCCATGCCTTGCAAACTATTCATTTGTTCCCTGCGTTAGAATCCTATTGAAATGAATGTTAATGGCAATCGTAAAGTCTCCCTTATCTTTGAATATTCGTTGGAGGATCTCAGATGTGGAAGCGTAAAGATATCTTTCTTTATTCCGTGAATTACAGCATTTCTATCTTCTCCTTACAATCTAAAATATTTTCGATTTTTCGACGAATTTAATGGATGTTACACAATTTCCTCTGTCAAAAACTCTTATCGAATTAGAGGTAATTTGATATGAAGATACATCTTTTCTGTCTAATTACTTTGATTTCTCAAAACTAAATTAGTTTTATTTCCAGTTTAATTTTTTCTTCACAAGCTGCTTTACGTCGCACCAGCACAGATAGGGCCTAGGTCTTATGGAGAGATGGGATAGGAAAGTGCTAGGAGTGGGAAGTAAGCGACCGTCGCCTTTATTAAGGCCTGGTGTGAAAATTGGAAACCATGCTTAATCGTCTTCAGGGCTGCAGACAGTGAGGTTCGAACCCACTATCTCCCGAATGGTAAACCTTCTTCACCAGTTTAATCTTATGTTACTCCTTAATATAGTAAGTTACCGTCAAAGGTCTTGCCATAAGACACAGTATAGTTAATAAAACTTCTTATTAGAGTGCATAAATAGCGAACCATCGCTGCCTTTGGAAGAGAGAAAATATGAAATGACTGATCATTTTAATTTCATCACGAAAATGAACTGGAGCTCTTCCTAGTCGCTTTCTATATCTCTAAAGCTACGAGAAGGAGGTGGATTTGGAAGCACCAAATAATACCCTCTCAGTGTGTCTGGCAAGTTGTCTGTCTGTTAGGTCATCAGGTTATGCGGTTATAAGGAAACCCCAAAAACCAATGCCAGCACCAAAATGAGGCGTACTAGGCAAGATGAGGAGTGAGGTAGTTTGCCATTGCTTTCCTCACTGGGTCAGAAAGTACTATCGCAGCACGACTGACCCTATGAGCAGCACCTTTCATATAACTCAGATGCACTAGTCATGCTCTGAATGTCATTACTTAGCACTACCCATACCCCAGCAACTTCCATATTGTCACAGCCATGGATGTTGACTGGGACTTCGATTGAAGCTACACTTTACTCTCGCCTGTGCCAAGAGATGACTGCAAATATTACAGTCGCGTGCCTTACTACTGGGTTTACGGGTTATTGCAAAATGTCTTGCTTCACACCAGGTGTTTTTGTCTCTCGCTTATTTACCGGAGAAAACCTCGTGATGTTTGTCGCTTCTCTTTTAAGACCCGAAGTTAGGTTACTCCTGTATGACCTTTACGACGATGGTTTTCCTTTATTCTTTGCACGTCTTTGCCATTTTTCTAAATGGTGACGACCTCCAATCTCTGCATGTAAACACAAAAACGTTCGAAATACGCTCGGCCTGCACGGCCACAACACCTGCAATGGTAGGCATATCCCAATTAGGAGTACTCTTCTATTATCCCGCAAACATGTAACATCTCCGCGGAATTAGGCCCCATGATTGTTTGGTCAGTGGTCTGGCCTTCAGTCCTCGGGGTCTAAGTTCGAGTTCCGGCTGCATTTTAATCTTAAACTGTTGATTACCCTGATACGGAGACTGGGTGTTTGTACTGTACCCTACATCCAGACAAATGCACGGTTTTCTTTACATAGCAGATACTGCTCAACCTCGCCTTGGAATGGCTACACCAGGCTAACAATAGGTACACGATTTTGTTTTAATTCGCCGTGTAACAATGTGCATAAACTCAGTAGTGTACAATGTTTGTCGTCCCTGGTCCACATGCCAATCATAGTCTCATATTACAATAACTCACAAATATAAAGCAAGCAAGCTTTCAGTTTTAACCCGACTGTCAAAATCATCTCATCACGTCCACCGTAATGACGGTTTTGGCCTCTACTGATGCTCCTCATGAAGCATCATTGTTATTTGTTTTAAAGATCCTTGAACTACCAAACGTTACACGTTTCATTATGACCATATTCCAGGCACTATAACAGTTATTCACGACGTTACGAGTGAGACGTTTACGTCCGAGCTGCAGGAGAGGGAAGTATTTCGAAACAAAACATGCACATATTATATATTTTTGGATTCAGGAAAAGTTGTTCTATTCAAAGAAGAGGAAAATAAAACCGTGAAGTTCTTATGATTTGTCATGTGCTGTTAATATGAGTTAATGTCAAAAATTTGACATCATCAGTTGTTAGATTATTGAGCAGAAGAGGCAAACGGGTAATAAACTACGCAATGCAACGGATCACTTCAAAATTTAATTTTGTTCTTTTAACTCTGCGGTAAACGAGAAAAAGAATGCATTTTATTTATTGTAATCTGCAGCACGCAAATGCTATATTAAATGGCCAGTCACCCTGTCTTTGATTACTACTTCTGGTTCATAAATAGCGTGTCATTAGTTCGTTAGAACTCCTAAGCCTGGATGCAATCAAAGAAAGCCGTAATTACTACTTATTGTTGAAAGTTTTCCATTTCGGCATGATTAATCGCGTACTATAATCACTGCTATTAACAAACAAATGTTGCAGGCATCCTAAGAATTTGCACGAAATATATACTCAAAATGTTTACTGTAAATCAAACAGCAATTATGGATGACTATTGTGAATTTTGTTGGTGGCGGTTGATGATTATACCATAATGTGCAGAAACTGTTAACCCTTTGTTTCGACTATTTATATGAGAAAATGGAAGATAACTTGATTCAAGAAGTGCACTTTCTTCCGATCTAAACCATTTTTCTTGTTCTTTTTTCCTTCTGTCGTTATGGCCTCCGTAGGAACATGGGCAGCTTTGTCATGGTTTAGGTTTTCTTCTTCTCCTCCAAGAACCTCTTCATCATCTCTCTCTTTCTCTCCCTTTCTTCAGATGTTATTTTCAATATCCTCTTCTCTTGTCTTCCCCACTGGTGCTTCTCTATCCTATTTCTCTGCCATTGAGCTCTGGCATACTGGTGTATATTTATTTCTGCAGTTCTCTATCCCTTCCATCTTGATCCCTATCTTAGTCCAGTCCTTCTGAATTTCGACAACTCACTTAGGTACCGTCTTTCCTTTCGTCCTACCCGTTATCTCCCATACTCTTCTTGCCATTCTCTCCATGTCCATCTTAATCACTCGTCCAACAAATCTTGCTGATTTAAGTGTTATCCTCATGTTCTTTCGGTACAGTTCGTCCCTTGCTTTTATTTCCCATCTTCCACCTCCTCTTCTTGGTCCCAGTATCGTTCTTCTTTCTCCACTTGTTCTTCCCCACGTCTTCCTAGTGTTACCGTCTCGGCCGTGTGTAATACCACGTTCCTCACTGTTGCCTTGTAATGCCTGATCCTTGCGTCTGTTAATATGTACACTTCTCTGTTTTTTTAAATATCAGTTCATCAGCGTGTACAACTCCTGCTTAGTTTAGAGCAGTTTGCGGTGTCCTTTCTTTTTCATATATATTTTTTGGACTCTTTACTGATATATTTTTCTTATTTTTCTAATTCTCTCTGTGTTTGTCTTGTATTTTCTGTTTAAGGAAGACACAAACACCCAGTCCCAGGGCCAGTGGAAATAACCAATTAAGGTTAAAATCCCCGACCTGGCCGGGAGTCGAACCCCGGGCTCCTTGAACCAAAGTCCAGCACGCTAACCATTTAACCATGGAGTCGAACAATGGTCGCAAGATAGGTAGTCTTCAGCTTTTTCACCCTCTGTTTTATCACACCACTGCTTCTGTTCCTTCCTGTTACATTCTCTCCAAGGTACGGTACATAAAATTGTCTACCTTCTGCATGGTGCCTTCTGATGTTTTCCAATCACCGGTGGTGTTCAGAGTCTTGAACATAAACAGGATATTTCACCTCAGATGCTCCCCTAAAAGAAAATTATAAAAGATTTCAGTTATCAGCATTTAATTTCACAGAGATAAACGGTAATGAGGGAATACTGTGAATAGTTTTATTTGGTAACACGATTAATGCAAAAGGATAGGTAACCTTGGATAATACTGGAGTAGGTCGTGGAGATTAACAGAAGTAGAGGTTCATTTTCTAATATCAAAATCAGAAGTATGAAACTAAACAAGGCCACAGCGCTACAGTCTGTCTCACCATGTTTGAGACTCAAAGAAAGCTGTCGCAAACAAGTGTATTCTGAAAAACTAACTGTTTCAAAACATTTCTTTTTCGTTCATTGGACTGTTTCCCATAATCTTTAATCCTCATTATTTAGATTTTTTTATCATATAAGAGTTAGAACAAGTAGATTTTCCTCTGTGAGGTTGTAGTAGAGAGAATGAAGTTAAAGACATCATAATGTTTAGCCATATACAAATATCACGCCAGCCACAATGCGCCTGATTATATATACAAACTCACTGAAAATATTAGCTCTCTCTTTGAAAAGAAACACACTGCAACATCAAATCCAAAACCATTATATTGCTAACAGAACATCGTATGTTACGCTTGTTACATTTCTTTTTTTGCAGATGTTCAAGAAGAGAGTGTGTTACTAAAACAAAACCTCGCAGATATTGGATACTGCGACACTCAAACATCGTGAGACAGACTGTATATACGTGGCCCCGATACAGCTTCGTTAAGAGGAGGGGGTAGTCGAATTGTACGTCTCTTAACAGTAACCATCACCACCATCGCCAGTTATCCCGAGCGGCGTTTCTTTACTCTATTTCGCACTATTTGTATTGAGGAGAAGCTTTTAAATTTCCGGTAGTGAAAAGGATTTGTAAACCTTTTCCTGAGTCATTCCTTAGTTACTGATCAGGCGGCCAGCAGTGTAATGTGAATATTACGGGGAATTCCCTCCAGAAGGCCAGAGCTGAATATTAGTCGAGATGTGATGCTCGCCAATCACTTCTTGTTCCTCCACTAGACGTAAATATCGTGGGAGCTTTAATATGCTGAAGTAACCCCTGGTCATTAGGTTTAATTTCCGGTTCTATGGCTAAATGGTTAGCGTGTTGGCCTCTGGTCCAGGGGATTCCGGGTTCGATTCCTGGCCGGGTCGGGGATTTTATCCTTATTACAGGTATATATGGGGCTGGGGCTGGGGCTGGGGCTGGGGCTGGGGCTGGGTGTGTGTGCCATCTTCATAATTAGAAATCCATCGTAGGTAGGGCCCCATCTTCATAGACGCGCAGGTCACCTGCACCAGGCCTCTTTGGAGGCCAAACGCCATTATTATTATTATTATTATTATTATTATTATTATTATTATTATTATTATTATTATTATTATTATTATTATTGTATTTAATATCTTAACTTTCCCTGTGTGACAACAATGGTGCGGTACCACATTCTCTATGCCTCCCGTCCTTAAAGTTATAAGAGGTGGCTGAAATAATACTGTAATTTGAAGGGGGGTATGCGAAGTAGCTCTTAGGGAAGATCTTTTGCATGACTGGCAATCCGCACAGGCGTTTGCAAGACTACCGTTTCTGGGATCAATTCTCTCCTGACCCCGCGCCAAAATTTTTGTTCACGGATTACCTACAGTACTGATACTTTTTCGAATTTCCGCCTTGAAAGCCTTGCAGGTGGCCATGAACCGGGGGTGACAGTGGCGCTTGAGCGGCAGTGGTCTAGCGCCGGGGATACTTTGGTACGACCGCGACAGGGTAACGAGGGCCGAAAGCGGATATGGGATATCCTGGTGTTCTTAGGAAGGTTTCTCTTAAGTTCTCCTTTACGGAGTGGTGGAAGTAGCTGACAGAAGACTAGCCTTTGCACCTCAAGTTATCCTGTACTCGTGTACTAGGCTATTTTCCTGCGTTAGTACTCGCTTGTCGGTTATTTGTCCAAACAAGTAGGTCACTACGGGCTGTGAGGCGGGGTAGGAGCCTCACGGCACTCCAACACAAAAAATGACATATAGTAATACAGCACTATTCTATCTCACTTAGAACGAGCGAACCCTTTTTGAGCCGGGCTGAGAGATGACCATCCTCCCTACAGCTTGAACTAGGCAGTCAGTGACTTCAATCTCTTCGGGCCGTTAAAGAAGCGACGATACAGCCGTCATGACGTGGCTTCACGTAATAACTTAGGACAATGTACGAACGAAACCGATTTTTACTATTCATAAACTGAATAAATTTGTTTTTCTAAGTCTTTAAAATCAATCGTGCAAGTGAACGGGTCTAATATCGCTCTTTAGTTTTCATTCTAACAGTGTCGTACATAAATTTAAATGATTGTGTGGTCAGGACTAATTTCACACGTTAAGCATTTCACTTCTAACCTCCAGTTGAAGTGATTGTCATTTAACTGAATTGAATAATATTCCTACGACATCTAGCAGTGTTCATTTCAATGAATAAACTCTCCAAATACCGGTAACTGTAAATAGAATCAAAGTGATCTTGAAATCCTAGAGGACCCGAAAAGTGTTTGCGTACTCAGTTCTCTGAACATTTAGAGCACTAATTAACTCTGTTTTTGTGTGCTTAATTTCACAAGTTCAGGTGATATTAGGAAGTGTGCGGATTCGATTCCATTAACATCCGGCTGCAAAAATTTCGTTTGAGCTCTTTAATTTTTCGTCTCACATTAAAGACTAGCGCAGTTCACTTTAAAGAAGTGTATCGTGTGTCATTCCATTGATATTCAACACGAATTATAAGCATTTCTTTAATCCCTTCATGGGAAACAGTGTAAATCAATTATAAATTACACCTCATTACTCGTCCATCCTACAAGTCCACAGGACTTATATATGTGCTTGCCCCATGAAAATGAAATGAAATGTCGTATGGCTTTTAGTGCCGGGATATCCCAGGACGGGTTCGGCTCGCCAGGTGCAGGTCTTTCTATTTGACACCCATAGCTGACCTGCGCGTCATGATGAGGATGAAATGATGATGAAGACAACACATACACCCAGCCCCCGTGCCATTGGAATTAACCAATTAAGGTTAAAATCCCCGATCCGGCCGGGAATCGAACCCGGGACCCTCTGAACCGAAGGCCAGTACGCTGACCGTTCAGCCAACGAGTCGGACTGCTTGCCCCATTATTCCACGTGAGCGAACCCTACAACTTGAACTCCGAGACCTTCCCGAATATCTGGAACTACAAGACCGTCCAGAACAACCCTCGAGGGATTGGTACGAGGTTCCATGGTGCCGAGAGGTGTTCTATGGTGAGGACGGGAGGAGCAGCGGTTCGACGCGGGACATCGCCAACAGCAAGAAGGAAGCACATAGTGCGTAACTGATCTCTAATAGTACTGAGGTGATACATAACCTTGACTTTGTTTAATAAATCAGCATTTTAAAATAAACTTGAACTTCATTCGAAGTAAAACCCTCTCGCTCTCGGTATCCGCTCCAATTTAATGTACCATACACCCCTTGCGTTCATCTCATGCTCATCAAGCTATAAAGTACGGGCATTTCCTGGTACAGTATTATAGTGGATTGTATTCCTTTTTGAAACAACATCATACTAATTAAATTTTAAAATATAAATATTATTAAACTGCCAATACAGGTATAAAATATCGTAAAGATATGTTTAATTTTTAAAAGGTTAGACTTACATTTAGTTTTTTCTTCCGAATGAACTGTGTTGTTGTTTTCTGTACATTCCGTACAGTTTGCCGACGTTTCGAGTGCATTGCAGTTTTCTTTGTCAAGGCGACTGAAATACCCCTTGATTCTAGGTAATCAGTCTCCCAGTACACACAAGTAAAAGGTCTTCAACAATATATGCCATACAGATGTCACACTGATTCGGGCAAAATTTGGCCACTTCAAGGGCATTTGGATTGGCCAGCACCAAGTCTTCCATTGTGCAGTTTGATGCACACAGGGGCAGCATAGCAGGTGTTCGGTTGTCTGAAGTACACCACAGTCACAGAAGGCCGTATCTATGGGGAAGTTCCATTTTTGTAGATTCGCTCTGGTTCTACCCACTCCTGATCTAAGTCTGTTTAAGGACCTCCATGTTAACCAGTCCTCAGTATGACCGGGAGGCAACACTTCCCGTAGTTCCATCCATTTCAAGAGGCCAGGGATCTTTTGTTTCCATTCGATAATCCTGACTTTGTCCGACGATCTTTCCAGGTCTTCTGAAGATGTTAAAAAGGCTTTCCTGGACTTCAGTCTTCGTTGGGCAGGTTGGTATCCAACCCGTGGTGCCCCTCCTAAGGTAGTTGGAATTAAACCTCCATTACCGAACCGAATGTCAGCATCCCAGAAGTACTAGATCCCAGGCAGCTAATCAACTACGAGAGTAATTTACTGTCCTTCTAGAACAGGATTAACCTCAAGAGACGTAATAGTACTGGCAATCCCCAACAACCTGTCTGTGACACATACGTTTCAGAATTCTCTCGAGACTGCAAGGGGCTTACGTCATTCAGAAAGAAAAGGGTATATAAGGCGAAGGACAGTAACTACCCTCGTAGTTGATTAGCTGCCTGGTAGACTGATTACCTGGGATCGAGTAGGGGTATTTCAGTTGCCTTGACATAGAACACTGCAATGCAATCGAAACGTCGGCAAACTGTACGTAATGTAAAAAAATTAACAACACAGTTCAACCCGGTAGAAGAACTAAATAACTACATACCTTGGAAGCTTCACATCATATTAGAATTACATGTTTAACTTTGGTTTTTTCGTTTCATTCACTCAGGTGAGGGGAAGACTTTTATAATAGATATATCCCTCCTTTGACTTACCAAAAGGTGGCAACCCTTAAACTCATTCAAGCACGGTGATCCAGAATTTATATCACCATATAAGAATCACGTATTGGTCGTCTGGAAAAAAATATGGATGAAATTCCTACGTTTAGTTTATATCTTTGATGTGGGAAATAAATTTCGAAAGTCACAGGAACATCGTCGGATATTTATCCACCAATCACCAAGATAACAGTCATTATCATTAAATGTCCTCAAAGATTCATAAGCAACTTGCATTTACATTCATTGTAATTTCCTCTCTCCGAACCGTTATTTGCTTCTGTATGTTTTCAGTGATCTTCAGAGTGGCAGGTTTTTGGAGAAGGAGAGAAGTTCATTTTGTGTATTTCTGTAAAATTGAAAAATGAAGGAAGCCCGAAATGAGGTGGCAAATAACTTTTGCCTTGAGAAATGTTCCATTGTGGTATTTTCTTACATGCTGTGTTGGGATGAGAAAGAACGGAAAATTGCTTTAAGAATGGTTGACAATGGGTTTAAAACCCATTTGTTTTTCTAATCCGTGGTGTCTTCCAACACTCCGGCTGGCCAATATTTCTTCGTTGGTGATAGCGTATTAAGCACCCATGACATATTCCAGGAACGGTTTTTGTTTAGTGTGGGTATGTCCTCAGAAAAAGTCGTAAATTTATAATCAAACTGACGACAGAATTTGAATGTGTGGTCTCTCCAGAGTTATCGTAGACACTTATTCCCGCACCAGTTACATGGGTTCGACATTATATATATATTGAACCCTTGGGCCACTTATGGGTTCAATATATATAGATTTGTCTTAGTTCTACGACCGGATACCTTCTCTGCCGCCAAACCAATGTAGAGGTATGTAGTTACCATTGTTTTTTTCTGTGTTGGTTTATCGTAAGATATGTTGTGTGTAAATGAAAGTGTTTATTAAGACAAATACAAACACCCAGTCCCCAAGCATGAGGAGTTGAACAGACGTGGTTAAAATCACCAATCCGTCCGGAACTAGTACCCTGTGCACACTGAACCGAAGACCATTACGCTAAGAGAAGGAGGATGACCACCACCCCCTCCCCCTAAACTTTTGATAGTGTGGGAGTGAAATTCTAACTGAAGGCGCCGGGATTCAATCACATTTCTTTCAACAGAGGAGAAGCTTAAGGTTCAAATAAATATCAACTGCAGTCGATCCCTGAAGTGAATGTGGATAAATTACATCCAGGATAGTCTAGAATAGTCGTTGTCTGCACCAGGACTTGAACTTCAGACTTATGAACGGTTCCAATTACAACTTATATCGTACAACGCGCGCTGACTCACTAAGGAAGGTTTGTGTATATAACTGAAGAACTAAGACGACAACCATTCCAATGCTTATATCTGCCACAAAAGAGAATTCAATCCTTTTATTTTCATTTAAAGAAACAACTATTTATCCCAAAAGTAATTCATTCTTTAGCATTTGTTAATCTTACATGCGATCGCCCTTGGCTATAATTTGGGATTTATATTGCTATACGCATAAAGCAAGGAAGAGTAAAATTTTATTGTGTAATGATAGAAACCATCCCTCAGGAACCAGTCCCTATCTACGAGTTTCTCCCGGAGAGTATTAATATTAAAGAAATCCTACCAGATATTCAGAATACAAAGCTTTTCGTTAGTAGTAACAAGATATAGCTCCCTTGCTTCGCTATGGACGAGACCCTTGGGATGAAAATTGCTCCAGGACTTTAAAACTGCGCGGTACAGGACTAATGACTATTATTTCCTTTTACTGGGAGCCAGTTTAACCTATTTCTCATTGTTCTTTGTTATTTCGTATCTCTGTTACTTTCTACATCCAAGGTCAGTTTTGAAAGTACTACAAGCATACCAAAGAGAATAGCAAATGGGATGTTCAAGTTGATTACAAAACTTAAAACATAAATGAGCTGGGAAAGTTTCTTAGTTATAAACTCCGAGGTGAATGCATTGCATATAACTAGCGGAGAGGAAACTTCTATGTCAGCGGTACAGGTGTGCTCGATTCGATTCCCTGCTAGACTTTAGACGAAACGTATGGCCCTGGGATTTACACATCTTGAATTATAAATGAGGATCGAGTTAATTTGTGGACATAGAGTTTAGAAGTATATCCTCCCTTTGTGTTTTTTTTTTTTTTGATATTTGTTTTACGTAGCGCCGACACAGATAGGTCTTATGGCGACAATGGGACAGGAAAGGGCTAGGAGTGGGAAGGAAACGGCCGTGGCCTTAATTAAGGTACAGCCCCAGCATTTGCCTGGTGTGAAAATGGGAAACCACGGAAAACCATTTTCAGGGCTGCCGACAGTGGGGTTCGAACCTACTATCTCCCGAATACTGGATACTGGCCGCAATTAAGCGACTGCAGCTATCGAGCTCGGTCCTCCCTTTGTGTCGAGGTTACATGATCTGCTTAGACTTGCCGTAACAAGGGGAGAGGATGAGTGGGTAAAATGCGAAGAAATCCACTCTTAATTTGTTGGGCTAGCGTCCACTGCATCTTGCGCGGAAGCACTGGGTTCGATTCGCGGGAAATACATGGGCTTCAAATCTGATATGAAGAATGAAAATTTTTTTAACTAACTTCATAAGTTGACCTGTAAAGCCAGCAGATGCGAGATGGAGAGAGCCTAGTCAAGAAAATCAAATACCAGGTGTATGCAAAAGTCTTTTCTGGTCTCACTAAGATACGGCGCCAGCAAACAGTACACAGCGTATAAATTTGACACATATGTCAGTTTGTTCGTGTGATATTATCCTACCAACACACACAATTTGAGTACGCCAAATACTAGCGTCTGTGTTGTATTGTTCAGCGATCATAATTTTTTTTGCTATTGGCTTTAAGTCGCATCGACACAGACAGGTCTTACGGCGACGATGGGATAGGAAGGGGCTAGGACTGGGAAGGAAGCGGTCGTGGCATTAATTAAGGTATATCCCCAGCATTTGCCTGGTGTGAAAATGGAAAAGCACGGAAAACCATCTTCAGGGCTGCCAACAGAGGAGTTCGAACCCACTATCTCCCGAATACTGGATACTGGCCGCACTTAAGTGACTGCGGCTATCGAGCTCGGTCAGTGATCATAAAGACGTTTGTGCCTGAAAAAGAACATTTGCGGCAAGCATTGTTTTTCTTATTTCATCAAAAGGAAAAAGGCTGTGGAAAGTCATCGTTTGCTGGTAGAAACAAGTGGTGAACACACTTCATCGATTAGAACATGTGAGAAATTGTTTCGACTATTTAAACGTGGTGATTTCAATGTGACAGACAGTGCGCGCTCTGGTAGACCACAAAAGGGCGAAGACAAGCAATCGCAGGCGTTACTGGATGATGACCCAACTCAAACTCAACAGGAAGTGTCACAGTCATTGAAAGTGTCACAAGAAACAATCAGCAGACTTTTACGAGCAATGAGGTAAATAGGTCCCACACGATTTGAATGAACGGTATATGGAAAATCGCAAAGTCACTTGTGAAATGCTCCTTCATCGCCAAGAAAGAAAATCATTTCTGTACCGAATTGTGACAGGTGACGAAAACTTGATTTATTTCGAAAATCCAAAGCGGAGAAAATCATGGCTGTCACCTGACGAAACCGGTCCTTCAACACCAAGGCCAAATCGCTTCGGCAAGGAGACGATGTTTTGTGTCTGCCGGGATCAGAGCGGTATTGTGTATTATGCACTCTTGAAGCCCGGCGAAACCGTCAATGCACAACGCTATCGCCAACAAATGATTAATTTAAATCGCGCATTGATCGAAAGATGACCAGAATGGACCTGAAGACATGGCAAAGTAATTTCGTTACACAACAATGCGTCGTCTTACACAGCAAAACCAGTGGAAGGCACCTTGAAATCGCTTGGATGGGACATCATTCCACACCCGCCGTATTGCCCCGACTTGGCGCCATCTGACTATCACCTTCTCGCATCAATGGGACTGCTCGCAGAACAGCACTTCAGCAATTTCGAGCAAGTTGGAAAATGCCTCAACGAATGGTTTGCCGCGAAAGACAAGCTGTGTTTCTGGCATGGTATTCATAACTTACCTGAAATATGGGCGAATAGTGTAGAAGCCGATGGCCAATATTTTGAAAAAAAAAACAAAAAATGAATTTCCCTTGAAAATTACGTGTTCTCATTACCACAAAAACCAGCAAAAACGTATGCATACACCTGGTAACACAGCCAAAGACGAGGCACATAGCTTGCGGGCGTGAAATGTTGATTACAGAACCTCAGCACTTCTTCTTTTTCTTACTTTTCCAGGAATCTCCTTCTCACTTTTCCTATCTTATGTATTTTTTTCAACAACAACAACCAGTTCCATATTTTCCCTCTGATTACGCTTCTCGCGCACTAGGCGACCTTAGTCGCAGCTTTGCTGAAGGAAGGGCCAATGCAGGGACCAACAGGACAGTCGATGTTAGCATCAGTCCTGACTCTTGAAATGGAGGTTGAAGAGATCGCTGTTTTAGCATATCTTTACGGAAGAAAACACGAACACAAGAAAAGTATCTGGATGCATCCGCTCTTAAGCTTTAGATCGCCGAGACATAGTTTTTCTTTATTATCTACATTGTTGTAGCCTCCAAACAATTCAACGATTTCCTCCCATTGTTTTTCTTTACATTTCTACCACCATATACTTCCGAGGACATGTCCCAAATTGTAGGACATTTTTGAATTTATTCCATAATCTGCACACTGTCGACACTGGTCTGAACACATCGTTCGGATGCCACAAACACGCCTCTGAAAGCAAATCATGTATTCCTAACTAAAGAATGGCCTGCTTATTTATGGAGGGAAGCTAAAAAATATAAGTATATTTTGAAATGTATTCTGAAAAAAATATCAAACTGACACTCTTGCATCAGGGAGATAGTAACTTCGATCACCACTGTCGGCAGCCCTGTAAATGGTTTTCCGTGGTTTCCCATTTGCATAACAGGAAAATGCTGGAGCTGTACCTTAATTAAGACCACGGCCGCTTCCTTCCCACGCTCAGCCTATCCTATCGTCGCCATAAGACCTATGTGTGTCGCTGAGACGTTAAGCCAAGAAAAGCGTTGCTTGTTTGTTCCTCTTCTGCCATAGTTAGTTATTCTACCCTCAAAGTAACAATATTCATCTACTTCATTTAAGACTTCATTTCCTAATCTATTATTTCCTGCATCACCTGACTTCGTTCGACTGCACTTCCATTACATATATTTTGGGTTTATTTGTTTTTATCCTTTACTCATTTTCCAAGTCTGTGCCCATACTATTCAATAAACTGCCCAAATCTTCTGCAGACTCAGATAACATAAAAATATGATTGCGAAATCTGAATTTGGATTTCCTCTCCATGGACTGTGGTTTCCTTTCCAAATTGCTCTTTGATTTTCTTTACCACCTATTCTACATAATCACTAAAAATGAAATGGTGTATGGCTTTTAGTGCTGGGAGTGTTCAAGGACAAGTTCGGCTCGCCAGATGCAGGTCTTTTTGAGTGACTCCCGTAGGCCACCTGCGCGTCGTGATGAGGATGAAATGATGATGAAGACGACACATACATTCAGCCCCTGTGCCAGCGAAATTAACAAATTATGGCTAGAATTTCCGACGCTGCCGGGAATCGAACCCGGGACCCCTGTGACCAAAGGCCAGCACGCTAACCATTTAGCCATGGATCCGGACTACATAATCACTAAAAGAATGGGAGACTAACAACAGCCATGCCTCACTACTTTCTCGATTACTGCTTCTTATTAATAGCCAGTTCTTTATCACTTCAGACTGAATTTAATACAGATTATTGAGAATACTTTTTTATCTATGTCTGATCCCGATTACCTTTAGAATCTCAAGGTAGGTATACGAACTGAGAATAGGCGTGAATTTTTTAGATATATCCAGACACCCAAGGAGCTTCAACTTGGAAGCAGAAAACTGATACCATAAGTTTGGAAGCAGAGAACGTGATACCACAAAGGTTGACAGAAAATAAAAAATTCTCCAAATTCCCCTAAAGGACAGAGTTGGAAAGTGGATCGAAACTACTACTTAAAACTGCCCAGTAGCAAACTTCTTTTCCAAAAGTATAAGGTGCTTGTGTATGTGGTTCACGTAAAGCAATAAAACTACTTTTAATAGCATAATTATAAATGTTCCCAGTCTTTAACTTTTCATTGCTGAAGATATTAGCTTATAAGAACATCGTACTAAGGACATCTATCAAATTTTATATGAAGCCTATGCTTTTTTTTCAGAATCCTTCGAAAAAAATCTTTGCCAAATTGAACAGAATGATAAAATAACCGTTGCCTCGCCGGATGTTGAACCCAGTACCCCTTTATAAGAGACATGTATGATACTCAAACACCACAGTTGTGACCATATCACTGAATAGAATATTTAATAGTCCACCTCTGTGGTGTAGTCGTTAGCGTGATTAGCTGCCACCCCCGGAGGTTCGGGTTCGATTCCCGGCTCTGCCACGAAAATTTGAAAAGTGGTACGAGGGCTGGAACGGGGTCCACTCAGCCTCGGGAGGTCAACTGAGTAGCGGTGGGTTCGATTCCCACCTCAGCCATCCTGGAAGTAGTTTTCCGTGGTTTCTCACTTCTCCTCCAGGCGAATGCCGGGATGGTACCTAACTTAAGGCCACGGCCGCTTCCTTCCCTCTTCCTTGCCTATCCCTTCCACTCTTCCCTTCCCTCCACAAGGCCCCTGTTCAGCATAGCAGGTGAGGCCGCCTCGGCGAGGTACTGGTCATACTCCCCAGTTCATCCCCAGACCAAGAGTCTGAAGCTCCAGGACACTGCCCTTGAGGCGGTAGAGGTGGGATCCCTCGCTGAGTCCGAGGGAAAAACCGAACCTGGAGGGTAAACAGATGATGATGATGATGAACAAATCATAAACTAATAACACAATGACTTTCTCCATGTATGCATCTCAGTAAATAATAGTAACTCTCTGGAGTCCCGTAACAGATCCCCTTCAACAGAAAGAGAGCTCACTCTGCCTTCTCGCTAAAGCTTCACTCTCGTCTCGTGCAGTGTAAATCGTATTTAAGTGGTGAGCGTCAATCAATAACGAGGACTCCTTCATCATATGCTGCCAGCGGAAGTAACCATTTATCATATTATACATGTACTCATGACATCCATTGTCTGTGTGCGTAGAGCAAAGAAAGCTTACAAAGCTCTTAATCTTGTAAACACAAGCTCAAAAACCTATAGATTTAAAGAGAATCTAAATCATTCTGACATGGCATCAGATTGCGAAATTCTCATATGTATTCATTCATTCTTATTCTAACCACACAGTTTATTGTGTGCGGTGTATATTATATAAGGTTTTAAAACTTCCCGTGTTTTCGTCTCGCTCAACTTTTTAAGCTAACAGCCCGACTTATAAAACATATTAGCGTAAAATAAACTAATACTGGGTAATATTGGAGAAGAATTTCAATCGTCTTTAAATGGTATTAGCTGTTTTTTCACTATGTTTATGTTATAAAGATTGCGTATGTCAGTGAGACACAGGCCTTTAGAATGCCTGCACTATCAATGTACCGAGCTCGATAGCTGCAGTCGTTTAAGTGCGGCCAGTATCCAGTAATCGGGAGATAGTGGGTTCGAGCCCCACCGTCGGCAGCCCTGACAATGTTTTTCCGTGGATGCTGGGGCTGTACTTTAGTTCAGGCCACGGCCGCTTCCTTCCCATTCCTAGGCCTTTCCTATCCCATCGTCGCCATAAGACCTATCTGTGTCGGTGCGACGTAAAGCAAATAGCAAAAAAAAAAACTATCAATGTAGGTTAAGAAGAAAGTCTCCCGCCAATTTTCTTACGCACAACATGTCGAAAGTGAACAAGCGTGACGTTAGATGGATATACATCTAAATATATATACCAGGTGGCTCACGGAAGCCGTACTTTCTACTTATAAATGTCCCGCATGCATAAGTGATGCGTGGGGTGTCTACCAACTGATTTCAACAGGGGAACTACTGCTAGCGGGCAAGTTACGTCAGAATATGAAGAGATAAGAAACAGAGTCACACTCGCAGCATGTTAATCAGCGTTGCCGGTCGAATGCACCCCTTGCATTAGTAAACATCGGTTTCGACCGCATAGTTCTAGGCTGGTGTATGCTACAGCCGCACTATATTTGCTGTCTGCTTATCGGCAGTAGCTAGTGTGATCAGCAGCGGTGAATACACAGACATTATTTTAATCTGGACAATCTGGTCGGAATGCAACAGATGCTCCAAACAGACGTATGCCTTCTACATACGTACTTCACCGAACAGTACTAGTTTTTGTTTCATACATGCAACTCTTCCATCGAGTGGAATGTCTACACTTGTATAAATAAATAAGTTATTAGATTTCCTTTTCTAAACCTTTGGCGTGTCTACAAACAGTAGCGGCGATTAGGAGATGCGGCGAGGAGGGACAGTCGCTCTCCCCCCCCCCCCCCCCAACACTTTGTGGAGTACACATTACATTTTCATTCCACTTTAGCCAGCTGGAACTAGGAATTATTTTAAAAAGCTGTTTGTACAAACCTTGTTATCTTATCTGCTAATTCCTTCGTTTATTTTCTTTGATTATTAACATAATTATTGACGGAAATACGCACAAAATGCTGTTCGTCGCCGCTAACCGATTTCTATAACACTACGGCAAGTATGATTAGCTGCCAACCCCTGAGGTCCGGGTTAGATTCCCGGTTCTGCCACGAAATTTGAAAAGTGGTACGAGGGCTGGAACGGGGTCCACTCAGCCTCGGGAGGTCAACTGAGTAGAGGTGGGTTCGATTCCCACCTCAGCCATCCTGGAAGTGGTTTTCCGTGGTTTCCCACTTCTCCAGGCGAATGCCGGGATGGTACCTAACATAAGGCCACGGCCGCTTCCTTCCCCTCTTCCTTGCCTATCCATTCCAATCTTCCCATCCCTCCACAAGGCCCCTGTTCAGCTTGGCAGGTGAGGCCGCCTTGGCGAGGTACAGGTCATTCTCCCCAGTTGTATACCCCGACCAAGAGTCTGAAGCTCCGGGACACTGCCCTTGAGGCGGTAGAGGTGGGATCCCTAGCTGAGTCCGAGGGAAAAGCCGAACCTGGAGAGTAAACAGATGATGATGATGATGATGATGATGATGATGATGATGATGATGATGACTACGGCAAGTAATGGAGACTTTGCCTGTGCTGTGAGGAAGGGTAGTAGGGGTATATATTGTTTGCCGAGGTCGTGGCCACTGAGTTATAATTCACCCACTTGTCGCGCACATTCATCAGCAGTCTCTTTAGTGTCTGTTAGTTTCTTAGTGAGTATTCAAATACTAAATTATTTTTAATTGCATAATCATGCCGTACTTCTATGTAATTATACCGGGCAAGGTGGCGGTGGGGTTACGGGCATGCAGCTCTGAGTTTGCACTCGGGAGATAGTAGTTTCGAATCCCACTGTCAGCAGCCCTAAAGATGGCTGTCCGTGGTTTCCCATTTTCACACCAGGCAAGTGCTGGGGCTATAGCTTATTTAAGGCCACGGTCGCTTCCTTTCCACGCGTAGCCCTTTTCTGTCTCATCGTCGTCATAAATCCTATCTATGTCGGTGCGACGTAAAGCCAATTGTAAAAAAAAAAAAATATTCAGTTGTAATCGTATTTCAACATGAGCTAATACCAACGTTCCTAAGTTATTTCTTTGTGTTATGTTATTTATTAAGTAAATGCCCCGTAGTATGTTTGTGAGACCTGGTGAAAATTGTATTACACAGCATTGAATCAAAATCTCAAAACAACTATTATTACGAATAGGCCTAATCCACGGGGCTGATTAATTGCATTTAAAAAAGCATAATACAAATGAAATAATTTAGTCAGGTGAGTGTTCGTTCGTTCGTAATCTGTTTACCCTCCAGGGTCGGTTTTTCCCTCGGACCCAGCGAGAGATCCCACCTCTATCGCCTCAAGGGCAGTGTCCTGGAGATGCAGACTTTGGGTCAGGGATACAATTGGGGAGAATGACCAGTACCTCGCCCAGGCGGCCTCGCCTGCTATGCTGAACAGGGGCCTTGTGGAGGGATGGGAAGTTTGGATGGGACAGGCAAGGAAGAGGGAAGGAAGCGGCCGTGGCCTTAAGTTAGGTACCATCCCGGCATTTACCTGGAGGAGAAGTGGGAAACCACGGAAAACCACTTCCAGGATTGCTGAGGTGGGAATCGAACCAACCTCTACTCAGTTGACCTCCCGAGGCTGAGTAGACCCCGTTCCAGCCCTCTTACCACTTTTCAAATTTCGTAGCAGAGCCGGGATTCGAACCCGGACCTCCCGGGGTGGCAGCTAATCACGCTAACCACTACACCACAGAGGCGGACCCGGTGAATGTAAAGTTGGTATTCTCTCGCGTTGAAATTACAATTACAATTAAATAGGCCTATATCTGTTTTTACAATTGACTTTTTACAATAGAACTTATGGGAAGGAAGCAACCGTGGCCTTAATTAAGGTATAGCCTCAGCTTTTGCCTGGTATGAAAATGGGATACCACGGAAAACCATCTTCAGTGGTGTCGACAATGAGATTCGAAACCACTATCTCCCGAGTGCAAGATCACAACTGCGCGTCCGTAAGACCACGGCCTGATCGCCCTGTACAATTACATAGATGTACGGCATGATTATGCAATTAATAATCATTTAGTATTTGAATACACACTAAGAAACTAACAGACAATAAAGTGACTGCCAGACTGACGAATGAGCGCGGCAAGCGGGTGAATTATAACTCAGTGGCCACGACCTCGGCAAAATATTTGTACAGAGCTCGATAGCTGAAGTCGCTTAAGTGCGGCTAGTATCCAGTATTCGGGAGATAGCAGGTTCGGACCCCACTGTCGGCAGCCCTGAAAATGGTTTTCCGTGGTTTCCCATTTTCACACCAGGCAAATGCTGGGGCTGTACCTTAATTAAGGCCACGGCCGCTTCCTTCCCACTCCTAGCCCTTTCCCGTCCCATCGTCGCCATAAGACCTATCTGTGTCGGTGCGACGTAAAGCCACTACAAAAAAAAAGAGATGACCTTGGGACGCACAATTGAAGTACCCACAATGAATATTGGGGAAAAAAGGTAAAGCAACTAGCAAAAAAAAAAACATAGTTGTACCCCTACTATCCTTCCTCACAGCACATGCAACGTCTCCACTACTTGCCGTAGCGCTATACAATAAAGGAAAGATTTAGCATATAAGACAACAAGGCTTGTACAAATAGCTTTTTTAAAATAATTCCTAGTTCCAGCTGGCTAAAATGGAATAAATGTCATATTTACTCTACAAAGTGCTGGTGGGAGCGACTGTCCCTCCTCACTCAACCCCCTAACGGGCGCTACTGTTTGTAGACACGCCAAAGATGCAGTAAATGAAATCTAATAACTTATTAATTTAGACACGTGCAGACATTCAACTCGACGTAAACAGTGGTATCTGGAATCTCCATTAAAAAAAAGGAAACTGAAGAAATTACAGGAGTGGGAATTGGCATTTGGAAGTTCCTTTATAAATAAAGAAACACGTTTTCTTGGTTTTCGGAAAATTTACTTAAGGGGGAGGGTGAAAGGAGTGAAAAAATTTAAATATTTTTATGGAGAAACATACGAGTATATCTCAAAAACTTAAGGTTACACACGTGAAAATTTGTATTTGGAATCACCTTAAAAATGAAGAAACGCGCATTTTTAACGGGCTGAAGTGAAAAAGGAGTTGAATTATTTTGATGTGGATACTTACATCTGAAAAACTGAATATCTTAGAGGCATGAACATTTGTATTTGGAATATTCTTTCAGAGTAAAGAAACATGTGTTCTTTTGTCTTCGGAAAATCCACTTAAAGGGGTGAATTAATTGAAAAATTAGTTGAATTCTTTATGTGAGGATACTTATATCTCAAAAACTAAAGATGTTAAACACGTGAAAATTGGCATTTGAAATATCCTTTACAAATAAAGAACACGCACTTTAGGGGAGGGGGAATCAACTTAAGGCGTAGGAAGTGGGGGGAGGGGGTGAAAAATGAGTTGAATTACTTTTATGGGTATACTTATATCTCTAAAGCTGAAGATGTTACACACGTGAATATTGGTATTTGGAATCTCCTTTAAAAATGAAGAAACACGCATTTGCTTTTTTCGGAAAATCAACGTAAATGGTGTGGGGTTGAAAAGAAGTAAATAAGGAGTTGAAATATGTTTATGAGGATACTTTATCTTAAAAACCGTAGCTGTTTCAGACGTGAAAGTTGGTATTTTGAATTTCCTTTCAGAATAAAGAAACACGTATTTTGTGTTTTCGGAAAGACCCCTTAAGGCCGGTGAGGGTTGGAAAGAAGTGCAGAAGAAGAATAAGTTTAATTATTCTTATGAGTATGCATTTATCTCAAAAACTTAAGGTGTTACAGACGTACAGTTATGAAAACTGGAATCTCCTTTAAAAAAATGAAACACGTATTTTTTTGTTTTCGGAAAATCCAGTTAAGGGGCTGAAAGGAATTGGAAAATCGGATGAATTTTTAAAATTTGTGCTGGTACATCTACATTATATGTCAAAAACTTAACATGTTAGAGACAAGAAACTTAGTATTTGGAGAGTCCATTAAAAATACAGGAACCTGTACCTTTTTCTTTTCGGAGAAGGCACTTAACAGGGGGTGAAAAGAAGTGAAAAATAGTTGAATTACTTTTATGAGGATACATATATCATAGAAATTGAAGATGATACAGATGTTAAAATTGGTATTTGGAATCTCCTTTAAAAATAAAGAACATGTATTTGTGTTTCAGGAAAATACTGTACACTTAGATGGGGTGAGTGTGGTGGAAGGACTGATCTTGGGGTTGAATACTTTTTATGGAGATACTTATGTATGTCTCAAAAACTGAAGATGTTACAGATGTGGGAATAGGTATTTGGAATCTCCTTTCAAAGTAAAGAGACATGTATTTATTTTTTCGACTTGAGAGAAGACTGTTCCTTACATGTACACTTCTATGTCGCATGGTCGTCACAGCCCAAAGAGGTAATACCACAAACATGGTTGACAAAGAATTTCTTGGGTAAATGAAACTCAATTTTTGGGTGAGTTTTTATACTTTAGGAATTTTCAGATAATGTCTTAGTACAATGCCGAGGAACGATTACTTTGGCCAAATTACGAAATCCACGTGGGCGAAGGCGCGTGTAATTGCTAGTTATCTATATAAATAAAGTTGTAAAGGCCGTGTGTCTGTACATTGATTATTTCGGCGAAATTTCCGTACATTTATCCGTTCCAGGCGCAATAATGACCATCTGGATATTTTTTAGCTTCGGTGTCTGTCTGTTTGTTTGTCTGTTTGTCTATAACTTGAAAACTACTGCATATATTTTTACCAAACTTCATATTTAGAATCCACCTGTCCTTGGGTAGATTTTAGGGCCAATATCGTTTCTAAATCCCTGAAGTGACTGGGGGTTTATACGAAACCGGCACCGTGATATTGCACTCCCTTAAAATATACACAACCTGCCTTAATGGAAATCAACTTCTAAACCTCCTTTCTCACGTGCATCATATCGATACGGGGATTAATAAGGGAGATATCATTAACGTACCGTTTTTCGGTACAAGTCCCACGATACTTACCGGTAACTCAAGAACGGGTGCGTGTAAAGGGTATTTCTTATACCTTAAAAACTACTGAAGATGTTTCAACCAAGCTTCATATTTAGCATCCACCTGTCAAAGGTAGGTCTTAAGGTCCATACCATTTCAAATTCCAGGAATGGACTGTGGGTTTATAGGGAACCGAGGGAGTCATTCTACTCTCCCACAATATACACAAGACCAACCTGACTGAAAATCGACCAACTTTGATGGAAATCTATTTCTAAATCCTTTTTCCCTCGTGAACTTTTTTGATAGGAGGAATAATAAGGGAGATATAATGAACGGTCGGTTTTTAAGGCTAAGTCCAGTGGACATAGCCCAAAAGGCGGTGTATGTAGAGCAGATTCCTTATCAATATAATGACGACCGAGTGTCTGTACATTGACTATTTTGGCGAAATTTTCGTACAGTTATCCGTTTCAGGTGTGACAATGACCATCTGCATATGCGTTAGCTTTATTTTCCTGAAAGTCCTCATTTTAACCCCTACTCCCCTCCCCCAAAATAGGATTGAGGCACAATCTGCCAGACGACTTAGAAAATTGAAGTTTGGTAGGAGTATGTATCATAGCCTGTAATCAACGAAAAGCTTCCTAGATCTTAAATATTTCATTTTTACCCCCGAAAAATATCGGAATATTGAGGCAATTTTAATGTCGGTGCAATCCCTTCGTTTCGAAGTATTTCGCGGCTAAACGGTAAGTCGTATCAAAAGATGGATGGCACAATCTCAGTTCAATTTGGAGTGATCTACAACTTCGGTCCCATGACGTTTCGTCGTATCTCTATTCGTTATATGTTAGATATGTCTCTATTTCTCGACTTTACCAACATGTTGCTCTTTGTACACGCACAATTCGTAGTTCGAATCACTTATACGAAAGATAGAATCATCTAATTCTACAAGAAATTTGCCCCACCCAGTATCCATACGTGAACCAAATTCTATGTTTGTAGCTGTCATATTAGAACCCAAAATTGGGGAAACCTTACCCAAATTTCACACGTCACTAACTCAATTTTACCCGTAAATAGATGAGACAGAAGAAAATATCTTATGACCAGCCATTTAGACCGCTAAATGAGGCGTCTTATGCTATAATCCGTTTGTCGATATTGCACCCGCCCCCTACCTAACTGGCACCGGCATGGAATCTACAGGGTCGCACACGGGTCAAGAAGTATGAAATAAATAGGCGCTGAACTAAAGTCACCTTAAAGGCGTACAAGGGAGGAAAAGCGGGGCATATATAACTAAAAATGAGAACACATTCGAATTAAAATATTTAACTCACAAACCGGTTTATTGAACCTTAATGATGATGGGAAATGACGCACTAAATAACACTAATGAATTACATTAAAATTTACAAATGTTTGTTGTAGTTTGTTTGATGAATATCTGTCCGTTATACGTGCTAGGAACGAGTACGTTTATCGCGAAGCGATGTATTGTGACATATAGCGAATGGTAATTTTATCATAACACTGAGGCTATATTATCGCTAACACATAAAACTAACATGCGTCCGACAACACATCTGAGCAATCCCTATTCAAATAAAGACCTAGATTTCCCAATGAAATGACGTAAAATAAAATACACATATGATACAACACCGGGGTTCGAACCGACCCTCGCTATTATAGGCATCGCCAAGCTGATGGACAGAACCACCACTGACCTTATGTACAACCACACATGACATAAAGAACATAAATGGTACATGATATGCAAGAAAAATACATAAAAGGCACTTGATCTTTCTTCTGACGCTGTAGGTCTCCAATGCCTACGTTGAACGTCGAACTGACAACCTCTTGCGATGAAGGCAGGGTCCTGTAATCCCTATCTAATTATACTCGCACAATTAACAACGATTCATTGGCAAACATTACCATTATCGGCCGGGTCGCTTGTTAATTATTACACTGCTCTGCCGTGTTAGGTATATCACATTATTTCGCCGTTCAGAGAAGCCAACTTCCCTTTAACAGCCATGTCCCTCCTTCCTCCGCTTACGGGACATTCAAACAAAAAAAAGAAACACACTGGGCCAAGGCCAGACGGCGGTTCACCACCGTCAGGGGTCAACACCCACATAACACGCGTAACATTCCCTTTCCAAAGGGAACCGTAACATATCACTCGGAGGTACATCTCCAATAAACTCCGGTCTTAGAAGACTCGCGCAAATCACTTTGAATTAAACACATATCTACCCAACAGTATAATGTAATTTTTACAACGCGACTCCCGTATCATAATGGTAATCTTTGCCCGATTGTTATTATTATTATTATTATTATTATTATTATTATTATTATTATTATTATTATTATTATTATTGCCGTCCTACATGGCTTACCCGCTCCATCACTCTTACATGACCATCGTGCGGAATCTATTCAGCAATTACAACACAATTAAGCACTCGCGCGCCAATTAACATCTGATTACTGATTGCTAATTAATCGATGGTCGGCACATGGCTACTTTGTCGTCACACGGCAATACATTCATTAATTAATTAATATTCACACGAATCGATATTTGACACACGTATTATGATCACTTCCTGGTAAATTTAATCACATAATCAATTTAAACTTATCACTCCCTATCTAAGTATTTCAAAGGGTGGAGTTTTTGTTGCGGCTGTCAGTTCGACCGCTGAGCCTCGTAGCTGCGTGCCTTACGTACTGTAGTACTTACCGTTTTACATACCATACACTTATCAAATTAATGAATACTCTAATAACTACTCTCACTGCACTCCCATAAACTAATTATTCCTGGTCTTCTGACGCAAATAAACAAACAGAATCTCCCAAGAAATAAATAAACGAATGAATCTCTATCCCATGCAAAGCTAGAGTATTATATTCCCTAAATTATTTACACTCAATTACTCAGACCTGTTGTCGGTTTCCTAAACTAAGAATTAATAACTACGCGCCCATTCCGGCGCTCTATTTCAACAAGACTACATCTTTAATCTCTTATAGCGTCAGTTTACAATAAATATTCCCATCCCTTCTATGCATGCCAGATATTAGAACTTTGTACTCATCTCTATCACATGATGATGACACCTTCGTCAACTCAGGAGGTCCATCCTGAGCTTACTCCTCCCCCATGGGCACCACGGTGATTACTTCATTTTCCATTCCATCTTGGAGTTGAAGATCCATTGTTCGATGCTGGTGGAGCCCTTGGCAGCTAATCCTGTACACACACAACGTCACTGTTTATTTCACACTTCGGTTAACAGCGTTCACTGTGAACGTCCGGTCACGATCTCGTAAGCTATTACGTAGTCCGCGGTTCAGTACCGAATCTCGTCTATCTCTCGGTTTTCCTATTCAGTCTGCTGCTACGTCAGATTATTATACTATCGTAATGATAATAATATTACTTTACACATCACGGTTTTCTAAAAAGTTAACACAGCCGTCACAGAGATCAAAACTATACACTGTTTATGCGAACTGTATTATTTCACTTAAAATAGGAGTTAACTTCACTTGAACAAAGAACTAACGAGGGCTTAACCGAGCATAGCTTCGCCGTCGACAAGCCGCTAACCCCGACTGACACTTGTCCCTTACTGCAGTAGTTTTTACAAGGGAGCAATGCCCCTTCCACTAATTTGCGTAGCGCCTATTCCCGGCGTACTCGAGGTATAATGGTACGGGTAATCGGTGACCAGTATCTAGTTGGTGCGATTGAGACATAACCACTCAATTATCCTTCGGTGAATCTCTTTAAATTAATTAAAATCTGTTCTGCTTCCCCACCATGCGTGGTGAACTCCCTTTCTCGAGGAGGTGTCGTGAGAATAAACAGATGACCCAGTACTTTTCCACGCAGAGACCACACAGTATTCTTTCTTCTTCTGAAAGTTATCACGGAAGAGGACATTAAACACTCAAAATAAATGTCCCAGTGACATTTATCCCTTTTAATTGCTAATTAATCGATGGTCGGCACATGGCTACTTTGTCGTCACACGGCAATACATTCATTAATTAATTATATTTCGTTTCGAAAAAGTTAGTTTCCCCTCATTTTGTGAGTCTTGAGGAGGGATGTCTTCTCTCGAGTGATGTCACAGGGAATCCCCATTCATAACCCCTCTCGGGTCTAAGTTGGCTTGGATTCATCTGCTGGGCCCCGATACACAAAGGATAATACTGCACAATAATTCGCAGACAAAGAAATCTCGTAAAATAATTTTGAAAGACACAATTTGTCTATCTCAATGGCATGAATATTAATTAGTTTCGGTATGACCTCTATTAATGATATGAATATTAATCATTTTCAGCATTCTTTCCCTTTAATAGTATTGCGTGCGTAATTACGGAGATCGATATCAACCAAAGGTCCTTGGATCATGCCCCTGTCGGGCTCAATATGGTGTAACTTTTAGCAGCAGTTAACCTGTAAATGAAGGTTTGGAATATTGTAAACAAGCATACAATTCGTATTTTGATCTATATATATACATTGAAGTCGATTTGTAGCAATGTATAAAGGGTATGTTTGCCACTATACTTAATATTTTACATCGATAGTGAATCTCAGGAGGAAGGGCGTCTGCTATTGTAATTATTACTCTCCACATCGACTTTGACTGGCAGTAGGAATGGGATCCATCTCCAACTCCTTTGTAACTAGCATTGGTAAGGAGAGACTACCATTGTAATCAATAATTCCCTTCTCAATTTGACTGGAAGAAGTCAATGGAGCATGCAATTTTGTTCAAAACTCACCTAACAGATTGTGTTTGGGAGTAGGCAAATAAACAAATTTACCCATCTAAAATGTGACTGGCATTCGGCATAGTGTTCTTGCTATTACAATGGAAACTCGCCAATTCGGTGTGACTATCATTAAGAAAATGTGCCTGTCTTTATAATGACAACGACACAACTCAATTTTGACTGGTGTAGGAAAGGTGCCTGCTATTATAATAAAAACTCCTCAACTGTAATCTGTCTGGTCTTAGGAAAGGGCGCCTGCCATTGTAACGAAAACTACCCAAATTAATTGTGACCGCCCAGTAGGTAATGGCGACTCCCATTATAATGAAAACTTACCTACTCGATTGTGAATTGCAGTAGGCAAGCGAGCCTGCCATTATCATCACAAATCTGCGACTCGCATTTTACATTGGAAACAGCGTATGGGAACCTCACCCTGCTATTTCTGGGTAACGCTAAGGGACATGCAATTTAAAAAAATCTTATTCACTGCATGTACAGTAATTTACTTTGATTTCAGTATACAATGCAGAATACCGTAGCGAAGCATGGGTACATTTGCCAGTAAGGTACAAAATAAAATCAATATTCAGTATTATGAAATACAATGTTCAAATTTCAGAGGCAATATGTAATGGACTTGGACAGCAGATATAAATCCAAATCTATTGAAAACTCAACAATGTTCGAACGGTATGAGAATGCTTCTGGCATTGTCGATACTTGAACAGTATTGCAGGTCTAATATTCGCCGCTGCAAAAAAATTAAGGTCAGAAAATAGACTGCGTTCTACTCACAGTGATGTTTTACAAACCGCATGTGTAATAACCGACGTAAACCTGCAAGCTAAAATTGTGTAATCGGCAGTGAGCCTACATTCAAAGCAATATTATAATATCTGCTGAAACGAATGTTGATATTCCATCAGACATCCTTTTTCTAATGCATATTTAATCAGGTGTCTGAGTCCTGGTGCTGTAAATTGGTAGTGAACAAACGCTTGATGCTTCTAAAAGATACTCGTATTTCCGTGAAAAATGTCCACATCGAGCGAAAGAAGAAGAGTACTGCATATAATTGTGACTATTATAATTGATTTAATCCCACTAGAAAGCACTTATGATTAGGTCTTTTTGGATGCTTGCTTTCGTTCCCAATACCTCTTGAGCCCTGTTATCAGTTTTTCCTTTCTTTCCTGTGAAAGACATTTGCGAGCTTTAACAACTCCGTGTAGAGGATATGACGAGTTTACCATTTAACAAAATCTGGGGTGGCCTGAAAAATCAATATAAGAAATACTAGCGGAAGCTAAGTATTGTTTTACTTCATTCAGCTACATGCTCCGAGTTTTGTACCCTTTGATGGGTTGTCCATTCTCAGAAAGTGCCCGTAAATCTTCAGTCGCCTTTATTTTTGTAGGAAATAAAATGCATCCAACATGAATTCACATGGGAACCGCTATTATAATTCAACACTTCCGCTACCGTCCTACCGTCCTAACTTTCTCTTAGCACGTAATATTTGGCAGAATTTAATTCTGTTTTATAATGTATCAATCACCCTAGCATCGGTTAAACAATGCTCAGGACACTTCCATTCATTTTCCTTGTAACGAAACGGAAAGATTTCCTGAGCGAGCATTTGGTGGGGACTCATGCCTAATTTCCATTGTACGCCTTTTCAGTTATGCTTAGGTTATCTAGGACATTTATGGCAGAGCTGTTCAGCATCCAACCAGACTTCGGGCAGAGTACTCAACGTACGTACCTACATAAATAGAAGAACGTTGGACCTAAACCAATCAAATCCGCTCCCAAATTACTGTATACGTATGTCTGTATTTCCCCTCTTTCTCGAAGCACACACACGCACATCAAATGAAAATTCCCAAGACTTCTGTGTAAATCTTTTCAGTGTGCGTTGTTAAATAAGTTGTTATGTCAACAACGTAGTTCCTTATACTAATCCTCAAAGTAACTCTCGACGGCAATGCAAAGTGGGAAGACGCCAATCATATTACTTTCTGTCAGGAAGGAAGTATTTACACCTCGATGAGCACATTACTTACCCAGTTTTAGCACTTTCCTACCCCACTGCCACTGAAAACTTAAATGAATAAGTATGACGTTAAACATACAGCAAAAGCAATAATTTTACATAACACCACTATAAGTGCAGTCTTATTTAGAACTTTAATTGTGTGTTCAAGTTGACGCCTTATAGGCGAACTGCAAGTGAGTGAGGACGATAACCTACATAAGATGAATTATATGCTGAAGAGAGCACACATACCCAGCTCCCGAGCCATTGGAATTTATACATAAAGGTTAAAATTCCCCATCCCGGTTTGAAATAGAACCCGGAGCCCCTTGAACCAAAGGCCAGCACGCTAACCACTTGTCCATGGAGCCGGACAGAAAATGTTTAACATGCAACAGAAATAATAACACCGAGCTCGATAGCAGTAGTCACTTAAGTACGACCAGTATCCAGTTTACGGGATATAGTGGGTTCGAATCCAACTAACGGCAGCCCTGAAGATGGTTTCCCGTGGTTTACCATTTTCACACCAGACAGGCAAATGCTGGGGCTATACCTTAATTAAGGCCATAGCCGCTTCCTTCCCACTCCTAGCCCTTTTCGGACCCATCATCGCCATAAGACCTATATGTCGGTGCGACGTAAAGTAACTTGTAAAAAAAAATGTTCTACATAACTCCCTCTCTAAATGTCCAAACCCAATGCTATTGGATTCCAAGCTGCCAGCTGGAATTCTTGGTGCAATTTCAGTAAAGGTTAAAAATTCGTCACTGCCTAAAAACCTGAGAGGTCGATGAAGAAATTAAGTATTAAGCTATCAGAGGTATTCTTCATGCCTAATATGTAAGAAGCAATTTGAAGTCCATCACTGCACTGCAGCTGTACACATGACTTCACTGCGGCTTTAAGACATATTCCACATACGTAATGTGTGAAAAGCTATTTTAAGCTCATCACTGCAATAAAGCTGTGCATATCACCGCAGCTCAAGGACGTATTATGCATGCCTAAAGTGTAAAAAAGTAATTCTAGGCACATCACTTCAATTCAGTTGTACACATCACTTCACTGCGACTTTAGTACGTATTCCGCATGCGTAATGTGCAAGAGTCTATTTTAAGTACATCACTTCACTGCGACTTCAGAACGTATTCTGCGTGCGTAATGTGTAAGAGTCTATTTTAAGTACATCACTTCAATGCGACTTCAGAACGTATTCTGCATGCGTAATGTGTAAGATGCTATTTTAAGTACATCACTGCACTGCAGCGCTAAAATTCATTTCACTGCGGCTTCAAGATATATCCATACGTAATGTGCAAGAAGCAATTTTATGTACATCATTGCACAGGAGCTTCAGGTAGTATACATGCGCAAGCTTGAATGAAAACATTCTACGTTAATGAATCGTACGTTTTCATACATTGAAATACATTGCAATGCATATCAGTGAAACCCCATTCAACATTAAAACTTACGGAACTACAAACATAAATTTTCAATTATTTTTTAAAATATTAGAAATGGGACATTATGTTGACGTCATATGCATTCAGGACCCTACCAACAAGCAATTGATACAATATTTTTTATTAATTTTATCCCCCAACACACAGTATATGAATATTCACTTCACCGGGCGAGTTGGCCGTGCGCGTAGAGGCGCGCGGCTGTGAGCTTGCATCCGGGAGATGATAGGTTCGAATCCCACTATCGGCAGCCTTGAAGATGGTTTTCCGTGGTTTCCCATTTTCACACCAGGCAAATGCTGGGGCTGTACCTTAATTAAGGCCACGGCCGCTTCCTTCCAACTCCTAGGCCTTTCCTATCCCATCGTCGCCATAAGACCTATCTGTGTTGGTGCGACGTAAAGCCCCTAGCAAAAAAAAAAAAAATATTCACTTCCTTGCTTTTGATATTAAAAATTTCCAATCGATCAATTTATGCGTATCTTCCCCTCTTCCAGGAAACTGAAGACACAAGCCCTATGCTATGAGGAATAGCTCATGCCGAGCGTATTCCAGAACAGCAGGAGTAACTAACGAACGACCTCTGGCTGCTGCAGTGGCGGTGGCTAGCCGTCTGCTCCAAGTAATGGAACACGTAACAACTTAAGCTGCGAGCTCCCAGCCCCTTTTCATTGTCTTGAGAGCACAACAGAAGCTTCCCTGTTTACTCTCTTGATGAGATGTTCCGCGGTTGAGCCATTACAGATACCGTGGAACAGTTAGCTGCGTTGTCTCCGCAATCTTCAACATCAAGGAAAGGTGACGGTTCATCGTATTCTCACGCATTCTCCAGCAAATGAAGATGATTATAGTGATAATGCTGGTAACTATTGGTTTACATATCTTGAAAATGAAGAGAACTTAATTCTATAACGTCTTCGTTGATGGGTTAGTTTTTGTACTATGACAAGTGTGGGTGAGTTGCAAAAATACTGCAAAAATTGTGCACATCAGTAACAATAGTTAATTAGTGTTATACTTCATTGGTCTATGGACTCGGACATTGTGATACAGACAATCGAAACTTCCCCCTTCGAATGATTGAATGTGTCATAACTCATCTAATTACCGCTGGTGTTGGAGTCTTTCAAGTAGTGTGTCCATTGTTGCTGATTAACATTGGCATAGAACAAATTAACATTTCTTCAAAATCTTGTTATAGTAGTGCAGTCACGAGTAATGATAAATATCAGGCAAGTTGTCCGTGCGGTTAGGGGCGCGCAGCTGTGAGTTTGCATGCGGTAGATAGTGTGCTCGAGCCCCACTGTCTGCAGTCCTGAAGATGGTTTTCCGTCGTTTCCCATTTTCACACCAGGCAAATTCTGGGGCTCTGTCTTAATAAAGGTCACGGCCGCTTTCTTCCCACTCCTAGGCATTTCTTATCCCATCGTTGTCATATGACCTATCCGTATCGCTGCGACGTAAAACAAATTGCAAAAAATCTGGATTCGTACACTAACACAGTAGTGGTGGTGGTGGTGGTGATTATTGTTTTAAGAGGAAGTACAGCTAGTTTTTATTCCACATCCTGAATAATTCAAACATACAAATTTTCAAATTAATTATTGCTGCCATTTTCCCTTCAATCACGGTTCTAGCGGGAACCCGTTGAGATTCCGGGATGCTAAGTTACATAGCTCATGTTACCCGGAGTGATACTATCTTTCAAATAGTGAAATAAATTTCAAAACTGGTCCAGTAGTTACGCGTTACGCGTTACAAACAAACTCACAATCTCTCTTTATATCATAGTATACTGTAGAAGTATAGTTATGTTAATTCTTCCAACTTTCATTCAAGTATGTCAAGTATGTCCGGTCCAATAATTTTCTTGTTAGAGGCATATTACGGAAAATCCAATCCTTTCACTCGTCCAGAGGCCTCTATGGCCTGTGTGGACGTACTTTTTGGCTTTTGATTCTATCATCGTTTTATTAACAGTGTCGTAAAAATTTTAAAATCGCAGTTGGGTTATTGTAGATTTTCTAGGTTGAATGGCCTATTAAAGTAAGAGAGAGGTTCACTTACCGTTTTATAACAGAGCTGTCTGTGGTCTTCCAAAGTCCAAAGTATGCCAGTTCGTAAGCTTCTTCTT
This sequence comes from Anabrus simplex, assembly GCF_040414725.1. NCBI lineage: Eukaryota > Metazoa > Arthropoda > Insecta > Orthoptera > Tettigoniidae > Anabrus > Anabrus simplex. Next base: position 241,566,713 of record NC_090270.1, read on the forward strand.
CTTTTTCTCCTTCTTTTCCTTCGTCTCTACACCCATCGATTGATTTCAGCAGACTACCATTCTTCTTTCCATTCGGCCTTCCTTTATAGTTCCATGTAGTTTGCACATTTCATATCTGAAAGGATTTGGCTCATATATTCCAGACTTGGCCATTGTCGCCGATTTCGCCCTTCTATGCAGCTTTCCGCTTTTGTTGTTAGAACTGTTTTATGGCTCAGTAGATGACCTACCAGTCGATCGTAAACAAACGCTGGAGCATTTCCTATGTATAACTACGTTTTGATGCCTTAATTGATGATCTTACCAAGTTTCAAAGCGATCGGTCTGTGTGGTCGAACCCAAATAGTTCAATAGTGGAATAGAGCGGCCAACTTCGTGTCCGCTGTCCAAGTCCCTCCGAACTAACCTGCTACTTATGCCTGGTATAGGATGAGTTAATCCAAGGATGGAAGTTTCGTTTCTAAATATTTTGAATTCCTGTTGGGGAATCGAACCCATGTTCTTTCTACCAAACCGAACAAGCCTTTACCAACTAGGCTTGGGAGACCTGCATGATATGAAAGGACGTATCAAAACAGTGTATGTAACACACATCTATCATGAAGTGTGGAAGAGGGTGAGCAATTTATTATTAACATTTTTGTTCCTTTTATTTCTTATCATCATGAATTTTGAAGTGAGAAACCTTTCTCTCTCTTCGAATTCAATTAACCTAACTTATAACTGAAATGTATTAGTAACAATTAGCCACTAAGGCTAATGAACCCCGGTTCATGTAGTGCCTAAGCAAATATCTTTAATAATAATAATAATAATAATAATAATAATAATAAGGTCCGCTTCTGTAGTGTAGTGGCTAGTGTGATTAGCTGCTACCCCCGGAGGCCCGCGTTCGATTCCCGCCTCTGCCACGAAATTCGAAAAGTGGTACGAGGGCTGGAATGGGGTCCACTCAGCCTCGGGAGGTCAACTGAGTAGAGGGGTGTTCAATTCCCTCCTCAGCCATCCTCGAAGTGGTTTTCCGTAGTTTCTCACTTCTCCTCCAGGCAAATGCCTGGATGGTACCTAACTTAAGGCCAAGGCCGCTTCCTTTCCTTTTCCTTGTCTATCCGTTCCAATCTTCCCATCCCCTCACAAGGCTCCTGTTCAGCATAGCAGGTGAGGCCACCTGGGTGTGATACTGGTCCTCCTTTCCAGTTGTATCCTCCCGACCCAAAGTCTCATGCTCCAGGACACTGGACCTAAGTGAGTCCGAGGGTAAAACCAACCCTGGACGATAAACAGATTAAGAAGTAAAGAAAAAAAGGAAGAATGGTAGGAAGAAGAAGGGTCCATAGCCTCATGTATTACGTGCAGACATTTTGAATTTGGGACGTTCTGCTTTATTCTATCAGACAACAGATGGATTTCTGTTGGGGTAATTTATGGCTGAGTTTTAATTAATTTAGTTGGGCATATACCACATGTGCCACCAGAGAATTTTTATGTGCCAATATCGTAGGGTAATCAGTGCCGAATAGATTTCATCTCGCGTTTAAAATATCTTCTACTTCTGCTAGATAAGAACCCAGCATCTTTCGATAAGATGGTCAATGCTCTATAATGGTTCCATAAAAGGGAGCTACCGAACCAAAACCAAAACCCATGGCACTACACCCCTTGAAGGGCCTTGGCCTACCAAGCGACCGCTGCTAGCCCGAAAACCTGCAGATTATGAAGTGCCGTGTGGTCAGCACTACGAATCCTCTCGGCCGTTATTCTTGGTTTTCTAGACCGGGTCCGCTATCTCACCGTGAGATAGCTCCTCAATTCTAATCACTTAGGTTGAGTCGACCTCGAACCAGCCCTCAGGTCTAAGTAAAAATCCCTGACCTGGCTGGGAATCGAACCGGGGCCTCGGGTAAGAGGCAGGCACGCTACCCCTACACCACAGGGCCGGCCAAAGGGAGCTACATTTTATATAACACAATCATTTCAAAACATAGTGAAAGATAAACATAATATAAAATAAAAATATATGTTAAATACAAGAACACATTATATTTGATTACCCATTAGAATTCTCAATACAATCCTCACTGCTGGTAAATGTAAAGTATTACAACAGATACGAAGATTCAAATGAGGTAACTTCTTTGTAATAAAGAACTATGCTGATGGCGAACAAGCTGGAGTTAGTTCGAATCTGTTAATTACTGTAGAAAGCAAAGAATCTATTTTCTAAGAAAAGAAATATACGAAAATGTTTAAAATGTTCTGTCTTATACTTAACTGAATGTTGTCGATGACACAGAATACACAAAATTTGTTCACTTATTAATGTTGAACCAAAATCTTCTAGAATATTCAGCTAATACTAAGAGCTTTCGCGTTCGTGTAGAAACAGGTTTTTAAGAGGTTTTAGAGAGACGTGGTTTCAACAGAATTCTTAAATAGGTAAAGATTAAAAGAATTAAAAATACCTGTTGCTGTGCAAAAAGAAAGTATTTTGAACTTAAAAGAACAGGCTGGGAATCTGAATAGAGTTTAAGCAGGCTCTTTCTGTCATGCATGGTGTTAATTAATTTGAATATGTTGTAGAGGGAGGTAACATTGGACTACGTAACTGTACAATATACACTGATTTAGCAAATGTCATGGGACAGTCACCTAATTGCGTGTGGGGCCTCCTCTGGCCCTGCGAACTGCAGTGAGATGCCGTTGAAGTGAGTCGACAAGTCCCTGGTAATCCTCTGGACGCAGCTGACACCAAATCGTTTGCAGAGCGGCCGCCAATGCTGGTCTGTTCGTGGGTGCAGGATCCATGGCACGGAGCCTGCGTTCCAGGACATCCCAGATATGCTCGCTAGGGTTCATATTGGGGCTCCTGGGTGGCCATGGCAGTCATGGGACCCCCGCTGCATGTTGCTGGAACCATTCCCGAACGACGTGGGAACGATGTTGCGGCGCGTTATCATCTTGAAACACCGCAGAACCGTCTGGGCGCTGGAAGGCCAAAAATGGGAGGAGATGGCCTCCGAGAAGCTCAACATACCGCGTACCATTCAAAGTCTCTTCCAGAACAACTAGGGGGCCCATTCCATACCAGAAAAATGCACCCCAGACCATAACAGAGACACCAGTGCTCTGGACCACACCTTCGAAGCAGGCGGGATCCATCGCTTCATGTGGTCTGCGCCATACACCGTGCCTCCCATCGGCATGGTGCAGTTGAAATCGTGATTCGTCCGACCATATCACGTTAATCCATTGTTCCAGTGTCCATCTCTGGTGACTGGCGACAAATGCGCGTCGTTGTGCCCGATGCCTTTGGGTTAACAGTGGCACCCGTGTGCGGCGCCGGCTCCCATACCCCATAGAACCCATGTTCCTACGGATTGTCCACTGGGAGACATATCTAGCATGACCTGTGTTGAAATGAGGCGTGATTTGTTGCACGGTTGCCCGTCTGTCACTATTGACAATCCGTCTCAGATGTCGCCGGTCACGGTCATCGAGGGTGGCTGGACGGCCAGTCGTTCGCCTGTTGTGGACTGTGACACCTGCATTCTACCATTCACGATACACGTGAACGTGTGAAGCCGAATTCCCGCACAACTTCCGAAATCGCACTTCCCATCCGTCGGGCACCGACCACCGTACCCCGTTCGAACGGTGTCAGCTCACGACGACGTTCCATGTTACACCTGTCTCATGCACAGCCACTGCTCACAAGGTCTCCTATACAACTGCCGCTGGCACGGAGGACGTGTGGTGCGCAGACAACACACCTGCGAATCAGTGCTCCGCTATCCCATGACATTTGCTCAGTCAGTGTTTTGTGCGTAATAAGTGCAATTTTCGAAGTTTTATGCACTATAGTTGTACATCACGTCTCACGTCTAAAATGTAGCGAACTGAGGGGGAGAAAAATTTTAGCTGCTATATTATAGGTGTATATCGGTCACTTCTAGATCCATTTCCACATTGTATCCGACATGATACTGTAAAACTAAACTGCATCTGACAGAACGTTTACCTGTACATTGTGAACACTGTGATCGATGACCATCTCACGGAATCTCTGTCATGTAGAATTCAATTTAGATTCCATTTCGATGTGTATCGATACACATGTGGCGTTATTTATGACTACTGCTGGTTCACAAATAGAAAGGTACTTCACGTTGTATAAAATTTAGACTTCAATCACACTTACTTAATAGTTTTCTGCAGCGAATTCGAAAGTTCTTAAATAAAATATCATATTATATTACCAGTAAAAGGTTTTAACTTCTAAATTACTTCTCTTTACGAGATATAAGTACTGAGCAAGCTTCCACAACAGGCGTTAGCTCAAGCAAACATAGAAAATGAAACCTTCGATTAACAATTTTATGTTAAAAATATTATATTCGCTCAGAAAATGACACAAAGTCTGGGATTGCTCGACAGTTTCCCTAACGATTGTGTCCATGATACCAGATTACAAATTTTCAAAGCATGGTATTATCGTATCCTTGGTATAACTTTCTGAAGTAATGTAGTTAGTGGGACGTAAAACCATTATTATTATTATTATTATTATTATTATTATTATTATTATTATTATTATTATTATTATTATTATTATTATTATTATTTCTGTTGTATGTCCGTCGCTCCCTTCTCGATCCGCCAGCCAGCTACACGCGTGCCAGTGTGTTATTCTTCGAGCCTCGACGCGCAGCTCTCAGTGCGCGTGCCTGGAACGTCGTGTGTGCTATAAAAAGGAGCTCCTAGTCTGTCCAGACGCCCACTGACCCCGGTGTCCAGCTCCAGAATACATCCTACGTCGAGCACGGAGGCTACTCCTCTTGAAAATGTGCTTCGGCCAGGTGGACTGAATTTCTGGCAGTAAGAGGTCTCACCTCGGGTCACCGCTCCTCTTGCCTATTCCGCTGTCCATGCCCAGTCTTACCATTATATGCCAATATCATTCCCTAGCTAATGCGAGCTCCCATTATCAACTTAGTTTTGCTAAGTAGGGACTCTTCAGTCGTTGAACTTACGTTAATGAACTCAGACACTTCAACAAGGAAGGACACTCTGAGATATTTACGTCAGTGCTTCTGATAGTTTTCGACTATCAAGAACTTTTCAGGTCACAAGGACTATCTTTCCGAAATAGTAGTGAACGTGAATACTCCAACGTGTATATAGTGTACAAAGACAGACTCTTTCTCCAAATTCATAGTTCAATTTGCTTCGAGATAACTTTCAGTTTTGTAGTGTAAATATTGTAATTTTACATGTGAAGCAAATAAAGAAGTTGTGTTTTTGTAAACCCAACCTTGTTTACAACAATTTCTTTCTTCGTTATGCCCGTTTACAGAGCGCGTTGGAACTTGTTAGCTTGATGATTGTTTTCCTTTCTTCTTCTCCTCCCAAAATCTCTTCATGAACTCGCTATGCTGTTTCTTGCGTTCTTCCGTCCACTGTTTCCCTGTGGTTCTTTTAGTCTTTTCCGTGAACGTGTGCTTTGCAACCAGATTCCCAAAAGCCTTGCGATCCCTGATGACATCTTCTGTGATGTTCATTTCTTTTAAGTCCTGCTATATTTTCTCAAACCAGCTTATTTTGACCTTCTTTGAATTAATTATACCAAGCAATCTTTTTGCATATCTAGTGTCGTCCATTCTACAGATGTGGCCATAGAATTTCAATCGTCTCCTGCGTACGGTATCGGTGAACTTGTCGATTGCTTTATACAAATCTACAGTTTTCCTTTTGATTATTATTATTATTATTACTTCATGGAATAAAGGAACATCCTGACTCACTTTGAATCAAAATCAAACAAGCTTCTAGAATCCCTTGACTGTTGATATCATGATCATAGTCCCGAGGCTTCCTATTTCACGTAGGATCTACAGGGACGTGCATTCTCATTTAAAAAGTGTCACTGCATTGACGTTAATTTGAACTGCGGCCGCTTTGGTGAGGTAGCAACGATCATGCCAATTGAAAATCACAACCCGTCACTGTAAACCTCAAATTATATGCACAGTACATTTGAAAACATCATTGATCTCATAAATCTAAAGGAAATATTTCGATAAGTAAGAAGTGGGAAAAAGCATTGAAATAGGCCTAGGAGTTAGATCTGGAGATTATGGAGGCCGTTAATTTAAGGATTAATCAACGTTGGCAGAATATCCTCCTCAGCGTTGTGGTAATGTGTGATATTGTAAAATAAGAATGACCACTGTCTTCGTCAGCTTGAGACGTGATTCACCTGTCAAACTATGTAACAGTGATTTATTCATGCCAAAGGAGGAAGGTGCCGTACACGTTTTCATTTTGTCGTTGCATCTAACAGAGTGACTAAGGTGAGTAATATACATTGATCAACAACAGTTTTGCGTAGTAACAATATTAATAACAATAATGTTATTTGGACGTCCGACTAACTACTATTAGGGATTTCAGAGACACCAATGTGTCGGAATTTCGTTTATCAGGTATCTTACGCGCCAATAAATCTGCCGACAAGTGAGACTCGCGTACATGAGTACCTTGAAATGAGTTTGTAGCGAACCTGCCAAATTGGACACAGTAGACCAGGGCTTCCGCTGTATGAGCCACTCAGCCTGACTTGATATAATGGTATGTACTTGGGTCAAAAGTATAGTTTATGGTCAAACGTTGTCAACAGTAAACCAAAAATAAACTCATGTTACTGTACACTCGCAACACTAACTGATATCATAGTATACGTTTGCTGAAACAAAAAATATGAAACTTTTTCAACAATAGCTCCATCAGAAATGTGGCTACGTCAATAATGGTTATGTCCTCGCCTTGCAGATCATCAACCCATTGAAGGATGCTCCGTATCGTGCATTGCTTTCTGTGGCAATCAAGCCACTCTGCTAGAGCTGCTACAATGGCATCCTGAAGGATGACAGGTGAATGTGGGCGGACTATATTTCAGATATTAATATTAAATTAATATTAATGCATGCTCGATGAGATTCATGTCGGGGAATTGAGTAGGCAATTGATTTACCTGAAGACAGTGGATGACGTCCAAATAACAACGGGCACATAATTATAATTCGCTAAACTCAGTATTGTGCCCTTTTCAAGGCAACAACTGCGGTGAACTTCTTCCTTCTTCTGTGCGCCGGCTGCTCCTGTAATAAATGACATGTAAATGATACTCACCGCTGCATGTAGACTCTTCTTCCTCAGTCGTGACCGTCCGTGTATCCCCGAAGATAGGCCACCCGTCGATCAAGGAGTGAGGAAGTGAAAAGATGGGGTAAACTAACTATAAATGACGGTAACCAAAGACTGAATTAAAATTTAAATAAAAGACTAATTTATTGAATAAAATGCAAAAATGCCAAATAAATGTAAATGAACTAGACTGGTGAAAAATGTAAACAAAAATGGAATAAATGAGATTAAGAAAAATTAAATATTGAGGATCTGCCTTACAATCACATCATTATCTGCCTGATAAACTGACTGAAGGTCAATCAAATTAATTAAAATATGCCAGACTATGTTGACACTGTCTCCAAGACGATGACGTGAATAAATACGAAAAACTCTGATCAGAAAATACTACCTCACTTGAAGTACAGAATTATATTACGTAGAAAAATATCTCTCAAATAAAGTTGAAAGTAATTGAATCATAATAAAGTAATTAGTTACGTCATCAAATCCACTGACTCTGAGGAGTTATCAAATCTTTAACACATGTGGCTCATTTGGGAAAGCACCCAACTTTAAAATAATCATGGACTGCACTAACCAAGTGTAACAAATAAGGAATAATTCGAAGAAAAACGACAGCCATGAACATCACACTTCATTTGCCACGTGACCACTGTCTTATTCAAAACCTCGTGATTAAACAAAATCAATTATTGAAACATGAATCTGAGCGTTACAACCACTCATCTAATTATTTAAATTTCACTTGCTTGACTGTGATAGACTGGACTTCTAAAAGTAATCCAAATGATTAGGCCAAATGCCTCATGTTAACATTCCAAATGACAGCGATCCTTGTACATTAAAAATTTCTATTGAATTTGCCGCTAACTGCATTTCATTATGAATTCATTATTTGTGGTACCACCACTAGATGGAGGCAGATGCCATCTTATTTACCTCATTCATTGCGGCAGTTTTATACAATTGGTTTATTAAAGATCGCTTCATTTCTTAATAAAATGTAGTGGATTTTAAAAGGTTTGGTAATTACTGAATGCCTGGTATGAGCATACCACTACTATGGTTTTGACTGTGACCTAATCGATGATCCGTTAACCTAACACATGAAATCTTATTTACATAATTACATCTGTTAACGGAGAAACACTGCTCCAACAAAGAAAGTACAGAAATCAAAACTAGTCTATCTACACCTATCTATTTACATCAGATCAAATATAAGTAATTCACATACGATTACGTCCTATAAATAAACGGTAATAAAGTACACTCAGAAAGGAAAACAAATAAGCAAAACTAGATCCCACCATCGCGGCCTACTGTAAATTAATAAGGATGGAATGCGCAAAATAGAATCAGAGTCTCCAGAAAAATATATCCCGCTGCGAGTAACAAAAAATATTGCGAATTTGACGGCAGTCTCTAACCTCAAACGACAAATGTCTGGCCATGATACTATTTAACCTTTATGGACAAAAATTACTGTTATTTCATGTCATCCATGACTATAAAAAAAACACATTGACTCGTCGCTCTGCTCACATGTACAATGGCTAGCATTATTTGCCGAGCATCTACTTTCCCTGGGATTATTTAAACAAATACAGGCTTCTGCCTACAATCATGACCCGTGTCGTAACACATTTAACACTCTTGGTTAAAATTATTCATTTCTCAAGTCTATTTACTCATTAATTCTCGACGTCATTATTATTCATTATTCTCACAATACGGCCTCGCTCGTATCCGGCGGGCGAAATATCTGTCGTACACACTACGATTTCTTACGACAGTTCATGACATGGTCCAAAAATCACATTTCCATTATCAACGTAGATCATCAGGGATATCACTCATCTAGCTCGATCTCTCGATCATTCTCTGCTTCACATATCACAAAATATCAGAGCTGACTCATCAATGGCTTCCTGGCACTCACTGTTTCTAAATCAAAAAAAAATAACGAGATTGCCTCTCAAAACACAGATCTTGAAACATGTATAACCGCAACTACACAGAAATAAATACTCGCGTCTACCAAAAATCGTCGCAAAAATTCACGGGATAAGTACTACCAGAAACGGTCATCTGAAGGATGATTCCACAACATAAAACAAAGCTAAATGCGCAAAATAGCAAAATAAACATTAAAATCAGCGAGGCGGCGTCTACAAAATCAAAACTCCAACAGAAATATGACTCAAAACCAACGATCTAATAACATGATAAATATTAATTATATTATAAATCGGCATTGCACTCATAGATCAAATAACATAGCTTCCTAAATTGTCAAAGTGACATACTACAGAATAATCCATAACAAATACGCAAACACATTTACCTACACGAAATGCACAAATAACCCTAGCTGAAAGTGCAACATTATTATTATTATTGTTATTATTAGTATTATTATTATTATTATTATTATTATTATTATTATTATTATTATTATTATAGTAGTTATGTATCATTATAATTAACATGTGAACTATTTACAATCCTACCTAACAGTCTAAACTACATTGATCATCGATTAGGCACGGTCCCACATTTATTTACATTATTCTATTGATGCTCATACCTGGGTGATGGAGGCATGCTGGCTCACCCTCCGGGCTCGGTCATGGTGAATTAGAATTCCATCTTGAAGCTGATGTGGTATTCCAAATTTTCACACACGCAAATTTGACACATTTTTATCGTGCCGTTACACACGCTTACACTAACATAAAACACTCGCATTTCTCGCACTCCAGTGAAGGTTCGACGAGAGCACTGCAGACTCCTGTCGTGAAGTTGAAAGTCGTCTCCGCTACCTGCCTGAAAATCACCTGTTGGCCTGCACTCCGGTCTCTCAGCTTTTGTTTACATACAGCTTACCGAACATTAACCCCAACGGAACATAACTGTTTGCTCAAGGTCTACCACTGCGGCCTTCATTAAAGAAAAGTCATTCTCCTCCCTGTCTGCCTTTACTAGTTTCTCCCCGCAAACGTCTCGCTTGCCAAACAGTTTATTAAGTGGTAAAAACAAGCTCAATACAGTTTCCAATGATGTGAAGAAATTTATGCTGATTATCCTCCCAAAATAAAGAATGAAATAGCTTCCAAAAAAAAGTGAAACTACCCGTGGGTTAGAGAGATTTTATGTAATTATGCTGAAAACCTAGACTTGTTCCTCTCGACTCGTGATGTGAGTTCATTTAAGCCAAGTGTAGAAAGTGTAGCTCTTGCCTGTTATTTCTGCATAAATAGTAAAAGTTTGTTAAAGTGTTCATTTCTGAAATGTTACTCTCCCAAGTAAAATAATACATGGCTTTCTCAAAATGCCAACAAATGTCTCTAATCGCTTTCTTACCAGCCAAAGATAAAGCTGACTAACTGAATTATTTGTCACCCTCTGTCACACTGTCACTCTGAAGATTCACCGAGGATACTGAAGTTTCACTGTGACAACTGAAGAATCACTGAGAATTCAACACCCTGGTCGCTGGGGTTTTGTAATGAGTTCTCCCCCCACCTTGAAAATAGTTCCGTGGAAGGGATGTGGCGTAGTGATCTAGCCCGCGGGAGCGCTTTATCGTACATCCGTAGGTTAAAGTTTTCAAAATTTATGTACAAAACTTCCTAATTTCGATCTCACTTACATGTTATATTGCGCCGTGGGATATGATCACAGGATAATTCACACGACGGCGCGCGTCACTGGTGTTATTTTCTTCCAGCGAATGGCTCCATCCCGCCATGACAGTTCATTCTCCTGGACAATACTAATATTCCGTGCGAAGTAAAATTCTATTAATTAGGCACTAATTAACCACACATTCGCACTGATAAATTTCCAAATATTATAAAGAAGTCAGGACACTGTTTTTCACCACCACACCGGGCTTCAGATAGCGAAATACTGACTGTAGATTCCCGCTATGACAGTTCATTCAAATTTAGAATTTTGTGATTGGCTGAGACTTTCGCGCTCTTCGTAGCGTGGATGCTTGCATTTCCTCCCAAGGTTTGGCGGGTATTGTCGTTGTCCCATTGTCCTTGCTAAGTAGGTCAGGCCTCAACGCGTGATTTTCTCGTGAGAACCAAATAGAAAGTTGTCACTCCTAGGCGGTATCATAAAATTTATTGGATGGAGTACTCAGGGCGGTTTACAAGTTGGTCGTGCTCTAAGAAGAGTTTCGTGGATTTTCTTTGCCGTCAGACTGGCGCCAGAAGTTCCTTTGTGACTGCTCGATTCACAGCCTATTGTAGTATCCCATATGCGAATTCAACTTTTAATTTGTAAATTAATTACATAAATTCGCTTATGGGTGCAGTATACAGAGACTGCCTTCCAGAGGTGGTAAAAGAGCACTTGGTTCATACAGAAGGATGCGAGTTTGATTGCGTGTTAGGAAGTTAACACTTTCACTACTTTAGCTACACTTTCGCTGGAGCACAATGATGCATTGAAGAAGAAAATTGACAAGAGGAAAAGAGAAATTGATTGAAAATGAATATGAAAAATAAGAAGACAAGAAGAGAAGGAAAGAAAATGAATGGATTATTTTTCCTCTCCTTCTCCTTCTGCTTCTCTCTCTCTTTCTCTCTTCTTCTGCTTCTGTCTTCCCTTCTCCTTCTTCTTCTTCTAGGTCTTTCTCTCTTCTACTTCAGGTCAAATAATTTTTTTTCTTTCCTCTCTTCTTCCCTTTTATCTCCTTCCTCTGCCGAAATTTTCTCCTTTTCCACTTCCTATAATTTTCTTTCTTTTCTTTTTCCTCCATTTCTTCTTCTTCCTCTGCATAAGGTTCTGTTCTTCTGTTCAAAAACATGCGCGCGGAGGCCCATGGCCCTGAATACCCAGTTTATTCCAATTAGCGTAGGAGCCTAAACATAGAGAAAATTATCCAACCCCACTTAGCGCCGAGGTTAAGGACAGTCCCACACTTCAAAGTGTCTTTTTGGTCTGTATGGTGATGGCTCTGCTTAACTAAGATGAAATTATCCCGATAGCTCGTCTGAATAGCTTCACTGCTGCGTATAGAATCTCAGTGAGGTATCTTAGACCATTCACGTCCTCATCAATAGGAACTTGTGTATTGATCTGTAGTAATGGCATAACGCATAATGATGGATTCTTCCCCTTCCCCTTCTTCCCAACTCATTGAGGGTCAAATCCTCCTGGAGAACTCTGATGCATTGAAACAGAAGGAAACGGTCAAAAGGAAAAGAGAATTGATTGAATATGAACATGAAAAATAAGGAGAGAAGAAGAAGAGAAGGAAAGAAAATGAATGGATTATTCTTCCTCTTCTTCTCCTTCTGCTTCTCTCTCTCTCTCTCTCTCTCTCTCTCTCTCTCTCTCCCTTTCTCTGATCTTCTGTTTCTCTATTTTCTTCTCTTCCTCTCTTCTGCTTCTTCAAATATTTTTTTCTTCCTTTCCTTCTCTTCGTCACATTTCTTTTTTCCTTCCTCTTCTAAAAGACTTCTTCTGCGTCTTCATTTTCAATATCTTTTCTTTCCTTTTCCCCTCCATTTTCTTCTTCTTCTTCATCCCCATAATGTCTTCTTCTATCTAAAAACTTGCACGCGACTCTAAACGATTATACTCGTCCATGAGAGCCAAGGTGTTTCCTGGTAATCCTTGTGTGCTGAAATGTTAGGGTTCTCGACTATGACTTTATTATCAAATGGTATCGCGCTCAACCATTGTAAGACATAATGATCCTTACCTTCGTCTATATAGGCCATATTAAATTGAACAACCTTCATACGTTCGCGAGCACTGTCAAAACAAGGATTAATATATTTCGCACTAAAATATGCCCGCATATAAAATTTTAATGCGAGAAATTGAGATAAAACAAGATAACCTTCACTAAAATCTTGTGGGAAATGGGAGATAAATGACAGTACGAAATGAAAAGAGAGAGCCAATGCTTGCATTTACAAAGTGTAAATGAAGCTTTCTTCATGTGTCCGTTGCCTAGGAGTTTTTTATTTATTTATAGAAATCCATCAATTTCCGAAGGTCGTAACAGAATTTGATTTCTACCGAGTATTAATTACATGCAGTAATGAAATCCCTCTCACCAGTATTGTGTCAGTGGAAGCTGAAAATAATCCATCGCCGAGTGATACAGGTAGTTTTCATCCTCATGTTGATAATGGAGATGATTTATTTAACTTCGTAAGCAATGAATTATCCATAGATGTTGTTGAGGGGTCCTTAACTGGACCCACAAATGCACAGGAAGAAAAATCGGAGTTTTTAAGAATAGAAGACTTGAGCCAGGACTTCTAAATCGAAGACTTAAACTAGGATGCAATTAAATATTTTGCAGGTTACCTGGCATTCAAATATCGCTCTATAGATCACAGCTTGGAGTCTCCGGAGAGTCCTGGTGGAGGTCTTTCGAGTTGACAACGTATAGGCGACCTTCGCCTCTGTGGGGATGGGGTCCTACCTAAGATGAAATATAATTATGATTCTAATGTTGAAGACGGCATAAACACCCCGCCCCCGAGCCATAGGAATTAAGAGATGAAAATTTAAAATCCCCGACCCGCCCGGGTATTAAACCCGGGACTTCTTGGACCAAATCCGTGGAGCCGGACAGAGCTTGGGTGATAAAGGTAACATGTTTGCGTTGCCACAGGAAGTGCCTCACGAGTGGTTATCAATTATTTTCAAGGGAGGCCTTACTCATCCAACCGAGAATGATTTCAGAAAGTTATGCAGTTTGAAGCAATGTCTAGCAGTTTTCACGGGCTGTATATTTGATTGTGAAGGAGTGATGCAGATTTTGAATTCTACTCTTAAATCAAAATTTCCCGAATTTGGTGAGAACATTATCTCTCTGTACGTCGGAACTAGGACTTGAATTATTATACGTCACCTCAACAAAAAAAGAAAACACCAAATAGATGCTATTAAAAAGTACTCAGCGAAGAAGAGTCGAATGTGGGCAGCTTCAGATTCCTAAACAACTTCCTAAGTCATCAAAACTCGAGTTCCAAATACAATATTAAACCAACAACTATTCCAGTGTTTCTATGTGTGTATTGAACTTACAGTCAGCTTTTAAGATGTAATTACTCAGAATTTCTTCTATTATTTATCTACAGTATGATTCGACTGATTGCAGAAGGTATGTAAAATACTATTTTATTTTAATAATGCTAAATTTTAATTATTTATTAAAATTTGAACTTGTTTTTCTTAATGATTGACGTTTATGCTGCGTGCAGGTGCGCACTCCCAGCCCTCCAGTCTACGTCACGCGCGGTCGAACAATGAGAGCGCTGTGAGCGGGAATGGCCTACCTAATACACTATATCTACCTTGCTGCTGATCAATGAGGGTACCATTTCATCAACTAAGTAACGGTCACAGGAATTTAAACCTTTAAGCATTATCAGAACAGTCGTATCGGTCATGGTTCACTTCTGAGGAAAAGAGTAAAGCATTGCTGAGATATAAGTTATATATGCTACTTAGGTTCCAAAATGGGTAAAATATAAATATGTAAATAAATTCAATTTTAATTTTAATCTTATACCAGTTGTATATTATTATTAGAAGTAATTTCACATACTGTATACGAGTTGACTATGTTTGTAAGATATTATAAGTAGAATTTTGTAAACAATATAAATTTATTAGGGATGATGTATGTGTTTAATAGAACAAATTATTAGCGTAAATTGTATAATATTGTATTCTAGGAAAATTTTCTTTGTCTCTTGTTAATTTAAAATTTAGTGCTTGACAATAATGTATTTTAGTGTACCATTTGCCACCGAGGTAGACACCTCATTTGCAAATAAAGAGATTTTGATTAGATTTGAAGTTTCCCTGATCTTTGTTCTTTTCATACAGCATAAATTTGTATTTAGTATTCTGAAAAGATAATCAATCATCGTCGCCATAAGACCTACCTGTGTCGGTGCGGCGTAAAGCAACTAGCAAAAAAAAAAAAAAAAAAGAATCAATCCATACAAATTATATGCTATATCGGTAAAGGAATGTATATCCTAGAAACAGTGGACGAGACTCTTAAAGCCAGGGGTCTATATTTTTTTGGAGAATTGGAATTCAACCGTCTAGGTTCAGGATCCGTGAGGTGCATGTTTAATCAGATGGCATCATGTTGTCTCCGTTCTGAAAGGGATGAAAGTCAAAGAACACGCATTGATGGTATATCAGTGCAGCAGTACGTGTTGTAGCCACAGCTGGCTTTAATCCAATGAGTTCTCCTTCGAACTACCTAAACCGTCCCTATGGTATCCAACGCATATTAGCCGAGCGTCACTGGTGCGGCCGTATTGAGAACTCCAGTCGGTGCATACGGAATTCTTGAAATGAGAATTCACATCCCCAGGGATGACATTCCCCTTAAAATCACAGACAACAACAGGAAAAATTAGATTGATACAAAATAAACACAGACCTGTTTAAACTCATTAATATTAATAACAAGGGTTTTATTTTGAAATTCTTCAACCCCACCCACAATACTGCAAACAATACTGCACAACGACTGAAAGGAAACCGAAGAAGCTGAATTCAATCAATCAATAAATCAATCAATCAATCAATCAATCAATCAATCAATCAATCACGACTGATCTATATTTAGAGCTGTTGCCATGTAAATTGTTTACCTAGTCTTTTCTTAAATAATTTCAAAAAATTGGTAATTTATCAAACATCTCCTTAGATAAGTTATTCCGATCTCTAATTCCTCTTTCTAATTTGCTCCTATATTTCCTCTTGAATTCCAAATTCATCTTCGTACTACGATTTTTCCTGCATTTGAAAACTCCATTCAAGCCTATTCATCTACTAATGCCATCCCACGCCACCGCTCCGCTGACAGCTTGTGAACATACCACTTAGTCGGATGGTTTGTCACCTTACTCTCAAGTCTTCTCAGCATACGATGTGCAACATTTTTGTAACACTACTATTTTGTTGAAAATCATCCAGAATAAATTATGCTGCTTTCCTTTGAATCTTATCTAGTTCCCGAATCAAGTATTTATTGTAAAGGTCCAGTACACTGGAACCATACTTTAGCGGTCTCACCGTTTACTTATGTGCCCTCTACCTCACATCCTTACCTCAACCCGTTAAAGCCCTCACAAACTTATGAAGAGAATTATAAATGGTACGGTGATTACAGTTTGTTATATCTAATGAATCGAGCTCTGAAATAGGTTTTTATCAATCCTGCACCCTCGATTATTTAGGATTTTTAATTTAGTGTGGCTATTTCTAGCCGAGTGCAGCCCTTGTAAGGCAGACCCTACGACGAGGGTGGGATTATTTAGGATAATAAAGAATAACCTCTGAGAAACTCAGTTTGGGTACGAAAACTCTCTGGGTGTAATGTAATGATCAACAGAAATGATTTTTGCTTCCTTCACAGATTATGAAAATTTTCTTGACAACATGAAACATTAAATCGGTATACATTTACGAAACCATTCTGGGCTTCACAGTGAAGACGTGAATATCACCAAGAATCTGCACGGGAACCAAACAGCTAACTTTTAAATTTTACATCCGTTAATGAAGACATACGATATACAGAAAAGTGTGGCATACGGTTGTGTCCTCTCTCTCTAATCCTTTTCAAATTCTCTGAAACTATCTTTCGAATTACACTTGAAGAAGTTGATGTAGGAATCAAGATCAACGGAAAGCAAATAAACACCACGTGCTATGCAGACGACACCGTGGAACATGCTGAAAAAAAGAAGATCATTCTGAACAGAAGTAGCGATGTAAGCAAGGGTTATGGCTTTAAAATGACATTCAGAAAACACTCAGTCTCGGAGCTGGACTCTAGATGGCACAGTTATTGGAATAGAGGGACTAACTACTGATCATTAATCCATTTTGATGAACTATTGGCGGCGGCGGATGTTCAACAATATTTTGTAGACACTTGAAAAACACGAAGAAACTTTAAGGATGTATATTCGCACCATTTACAATGCTGAGCTAGACAATTAGCGTCTTCATTGGTATTTCCTTCCTGCACCTATTCGGTTCAATGACTTTGAAGGTAAGTTTCCCTCCAAAAAAGTAAATTCCCTAAAGAAAGCAGATGGACAGATGTTTAGTAAGTACTGATACATTTAGGATAAAATATCTATCAGAGTTTGGCAGTTTAATGTGACTTTTCAACACTTGCGCTAACTACTTGTAGACATGTGCTCTATCCTCAACTGTCATAGTTAAATTCCTGTAAGGGCAACAGATAGAAGGCATATACTAGATTTTCTAACCCCCGCAACATGATTTGCGATTACAAAGTCGTTCGAGAGTAGTATATTCCGAGTGCGAATAGTACTGATTTCTGTCTCTGAGATAACCTAGCCTCGTCTTCATGCTGGGCGACGTCGGACGGAGAGCTCACCTTGCAAGGAGGTCCATTTCAGACGAGCATCCAGTCTGGGACTTTGCGCAGGTTACAAGGTGTAACGGTCAAGGTTGAGCATAGGCCAAAAGACAGAAATACAGTTCTGAAATGGCGATCAGAGCTCTTCAGTCATATTTGAAATAATGAACTCCTTTACAGGCTATAACCGATGACAATAAAACAGCAGGGCTCATTCCCCAAATTACAACTGGGGAAGGAATAATTTAAGGTTAATGAATTTACGCCCTACTAAATATTTTTACGGTTTTGGGAGACACCGAGGTGCCAAAATGTTTGCCCCGGGTGTTCTTTTATGTGCCAGTAAATCTACCGACACTGACGTACTTGAGCACTTTCAAGTACAACCTGACTGAGCCCAGATCGAATCCACCAACTTGAGCTCAGAACGTCTGAGTTACTCATCCCAGCACTGAAAAAGAAGAGAGGGCCATTAACGCGAAGAAGAACCTGAAACTCCCTTGTCCTGCGGATCTGCCAGCTGATTTGTGGAATCTCAAAGAACTTCAGGAAACCACTATTGCCGAACGGACATACTTCATTGTTATGGTAGAGTCCGACCAAATTCCTACAGACTGGATATCGAGTTTAATAATATCCATTTTACTAACAGCAGATGAAACAGCCAGATGATGAAATGAAATGAAATGTCTGGCTTTTAGTGCCGGGATATCCCAGGACGGGTTCGGCTCGCCAGATGCAGGTCTTTCTATTTGACACCCGTAGGTGACCTGCGCGTCGTGATGAGGATGAAATGATGATGAAGACAACACATACACCCAGCCCCCGTGTCATTGGCATTAACCAGTTAAGGTTAAAATCCCTGACCCAGCCGGGAATCGAACCCGAGACCCTCTGAATCGAAGGCCAGTACGCTGACCGTTCAGCCAACGAGTCGGACAGCCAGATGATGATTATTGGCTGACGAAAGTGGAACGCATGCTAGGCAGAATAGGAATAAAGAGGTGCACAGTAATGAGAAGAGATGAATTAAGAAAATAACGATCAGGGTGAAGGACATTGAGACGCAGATGACTATGGCAGAATGGAAGACTAAAAGAACGTTATCAGAAGTTTGTGAAATTATCCAAAATATGTCAATAACGAAAGAAAGACTCCCAAATAGAGAAGAACTAAAAGGTGTGGTATGGTGACTAAACGGTGGTATAAAAAATAAGGGGCTGAGAGAGAAACATAATGAAAATCATTCTTTATTCTGTGGAGAAATAAGGGAAGAGGCTCATCTATTAAGAGTATGTAGGGGAGCTGATGCACTTAGAATTAAATGTTTGGGTGGTGAATATAAATAAAAAAATAGAAAGAGAGAAAGAATTCTATACAACTGCTAAATTGTTAAATAAAGAATGGATCACACCCAGGCGAATACCATTTTTTTTTGTATTTTAAGAAGTATGTGGCAGAAGGAAGTGAAAAAAAATTTCACTAACTAAAAGTATGAAAAGAAGCCAAGAAAAAATTCAACCTTTAGAATCATGGTCGTATTGTTGTTTTCACTCTTAATGTGTTAAATTACATGTGAATCTGTTTAGCTTACAATAGATGAGGTGTGTCTTCCTCAGCTGCTGGAATTCCGTAACTGTGGCTCAAGAATTCACAGTGACTGTTCGGACTCGAAACAAAACAAATACTCGCGCCAATTAATAATTAGGGCAGATACATTTTGTCTTAGACAATAAAATACTGTTAATGCCTACGTCAAAAATAAATAATTTTCTTTTTAAATTGCAATTTATAGATTAGGTGGAAATAGTAATTAGATGCAAGCTAGTAGTAGATAAATTTAAATGTAATAAGAAAAGCATTCATTTATCAGAATAATATGAATTGCAATAAGTGATTAATCTCTCTACAGTTCCAGGCGATCCGGAACTGGTGAATCGGAGTTAAGCAGTGCGGATATATCAAAGTTTTCAGCACAACAGATGTTATTTTTCTCAAGCGGATGCTGCTACAGGGGCATCAGGAGAATAGAAAGCCGTTACACCTTTCTTCGATTATGAAAGGGTGTTCGATTGCGATCCACACCAATTTTATTGCGCTCGTTGCGTGAGCATGGGTTTCCAGAGCTCTTCGTTAAGTAGATTTGACTGTCATGTGAAATATTCAGTCGGCAATTCTATGACATCCAAGCGAAAGTTGGCGTCCATTTGGGATCAACGCAGTCACTGCTTCTTCTCATCCTCATCAGGGACACCAATAACGTGTGACTTGCATTGTGATGTCCTGTGGACTCTGATTATGCCATGTCTGCAGGTACATCTTCTAGGGAAGAGCTCTAGCAATAAGTACGGATCTGGGCCGATTGCCCGTCGCAGTTTGGGCTTCATATAATACTGCGAAAAACAGAGTATTTAGAAAGAAAAATCCGGCTGATAGTTCCATTAAAGTTAGTGTAAATCTGCAGAAATATAAAATGTCCATTTAGCTAGGATCATACCTGCAGGGTTACGGTTGATTCCACGATGATGTTATTGTGCAAGCCAAACAACGTGATGAAAATTGTGGGAAGTTACAAGTACTTTGTGTCAATCCCGCGATCAAAACTACTGAAGGTCAACTTCATTCATTTGAAATGCGCATGTAGCACTGGACAATTGGAATCTCCATCCAGAATCATATTCACTGTGACATTATCAGTCAGCACCTTGGTATCCCCCAATTATACTGTACATAAAATACGGCAAGGCCGGCTAACGTGGATTGGCCAGATCTTATGGTCAGTGCCTGAGAGAGCCACCAGTACATCCTATTACCTTGCTGTCGACGGGCACCGACAGCGTGGTAAACCTGAGCGATAATGGCAGAACACTATCGACTTGTACATAACAATCTGCACCATTCATCCAACTGATGCCCAGGACTGAGGGAAGTGGTGATCGAAGACTCGTTTAATATTTATAGTACGTTGATGCGTTTCGAACCTGCGAACAGGATCGTCTTCAGAACATTTATAAAGAGAAATACTGCGCAGATCATGGCCATCCTTCACACTTAACTCACCGGGCGAGTTGGCCGTGCGCGTAGAGGCGCGCGGCTGTGAGCTTGATTCCGGAAGATAGTAGGTTCGAATCCCACTATCGGCAGCCCTGAAGATGGTTTTCCGTGGTTTCCCATTTTCACACCAGCCAAATCTGGGGCTGTACCTTAATTAAGGCCACGGCCGCTTCCTTCCAACTCCTAGGCCTTTCCTATCCCATCGTCGCCATAAGACCTATCTGTGTCGGTGCGACGTAAAGCCCCTAGCAAAAAAAAACGCACACTTAACTCGGTCAACATCTTATTCCTTGACTCTGGAGGCCCTAGAATTAACTACATTTCTAGCAGTGTCTCTCTGTCTTCAGTCCGGTTGCTATGGAGGGGCAGTTGCCAGTAAAACCTTTGTTATTGCTCTGAAGACGGTCCTGGATGCCGATTAGAAACGTGTCAGCATATTACATGCATTACACGACCTCATATCCCCAAAATTAAGTTTTACAAATTTTCAGTTTATTTTTTAAAGGACTTCTATAAACTTATCACTATTATCTACAATTATCTACAATTATCTACAATTTTGTTTTACGTCGCACCGACACAGGTAGGTCTTATGGCGATGACGGAATAGGATGGGCCTAGGTGTTGTAAGGAAGCGGCCGTGGCCTTAATTAATGTACAGCCCCAGCATTTGCCTGGTGTGAAATTGGGACACCACGGAAAACCATCTTCAGGGCTGCCGACAGTGGGGTTCGAACCCACTATCTCCCGGATGCAAGCTGACAGCTGTGCGCCCCTAACCGCCCGATACTTATCATTACTTGATATTGCACTACTGTAACAAGATTTTTAAGAAATGTTAATTTGTTTTATGCCAATGTTAATATCATCAGAAGGATTTCCAATTTTATTTTCAACTAGTAGTTTCCTTTTCTATTCATTTACTTCCATCTGTTATATTTGACTTGATTATATGCAATACCAGTCCGCCTCTGTGGTGTAGTGGTTAGCGTGATTAGCTGCCACCCCCGTTGGCCCGGGTTCAATTCCCGGCTCTGCCACGAAATTTGAAAAGTGGTACGAGGGCTGGAATGGGGTCCACTCAGCCTCGGGAGGTCAACTGAGTAGAGGTGGGTTCGATTCCCACCTCAGCCATCCTGGAAGTGGTTTTCCGTGGTTTCCCACTTCTCCTCCAGGCAAATGCCGGGATGGTACCTAACTTAAGGCCACGGCCGCTTCCTTCCCTCTTCCTTGCCTATCCCTTCCAATCTTCCCATCCCTCCACAAGGCCCCTGTTCAGCATAGCAGCATAGCATAGCAGGTGAGGCTGCCTGGGCGAGGTGCTGGTCATTCTCCCCAGTTGTATCCCCCGACCAAGAGTCTGAAGCTCCAGGACACTGCCCTTGAGGCGGTAGACGTGGGATCCCTCGCTGAGTCCGAGGGAAAAACCGAACCTGGAGGGTAAACAGATGATGATGATGATGATGATGATGATATGGAATACCAGTGATATTTTTACAATATTTTTTTTTTTTTAACCGAGCTCGATAGCTATAGTCGCTTAATTGCGGCCAGTGTCCAGTATTCGGGAGATAGTGGGTTCGAATCCCACTGTCGGCAGCCCTGAAGATGGTTTTCCGTGGTTTCCCATTTTCACACCAGGCAAATGCTGGGGCTGTACCTTAATTAAGGCCACGGCCGCTTCCTTCCCACTCCTACCCCTTCCCAATCCCATCGTCGCCATAAGACCTACCTGTGTCGGTGCGACGTAAAACAACTAGCAAAAAAAAAAAAAAAAAAAAAACAATATTTTTCATGAATTTGTTCTAAATGGAAAATCTCATACACATTTTAGACGGTGAATAACTTCGTAGTCTACCTCTGTGGTGTAGTGGTTAGTGTTGTAAACTGCTACCACTGGAGACCCGGGTTCGATTCTCGGCGAAATTTTAAAATTGGTACGAGGACTTGAATTGGGTCAACTCAGACTCAGGAGGTCAACTGTTTAGATATGGGTTCGATTCCCACCTCATCCATCCTCGAAGTGGTTTTTTGTGATTTCCCACTTTTCCTCCAGGCAAACGCCAGGACGGTACCTAACTTAAGTCCACGGCCGCTTCCTTCCCACCTCCTTGTCTATCCCTTCCGATCTTCCCATCCCTCCTAAAAGGCCCCTGTTCGCCTGGGCGAGCTACTGGTCGTCTTCCTCAGTTGTATCCCCCGATCCAAAGTCTCCCACTCCCCGCTGAGTCTGGGGGGAAAACCAACCCTGGAGGTTAAACAGAAAGAAAGAAAGAACGAAAGAATAATTTTATGGCTAAATTTCAATCCTTTCGTCAGTCCGCTTAAGGATATCTTTCAACATATTATTAAATAAACATTCTGATAAGTAAAATTCCTGTTTAACCCTCTTTTCCCCCTTACTAATGTATCCTAAATTTCACTCATCCTACAAGTTTCATGCCTCTTATTCAATAATTGGATAAGAGATCACATTTCCAAGGCACTGAGTCACATAATAATAATAATAATAATAATAATAATAATAATAATAATAATAATAATAATAATATGGCCTCAGATACGGTATGCAAGCATTTTAATTTGACGCACCAGGCCGGTTGCTCGTCAATTTCGACGTTATCTAGGCCTAGTAGAAGGCAGGGTTAACCTAGATTTTAACGAAATTTGTCGAGTTAACACCAGATGCGTCACCAGAGACCTTTTACATGCCGACATCATACGACGTAGAGTGTCGAATGGACTTCTTTCCGCCCTTCAAAAATCCTACCATCTCTGCCGAGTTTGAACCCGCTATCTTCATATTTGGAGGCCGACACTCTACCACTGATCCACTGATCCACAGAGGGAACAACTGATCCGCATGATATATATATATGAAAGTAAAAACATGTGTCACTATGATCTGATTGCATCAAAACAGCGTACGTGGCTTTGTAATTGTAATGTTTACCTTCGTCATGCTGTAGGATGCCTCTACTCGGCTATGATTTCCACGTCTCCATTAACGGGTTACGGCCCGGTTCAACTCTACCGCCTGTTTCTCGGCCCTGCTGGATGTTTATTAGTGGGGCGCGTATTCGCTTTGCCCGTTCTATCACGAAACTTGACGTCACTTGGTTTGGAACCTTCCATTGTTCCCTGGTTGCATAATCGGCTCGCTCTTTGCCTCCTCGCTTCGCTGGGAGCTTAGGGGCTTGCCTACCTATTCTCACCAGTTTTGCATCTCTCTGACGATGTTATCGATCTAGTTGAAGACGAAGTTGTAAACTTGGGAATTGCAAATCAACACCCTGTTTTTTAAATGATATTTCCTATCCGAACTGTTCGCCGCCATCAGGAAGCTAAAATTTAAAATTATTCAGGCCTTGATAACGTGTCAGCATCATTTTCCTTATAAACCTCCCAAAAATGTACCTGACGGTGGTTTTCCGTGGTTTCCCAGTCTGTATCGGTGCGACGTAAAGCAAATGAAAGGAAGGAAAGAAAAGGCCTGGCATGTATCATTAAATTGTCTAACTCAATATTTTGATACTCCCACTGCCCCCACCTCATGTAAACTGGCTAAGATAATCATGATCCCAAAATCACTTTCTGATTCCACTTCTCCACAAAATTACCGACCAGTCTTTCTTACCATTATTAAATATAGACACCTCCTGAACGTCGAACAGTTCTGCTTTACGAGTGAGCACTTTACAATCCAACGGCTAACGAGACTAAACGAAGAAATCATCAAGACTTTGAATGATAGGTGGCACATGGGATTCTATTTTCTAGATATTTCGTGTGCGTTCGACATCAAGGTCTTTCTACAAACTTATTAGGTATCCCCCAATGTTGTTGGTTACATCTACAGCATCATAGGAACTTTATAACATCATCAACTTCAAGTTTCTACATAATATTTTAAAACTCCGCTTAATATTGTGCATACGTGCTCGATTATTTGTGACTTAGACCCTAAGGAAATTTAAAATTCAACGTTTTTTTATGACATACAACTCATGTAAAAGATTTAAAGTGTAATTTTAAGGCAAATTTTATGTAAAATGTGTGTTAATCCAGATACCTTTATGATTTTCGTATATGTTTGAACTGATGTTGATTCCAAGAGAATCGAATCGGTCTTTATTTATTAAAGGTATAAATTATACACATTGTATAAAATGTTGAATGGTAGAACATCCCTCGATGATTCCCATCGTGCAGATTCCAGCCTATCAAGAAACGTGGTCTACCTGACTTGTTAGTCCGTATTTCCAATCGGTTGGTGAAAATCCTGGAGGAACAGAATCTATTCATTACTGGCGAGAATGCTGTAAACACGCTATGTTGCCTGAAGTTACTATTTCGGAAAAGTAAGGTAAGACGAAATCAGAAACCGCAAAATCAACTTCTTTTTCATGAATGAGTGGTTGTTACTCACCAATTAGAGCAGTGAAATTCTGGAAAACTATTTTGTGAATTTTCTCCACTAAACTTGAACTAATCATACGGTTCCCTAACTTAGAATCATGTTTGGTCGTGATATCGGACTGGAACAGGCGATCATCTCGATTAATTATTCTTCTTCATTTGCGCACAAAACTAGATTCTTTAATATTTTACCTTTGACAAATGTATTCACTAATTATGTGGTTCAGTGCTGTGTACTTAACGCCAAAGAAACAATGTGTGAATTGTGGACTGATAATAAGGATGCATTCCTGGAACTCAAATGTCATCTTCAAATGCAGTTTGAGTATTTTAAGGCATCAATCATATTTTGTTATAGACTTATGCCATGTAGTGTCTATACCACAAGTGCTCCATGGTTAAATGTTTCTCCCTTTGTAGGTGAGAAACTGAGGAGTCTAAATCTATGTTTTAGAGAAATCTAGATATTAAAATTTCATTATACAACTTTAATATTTTAATAATAATGTAGAGTTTACTGTATAGTTCCGATGGTTGAGGACTCTGGGTTGATAAAATATTTAATGAGGTACTTGTTAACAGAAATATTTTAAATTGGACATTTCTCCCTCTTACAATATTGAAATGTTTTGGAATGTATCCCACCCTGTACGTATCATGTTGAAAAACTTGAAATCAGTATTTATTCTTGTTATTTTTTCAAAATTTCTTCGTGAATGACATTTTCTTTAGAGAGATATATAGAAGGCTCTTCACTTTAGGCCATTTGTATCATTAATTGTACACTACATTACTATCTTATTAGACTTAAAGTAACTTGTGGAAACTATCCCCACTTGCATTTGAATGTTTTCTCCTTCCTCCCTTCTCCGTACAATTCATAGAAATCTCCACGTCACCCAGTACAGCTTCATCTTAATTTGAATCCTCTAAGTCCGCTGCGTTCAAACTCAGCCCTGAATTCATCTGCGTTCTCGCGGTAAGGTGGTCCACTGATTGCTAAATCGTTGGAGTCTTTAATCCTGAGCTTACTTCGGACATTATTTAGCCTGTTAATGCTGAACATCGGAAATGTTATGTTTACCCTTCGCCTTCCCCTCCTTAAAAATATTGAGGCCTTGGCTATCTAATGATGATAATAATAACATTTTTTTGCTAGTGGCTTCACGTCGCACCGACAAAGATTGGTCTTATGGCGACGATGGGATTGGAAACGCCTAGGAGTTGGAAGGAAGCAGCCGTGGCCTTAATTAAGGTACAGCCCCAGCATTTGCCTGGTGTGAAAATGGGAAACCACGGAAAAACATCTTCGGGACTGCCGACAGTGGGATTCGAAGCCACTATCTCTCGGATGCAAGCTCACAGCCGCGCGCCCCTAACAGCACGGCCAACTCGCCCGGTATAATTATTATTATTATTATCAGAATAGAATAGAACATTTATTGCAGCAAAGTAGCCAGAGGAATATAATCATGCAAATACAACAAAAGATTGAAGTTTTAGTTAATCACTAGCCTACCATAGTTTTCGTAGTGATTTTTTTTTTTTTTTGCTATTTGCCTTACGTCGCACCGACATAGATAGGTCTCTTAGCGACGATTGGTAGTGATTTAGCATTTTTTTGCACATATTGGCATGATATCGGGAATATTGATTATTACACAGTTCACATACACAGTCTTCATTTTGGTATTGAAATTGTTTGTTGGTACACAGCTCGTTGTGCAAAACGCCTGATGACGTGTCTCAGTTTACAGTTGGCCTGTCCGCAGTCGTCTGTCAGTCTGGCATCTGTTATATAAAATTCGATCCAAGTGGCGTTCCTTTTCTCAAGTAATATTTGATAGGTTTTTCATATGCCTTTGTATTTCGAAGATGTAACTGCAACCTCATATCTTCTAAAAAATGTTTTCTTTTACCATAATATAAGTTAATCTTGATTAATAATAATTGTACCGGTTGGTACACCTATACGCCGCATATTTGAATGTTCCGCCTTAACTTACCTTTCTACTGGAGAAACCCTGAACTTTAACAACTGAACTAACTCTACTGTTTATCAGAAGATGTCACTGTGGGTTTTTGATTTGCTTTTGTTTTCCATTGATCAAGAAGTGTGGCCACTCTCTAACAGATTTCTCTACCAAAACTATGATAATGCGCTCTGGTGTAAAGGAATGAACTTTCTTGGAGAAATTTTGTATTCATAAGTTTTCTCTTTACTAAATTTTGTTCTGTCATTTGTGGGTTGGCAATATTAATCCTTTCTTTCCGCCTGTTTTGAATGTAGCCAATCAGGAATTTCTGTAATTAATTTTCGGCCAATCGGGGCTTTCTTCTTCAATTTTGTATGTAACTGTGTACTGTAGCCAATAAAAGTTTGAGGGCGGGTTGTTATCATTCATGAAAGGTTTCGAACTTTCCACGAGGGTATAAAAACTGCTGATTTACTTGTCTCCGGGCCACTCGTATAACATCTTTCTCTGTGTGTGAATATGTAGCAGGGGGCGGGAAGCGCCTCGTTCTTCAGGCAGCAGCTCTTCAACAAGGTAATGGCCTTTTTACATCTTTATTTCTTGCTAGCTCAGCAGTTTAACTCGCGGGAAGGTTCGAAACCTTTAATATGTAACCTATACCTTTAGATATGTAAGCCTCTTCAATCCTTGTAAAAACTTCACATAACTTGAACTGTAATTCGGGGATAGAGTGCTTTACCCTCTCGAGCTCCCCTTCATTTTGAAATTGAGGTGACTACGTTTTCGTGACCGTTTCAACTCTTTCTTAATGTGTTAAAGTTTTCTCATACGAGTCACCTCCCTAGCTTGGGATTAGCCCCTGTGTAATCGGCCTAGCGCCACTTAGGTTTTAAAGGTGTCTTTAGGAGTGCATGTGAACGCCTCCAGTCCTCACTGTATTTGGGGCCAGTAACTTAACCTGTTGTTTTCCTTCATGCGAAGGCCCCGTAGGTTGGGTACAAGATACCCCTGTTTCTTTGTAAGTGGTGCCTTGATGGCACTTAAGTGTAATATGCTATTATTGCCTTTAATAGGCTTGGACGATTGAGAGCGGGTCAGCTCTTTCTGGTATTTTGAAAGGTGCCTCTAGGAGGCTTGACATTACGAAATGGGAGCAAATGCTCCATGTAATTAAGGGTTTTCTGCCCTTTGGTAATTTGTGGTTATGAGCTGAGGGCTCAGGAATTGTAAGTTGGGGCACGAAGCCCAGAACTTGTTAATACCCGAAACTCTTGTTTTCGTTTGTAAAATCATTATTGTACCTGAATTTTTTATTGTTATTTCACTTAGTGAAAATTGTTAAATGTTGTTATCTGTTGAAAATATAACCTTTATTTAAATTTTAATTTCATCTTTAAGACTTGTAGTTAGACCCATTCCAGCCCGCACCTTCTTTCGCCTCTGCCTTCCACGGATATCTCCTTAATAATAATAATAATAATAATAATAATAATAATAATAATAATAATAATAATAATAATAATAATAATTGTTACCGTGTTTTAGCGGTAGGTAGAGGCGTAAGAAGGTGCGGGCGTGAATGGGTTTCAAACTACGGAATCAAAGTTAATGTAAAAGTAATTTAAAATTTAACTAGGTTATATTTTCTTTTCAAAAACAAAGCAATAACAGACATGGCAGGTACAATGTAGCAAAACAAGGGGAGATACAATATTTACAGGTTTTGGGCTTCACGCCCTGACTTCTGCGATCAGCTCAGTTTTACCACAAACACAAGTTTTAACAGAGGGGCAGAAAACCCCATTCATCCCTAGGAGCCCCTGGCTCCGAATTACACAGAAAAGCCTCCACGAGGCATATGACACTCCATTTTCAAAAGAGCGATCCGCTCTTAAAATTTAAGCCTCTCAAAGGCCACACCAAACTCTACCTTCAAGCTGTCCTCTAAGGACGTATTCACAGGGGTAAAATACCCAACCTACAGAGGTCTATTACATGAAAAGAAGGTTGATTACATGACCTCTAAACTAACAATTTGAGAGGAGGCGATCTTGCACTCCTAATACACTTTGTTTTTTTAAAAACTAATCTGGCTCTGGGCCGCTAACGCAAGGGCTAATCCCATACTACAGAGGTGACTTAGAGAAGAACACTTTACATTACATAAACGAAGAATAGTTTGAGAAAATAAGTTCACCTCAAAACAAATGTGAGTGGGAGCTCGAGAGGGTTAGCACTCTCTATCCCAATATGTAGCTTTACAAGAAAAAGATGAAAAGAGTAATTACATTTTAGGAAAAGGTTACATGATGGAAATGCTTCGAACCCGCCGCGAGTGTTAAACTGCCGACCTAGCAAGAAAAGAAGTTATTAATAGGCCATTACCTGGAGTTGAACGGCTGAAGAAGAAAGAGGCGCTTCCCGCCTCCTGCAATGTACTTAATACACTGAAAGATGGAACAGAAGTGGCCCGGAGACCCCAAAATCAGCAGTTTATATCCTCTCGCGGAAGATTCTAGGCGTTAGGGGAAATAAAACACCCTCCCTCAAAGTTTTTATTGGCTAGGGAAAAGAAACCCCTACATAGAGGAAGAAGAAACACATTATTGGTGGAAAATTAATTAAAGAAATTCGGGATTGGCTAGATCCAAAATAAGGGGAAAAGAGGGGTATACAGCCAACTTAAACCATGACAGAAAGAAATTTAACAAAGAACAAACTCTTGAAATAAAAATTTCTCCAACAAAATAGTTCTTTGATTTCGCACTAGGTTGCACTATTGTAATTCTTCAGTAGTGTCCTCTAGAAGAGAAAGTTCACACTTCTTACTTCAAGCGAAACAAAAACACATCAAAAGTGACACAGTTCAAAAACTCACAATTTTCCACGTGGTGACATCTTCTGAGAAAGTAGAGAATTAATAGAATAGATAAAGTTCAACCTTCCTCCAGAAGAGGAGTTTCAACTGGCGCAACTTTTAAATAAACGGTGTAGAGGTGTACCGCCCGGTACAGACCTCCCCCCCCAAAAGTTCCTCCAGGGGTGACACATGAAATCAGTTTGAAACAAAGTCCAAGTAATGATGTTGATACGAAGATAGATAGCAGAAGCATTTACAAGATTTCTTAATTCAGTTTCAAAATGTTGTTGTTGCAGGTGAATGAAAGTCTTTATGTTTGTAGAATTTGAATTTCTGAAGATAAACTTTTAATACTTAAAGGTGAAGAAAAATTTTGCAATGTCCACCAAATATTGTAGTTGAATTCCCAAGTGTAGTTATTGCTTATGGTGACTGTCCATGTAGTTGATGTAGATTGAGTCGAATGGCCGGACCGGCCGTTGCAGCTTGCGTCCAACGGAGGCCGCTCGGACCCCTCAAGTACCCTGAGATACCGCTCGCCCGCACTATGAGGGGAGCAGAGGTGTTGAAGTACGCCGCGCCCGCGGTGAACAGATACAGGTTGCGGGCATGTAGCAGGTCGTGCGCCGCACATCAGCCTTGGCCGGGAGGAGAGCTCCGGCTCGCCGTGCACATGTCATCCTCGCTGGAGAGGAGGGGGCCCATCCCCCTCCCCAGTCGCTGCACGGCGCTGCGCGGCTGCGGGGGCGCTGAAACATTAAAGCTAGGCGGCAGAATTGTGTTGGACAATCATTTTCTTTGAGGGTACAGGCTTGTGGAGAGGTTGAGGGGCCAGCGGCGTGTAGATATCCATGGCATTTACTATTATGAAGCCACAGTGTAAGGTGGAGCAGGAGACGGGAGCGTGGTAATGGCCGTGGCAAGAACAGGATGGCAGTTTAACGGGTCGGGGCAGGTTTTACACAAGGCTTACATCTAAAACCAAAATATTACAGAAGGGGCAGAATGCCTTAAAGTGAAACTCAAAAAAAAATATAACCTTCATATCCTTTCAAAATAATATGAAGCAAGTTAACACAGAAATTACACCGGTTTCACCTGGGACAGGTGAACTCTAAATATCCTCTCGGTGGCTGGATTACTTAGCAATAAGGTAACCGGCGTAAGAAAATCGAGAATGATACAAGGCCCATGAAATCTGGGGGCAAGCTTGCCCGCGGGAACAAAATTTTTGACCATAACCTGGTCACCTACCTTCAAGGCGGTGGGTCTCCGTCCACGATCATACCTTTCCCTAACCTTTTCATGAGATACTTTAAGATTAGCTTTAGCCTTCTTCCAAAGATCTTTAATGTTGTCCGGATCTATTGTCTCGGGCAGAATGTCATTCAGAGACCAGAGGTTAGAGAGCGGCGTGTTGGGAACGAACTTAAACATCAAAGAAGCTGGAGTAAATTTGTGAGATTCATGAACCGCCGAATTCAAAGCAAAAGCTAACCAATGCAGGGACGTGTCCCACCTAGAATGATCTTCATGATGATAGGCAATAAGTGCGGACCTGAGATTACGGTTAACCCGTTCAGCCAGAGATGGTTGAGGGTAATAAGCAGATGTAGTTACATGAGAGATGGACAAGTCAAAACAAAATTTACGAAACAGATTTGATGTAAAAGCTTTAGCATTATCAGATACAATGTATTGGCACGGACCAAAAGAAGCAAAAATAGAATTTAGGCAAGTAATGGTGGACTGAGCGGTAGCCAGCTTAGTCGGAAATAACCAGGAAAATCTTGTAAAACCATCTACACACACAAAGATGAACTTGTTGGCATTACCCTTTGACTGGGGGAAGGGTCCCACATAATCGATATACAGGCGTTCCATGGGGCGCGACGCTTGATGAGAAGACAAAAGGCCTACTTTAGTGGACATGGTGGGTTTACTGATCAAACAAGATTTACAAGCTTTTACAAGTTCCCGAATTTCACCGTCCATACCTTTCCATATGAACATTTCACGAATCTTTTCACGAGTTTTAAAGATTCCAAGATGCCCCCCCAATGGGGTCTCATGATAGTATTTGAAGATCATAGGTACAAGAACCGCTGGAACAACAACTTTCATCAACTTATCATGCCTCGAAGGGCAACATAGAACACCATTCCTCAGAACATAAGGGACAGCATGTTCCCCAGAAGAAAGGGTTTCCATTATCGGAGCCAGCGTCGGATCTTCACGTTGGTATTTCTCAATATCCCTAAAAAGCATGGGAGCATCTGTTAAGATGGCATTAACACCAGATAGTATGGACTCGGAAGGTGATGAACTGTCGACCGGTTCGTGGGTCTCTACGTCGTTATGAAACATACGGCTGAGTCCATCGGCAACAACATTTTCAGTACCTCTGATATGCCGTACATCGAATTGGAAGGCAGAAATACGGATGGCCCAACGGGCTATACGACCTGTACGACGCGGCCTACCTAAGACCCAGCTTAAGGCTTGATTATCTGTCTCCAGATCGAATTTGACGTGTTCCAGATAGAGACGGAACTTTTCTAAGGCGAATAAGACTGCCAAACCTTCAAGCTCATATATGGAGTACTTTGCTTCTTGAGCCGAGAGAGTCCTAGATGCATAGGCGATGGGGCGCCTCCCTAGTTCAGTCTCTTGAAGAAGAACTGCAGCTACTGCTGACGACGATGCGTCGGTTTGGACGATGAATTTCTTCGAGAAATCAGGCATAGCAAGTACAGGGGCATTACAGAGAGCTAATTTCAGATCTTCAAAAGCGGCTTGTTGAGAAGGTCCCCACTCGAATTTGATGCCTTTCCTACGAAGAAGGTTTAAGGGCGCCGCTCTATTAGCAAAATTAGGAATGAACTTCCTGAAGAAATTCACCATACCAATGAACCTGGCGATACCTTTAATGTCCTTGGGAGGTTTAAAATCACGGATGGCCTGTGTTCTTGAATGATCGACTGCTACACCATCAGGTGACACAATATGCCCTAGGAATGACATAGAGGGCTTAGCAAAGGCAACCTTGGACAACTTAACAGTTAACCCAGCCTTACGAAGGCGATTGAGAACTTCTCGCAAATGATCTAGATGTTCTTCAAAGGTTTCGGAAAATACGACGACATCATCCAAGTAGTGATATAAGTACTCAAATTTGATGTCGGAAAAGACCCTATCTAGTAGCCTAGTGAGCACAGCTGCCCCCGTGGGGAGCCCGAAAGGCACGCGGTTGTATTCATATAAATTCCAGTCCGTGGCAAACGCGGTAAGGTGTTTAGACTCTTCGGCAAGGGGAATTTGATTATAGGCCTGATTCAAGTCCAAGATAGTGAAGAACTTGGCCTTACGAAACCATGAAAAACAAGAATGAAGGTCAGGAAGGGGCACAGATTGCAACACCACCTTCCGATTGAGAGCCCTGTAATCAATGACAGGCCTGAAGCCTCCTTGGGGTTTCGGGACTAGAAAAATAGGCGATGAATACGCTGACTTAGAGGGCCTAATAATACCATCCTTCAACATCTGATCGATGATTTCTTTCAGAGCCTTCATTTTAGGTGGAGATAGCCTATACGGTGGAAAACGGACAGGAATCGAATCCGTAACCTCAATTTTGTATTCAATAAGGTCAGTGACACCAAGAGTATCAGAGAACACCTCGGGAAACGACTGACACAGTTTCCGAATACTATCAGCCTGCTCCTCAGGTAGATGTCTAAGGTCTAACAACATCTCATCCTGGGTAGGCGAAATAGATGAACATGATACAGAATTACACTTTAACAAGGGAATTCTACAATTGGACGCAAATTTGAATGTGCACGACCTACTCTGGAGATCGAGCACAAGACCAGTGTGAGAAATGAAGTCCGCTCCCAATATGATGGGGCAAGACAAATGCTTGGCCACAAACAATTTGATTTTCCATGTAAATTTAAAAACACGAATTTTGACATGTAAGGAACCTAGAATTTCTAATGGAGATGAATTAGCCGAAACATATTTAACAGGAGATGAGTCATAGTCAGGGAGTTTACAAACAGATTTCAATTTAGAATACCAATCAGCCGAAATAATGGAACAAACACTGCCTGAATCTATGAGAGCTGTTATAGGCTCGTTATTCAACTCAATCCTAAGAAAAGGAACAGGTGCGGGGGTATCCGCCGCAATCCTAAGACACTCTCTGGGGCATTCAAAAAAAGAATTTGAAGATTGCTCATTCCCTGAATTCTCGACCCTTTTGCCCGGGGCTGAGCCTTGGAAAGCAGAATTAGTCGACTCAGCCGAAGCCGCTAGTCACTTTTTATTATTGGCATAGGTGGAATTTGCACCAGAGCAGGAGGGGGTGCTATTTGAGTTTGGGCAATTCTTGGCGATATGTGAGAAGGCCCCACACTTAAAACAGCCTTGTGATGACCCTACTCCATTCCTTGTCCCACTTGACTTGATCAGAGGACACTTATTCCGCAGATGTTCAGGCGACCCGCAAGCATAACATTTACGGGGATTGACTGGTCGGCGGGGTGGAGGCCGAGTGTTACTAAAGGCAGGCGGGGGTTCTTTCGCGACACGCAAAGAATCGGCGTATCTAACTCCTTCCGCTGAGACGGCCAATGCTTCAAGTTCAGAGAAGGTTTGCGGACACGCCGCGAAACACAAATATGACCTGTAGGATGGCGAAATACCTTCTACAATAGCCTGCACAATCTGATCTTCAGGAAAGTGCAGAGCAAACACCCTAGTGTAGAATTTGATATCTTGAATGAAATCAGCCAAGTTTTCATCCAAGCGCTGTACACGGTAATAGTACTTCTGAATCAGGGAGGACCTGGCCCTAGCCGGGATGAAGTTAGCTAGCAAATGGGCATGGAAATCCTCAATAGATGATTGCTCGGCAATGGCTCTTACGATTTTATCAGAGAGAATACCAATAGCATACGGATAGATAATTTGCAAAATTTGACATGGCGAAAGAGAAAAAACCAGAGCATGATCCTGAAATTCCACTAGAAATCTTAAAAATGAAATTACATCACTGGTGGTGTTGACGGAAAACTTAGAGATACCTCTAAGCAACATTGCCAATGGATGAGGCAAGCTACTGAACCCAGGTGACATAGTCGTTAAAGGTTTCAATGGCAAAGAAGTTAATTCAGAGCGGATGTTACCCAATGACGCACGGCGTTCAGATTCGTTGTTCGATGGGGCAGAAATAGTTTGAGCAGCAACGGTTATCCTATTGACTTCTCCCTGAGGAGGCTCTTCATCACTACCTACGTTCACTGTGGCGGGTTGATCAGTTTTGGGAGGAACTTCGCCGGTTAGCAATTGAGTGACCTTATTAGACAATTCAGAAATAGTTTCAAGGAGCGTATTAGCGTCCTTCCTCTGAACGTCATTCACCTTTAGAGACAACAGATCATTAACTCTATTTGCAAAGTGATACAGCCTGCCTTGCACACGCTTAATTTGATTAGGAGACGGATCGTTTTCATCAAAAAAGCTGACTACAGATGTTAGCCCAGTAATATTCTCGACGATCGTGGAAAGAGAGCAATTTCTTTCTCTCCCAACTTGGGGATGGAAATGGGCAAATCAAGGGACTCTCTAAGCTTGTTGGTGTCGATTGCAACCGTGCCTCCAGATTGCACATTTCTGATAGTTAACTCGTATATCAACTCCTCTTTGCGCAAATAGTTAAGGAGGAGAACATCGCGAGGGCCGGGCATGATGACAGAACAATTTTGAAAAACTCAAAAAATTCCAGCAACTGAGACAATTGTTAGAGTTCGAATCAAAGCAATGTTTAGCCGTCAAAAGGGGCTAAATTGAGACCCATTCAACCACGCTCTGCTACCACTTGTTACCGTGTTTTAGCGGTAGGTAGAGGCGTAAGAAGGTGCGGGCGTGAATGGGTTTCAAACTACGGAATCAAAGTTAATGTAAAAGTAATTTAAAATTTAACTAGGTTATATTTTCTTTTCAAAAACAAAGCAATAACAGACATGGCAGGTACAATGTAGCAAAACAAGGGGAGATACAATATTTACAGGTTTTGGGCTTCACGCCCTGACTTCTGCGATCAGCTCAGTTTTACCACAAACACAAGTTTTAACAGAGGGGCAGAAAACCCCATTCATCCCTAGGAGCCCCTGGCTCCGAATTACACAGAAAAGCCTCCACGAGGCATATGACACTCCATTTTCAAAAGAGCGATCCGCTCTTAAAATTTAAGCCTCTCAAAGGCCACACCAAACTCTACCTTCAAGCTGTCCTCTAAGGACGTATTCACAGGGGTAAAATACCCAACCTACAGAGGTCTATTACATGAAAAGAAGGTTGATTACATGACCTCTAAACTAACAATTTGAGAGGAGGCGATCTTGCACTCCTAATACACTTTGTTTTTTTGAAACCTAATCTGGCTCTGGGCCGCTAACGCAAGGGCTAATCCCATACTACAGAGGTGACTTAGAGAAGAACACTTTACATTACATAAACGAAGAATAGTTTGAGAAAATAAGTTCACCTCAAAACAAATGTGAGTGGGAGCTCGAGAGGGTTAGCACTCTCTATCCCAATATGTAGCTTTACAAGAAAAAGATGAAAAGAGTAATTACATTTTAGGAAAAGGTTACATGATGGAAATGCTTCGAACCCGCCGCGAGTGTTAAACTGCCGACCTAGCAAGAAAAGAAGTTATTAATAGGCCATTACCTGGAGTTGAACGGCTGAAGAAGAAAGAGGCGCTTCCCGCCTCCTGCAATGTACTTAATACACTGAAAGATGGAACAGAAGTGGCCCGGAGACCCCAAAATCAGCAGTTTATATCCTCTCGCGGAAGATTCTAGGCGTTAGGGGAAATAAAACACCCTCCCTCAAAGTTTTTATTGGCTAGGGAAAAGAAACCCCTACATAGAGGAAGAAGAAACACATTATTGGTGGAAAATTAATTAAAGAAATTCGGGATTGGCTAGATCCAAAATAAGGGGAAAAGAGGGGTATACAGCCAACTTAAACCATGACAGAAAGAAATTTAACAAAGAACAAACTCTTGAAATAAAAATTTCTCCAACAAAATAGTTCTTTGATTTCGCACTAGGTTGCACTATTGTAATTCTTCAGTAGTGTCCTCTAGAAGAGAAAGTTCACACTTCTTACTTCAAGCGAAACAAAAACACATCAAAAGTGACACAGTTCAAAAACTCACAATTTTCCACGTGGTGACATCTTCTGAGAAAGTAGAGAATTAATAGAATAGATAAAGTTCAACCTTCCTCCAGAAGAGGAGTTTCAACTGGCGCAACTTTTAAATAAACGGTGTAGAGGTGTACCGCCCGGTACAATAATAATAATAATAATAATAATAATAATAATAATAATAATAATAATAATAATAATAATAATAATAATAATAATAATAACCTTCTTTAGTAAATTGAAGTCTCCCCATATTAATGCTTGGTAACGTGGTGAATCGTCATGTCATTGAAAATAAAGTGAACCGTGCCGTCACATAGTAACAATACATGCTTTAAAATCCTACCAACCGTTACATATTATACATAGAAACTCAGTTAGTAAGCTTTCTATTGTATCTTCAACGTATTGTGACAGTTTCTGACTGGAATTTCCTGAAAATATTAACTTTTAATGTCAATGGAATTGTATTGGAAATTCGCATGTTACATTAAATAATTTTGCAAGATTCGGGGGTGTCGGTGCACAAACTTAATTGACAATTGACAGACGTCTGAAGAAGGTAAATGATTGACGCGACGTAAACGACGTACACAAGAGACACGCAATTCATAACACAGAGTGAGATTTACAGTAGGCAAACAACTTTGAAGAAGAATCGTCAGTAAGTACCAGAAAAAAAAATCATCATTTCGATTTAGAATGGCATATGAATAGTAGTATTGTTCATAAGATTCTTTTATGCCTTGTATCCTCATGCATAAAATACTCAGTTAAGAAATCTTTCCTTTATTTTAATAATGTCCTTAAATTTATTTGCATTTTAAGTTTCCACTTTATGATATACATCGTGCGTGATACAACGATAAAAATTGTTTTCCGTTGGAGTATTTACATCCTATCATAACATGTAACCTTCGTTTCACATCTGCGACAGTACAATGATAATGAAATTTTAGACGCCTCA
Organism: Anabrus simplex; assembly: GCF_040414725.1. NCBI lineage: Eukaryota > Metazoa > Arthropoda > Insecta > Orthoptera > Tettigoniidae > Anabrus > Anabrus simplex. The sequence continues at coordinate 241,604,827 of NC_090270.1, forward strand.
TTTTCTAGGATTTTTTGCTACAATCCTGGACAACTTAGATACAATCATTACGATAAATATGTCTATTGGGACTAATAAATGTACTGTTAGAATGATATAAAACAGACTTAAATGGAGTCAACGTGTTTGTGTAGCGGAGAATTGAGCTTTTTATTTTTAGAAAAGTGAATTCTGAAACAAAATTTTCAGTATACACTTAAGAAAGAATAACTGAAAGAAAGTTTGGACTTCGTAGGAAGAGGGTTGGTATGTTTGCTGATTTCTTGAAGGTTATGGGCTAGATTTTCGGCTCTATCAAGGAATGTAACCCTGAATTGAGGGCTAGATCGTGGTTCAGTCACCCTCATTATATTAAAAATGGACTGAGTCAGGAAATTCAAGTAACACGGCCCAGGATGTCATACTGGGCTACCGTAGAGAGGAGCAAGTGACGAAATCACTCTGTTATCACGACTAATTGTTATACTTCATTAATTATATTAAAACCGCAGGTTGCGAACGCTCAGTATTTACGCTAATCCCTTGGCTTTCTTTCATTCTGAATTCCTTTAAGCGTATTTCACAGAAAGTGCGCATATAATATACAGCTCGTTCTTTGATAGCCCGCAAACACTTAATCTATATTTTCTACATTAATCTGTTATAAATCTTGTGCTTGTCAGTGCTTATTGTCGGAGTGATACTCAACCCCTGGTACGGTAACCTATGGAAACTAGAGTTCGACAAAGTAAATAATGGTTGAAGTAGAAGTGAATAGGTCTGGTGTCAATAGAATACCAATGCAGCCCATTCGTAATAGACACAGCATTGGGTCGTGAAAAAGGAACCCTTAACGTCAAGGACTGCCAATAACTATGAGTTATGTTACCGAACGAACGCGTTGGCAACTTAACAGCCCACTTTTCAAATATTGTGTTGCTTTAAAGTGATAAAAATGGCCTGCTGTACATTTTACCATTCCTTTCATTTCAGGATTTTTCTTTTTTCATCCATTACTCATATCTTCTTATTCCACGGCCAAGTTAATACGATTGATGGAGGTCGTTATACGAGTTATGAGCATCGCATATCACTTATTTCAACAATCAATCACTAGTAAAACCTCACTAAAATGTCCGGCTCCATGGCTAAATGGTTAGCGTGCTGACCTTTGGTCCAGACGGTCCCTGATTCGATTCCCGGCCGGCTCGGGAATTTTAACGTCCATTGGCTAATTCTGAAGGCTCGGGGTCTGGGTGTGTTTGACGTCTTCATCATTAGAATTTATCTTAGGTAAGGCTTTAGGCTCATATACGCGCAGACACCTAATCGGCGTCAATTTGAAAGACCTGCACCAGGCCCGTTTGAAGGCTACATACCATTATTATTATTAGAGATGGGAATTATAGGTACGAATAAATTGCAATGCAAACGTATTTAACCAAGGCGCAAGTGTCTTATACCCGCACGACGGCTCAGCAATGAGATTTGCATAAATATGGACGATCTGAATTATCAGAACCCCTAAAATTAGTGCAACTCGCCGACATAACTGTAGAGTGGCTAGACTATATTTCCGCCTTGTTCAAATACGTTTGCATTCCTATTCATGCCTATAATTCCCATATCTAATTATTACTAAATCTCTGAAATATTTTTCCGTCCGTGATACATCTCGTATTAACAACACTCTTCCGTTATTCATTTCAGCAGGAAATTGAGTTATTTCTGGAGCGTAGTACAAGATTTGCTATTGACCAGCTTTCCCGTAAGAGTTCAGCTGAATACTATTGCATAATTTTAACTCTCTCTCCTGGAATGTTAAGTCATGCGTATACTGACAATTTGGTTCAACGTGACGAAACTAAACTCGTAAACTACGTAGTGTTCACCAAATAATAAACTTTCTTCATTAATTTCGTATGATATATTTTGTAACGGATCAAATCCCGTTACAAGATAATATCTGTATTATTATTATTGTATTATTATTGTATTATTATTATTATTATTATTATTATTATTATTATTATGACCGTATTATTATTATTTTATCTGTGAGATTACTATTATTTTGTTATAATTCTTATTCAATTCAATTTTGCAATGCTTGTCGCTTGCAGGATTGTACTTAGATGTATGCATATATACGTGTGTGTAAAATAACACTCAATACATGCACAGTGAGAATTGTTATATGTCAGATGTTGGATATGGCATCGTTACATTGTGCAATAATGCTGGCGATTCTGCCAAGTCATCGCCACGTCATGGCTACGTCATCGTGCTCACTTAGCACTGAGCTCTGTTCCTTTGAGTTTCTTAGGGAGCCCCGGGGGATTTCACCATTACATGCAACAGTTTGAGGCGTTGTGGGAGTATGTCATTGTTATTTCTGGAGATAGCTGTGTCAACCAACGTCTATAAAAGGTGGATGCATATTGTAGCGTCAGTCATTAGTTAAACGGAAGCTGAACAGTGAAGAAGTCTACGAGATGAAGAGGCCTCAGTCGGTCAGTCAACGAGTGTGAACGAGAGATGGAGAAGACTCAGTGAGCCATTAATCATTGGTCATTGAGAGAGTGAGGCCAAAGTTAGTTGGTCACTTAGTTGAAGACACGGACGCAAGAGCTTACCATGGAGTCAGAGAGGGATACCACCTGCTATGAGGTAATACCATATTGACATCTACAGTAAACACCAGATCAAAGGAATACGTCGTAATTACACTCAAAGTGTTGAAGGTACAGACAAGTGAATCAGCGAGGGAAATATTTCGTATAAATTGTTAAATGTCCGGTCAAGAAGAATTCAAATTCATGCCTAGTTTCTTTCAGTTGCAATGTCATAATTTCATATTCTCATCTGTTTTATCTCAACAAGACTCATTATTTTTTATATATTACTTAAATAATATATTTTGTTCTATCAAACGAATTCATAGTTTTATTTCAATGACAGTAAAATATCTTAACCTCAAAATTTATGGGGAAACCGAACTCTAATCTCCTTTTCCCAGAACTTATATGGTATGTTGTCAAAAGTAAGCTTATTACCCCACACCCTAGAGATAGTCAAGAGTCTCATTCTATTATTGCTGCACTGAGTGGCAGCTGGCGCCCTTCAAATAAAGTATGTGTAAGTAAGCAGGTAACAAGTAAGTGTGAGTACAAGGTCCGACGAGTGTGTATTTTATTTAATGAATATTAATTTTCATAATTTTCATGTTAAATGCAGATATTCAGATTTTTCAAGTTAAATGCAGATTTATATGTTTGTAAATTTAGTCAGACAGTTAGGAATGTCTCAATTTGGTGACTGATTGTATTTCATTTTCTTCTTCCGACGTTTCATCAGTTATCTAAGATCAGCAATTTATATGGATAGCCCAGTTTTACGGCCGAATGCCCTTCCTCAATCCAATCATATGGACGGGTATATTCACTATTTTGTGGTTCTGTAGTGGTTTGTAGCGTAAAATGTTTTGTGTTTATGAAGAGGCGTATTAAAGACGAACACGAGCATCAAGACGCCGAGCTAGAGGTATCAACTGGAAGAATTAAAATTCTCACCCCGTCCGGAAATCGAACCCAGGGTCCTCATAACAGAAATCCACTGTTCTGGCCACTCAGCCAAGGAGCAGGACGCTGCTTCAGTGTGCTGTATTAATGTATTTTCTCCGCTTTTAAACAATGTAAATAGCGTAACATCCTTCAATTACGGTCCAGGCTAGCAACTATAGCCTACTATAGACCAGACCTTCCTCACACAGAATAGTCATCGCCCTCCTCTCTCCTTATCCAGCCCCTGCACTTCTCCTCCTTGTTGAATCGATCAAACTTGTTCTAGGTCTCCCTCTCACTCTGTTTCCATCAAACTTCATCTCCATCATCTGCTTTGGTATTATTTCCTCCTCCATCCTCTTTGCATGTCCAGACCATCTTAGTTTACTCCTATCAGTTCTCTCATTTAGGTTTTCTATTCCGACTTCCTTTCAAACATCTTCGTTTCTCACCCTCTCTCTCTCTCTCTCTCTCTCTCTCTCTCTCTCTCTCTCTCTCTCTCTCTCTCTCTCTCTCTTGCCTTTACTGTCATAATTCTCAAGTATTTCGTTTTGTTGGCTCGAATTCTGCACTACTCCCTACTTGTCATTGTTCTGGTCTCACTCACATACGTCAATATGGGAACGTAATACATTGTGTACATTATCTCTGTACATATCCTTGGCACTTCCTTATTCCAGGCAGGTTTTCTTACACTCTGATCGAATGCATTACCCTGTTGTACCCTCCTGCTAATCTCCACGTCCAGTCTTGTATTCTACATTAATTCACTCCCTAGGTATTCGAAACTGTCCACAATTTTAAATCTTTGATCAACAGTTTTCACAATGACTTTCTCTTCCTGATATCACAATGCTCTTGCCTTTCTTTGAGCTGATTTTCACACAGTGCGACCAGGATGGGCATTGAGAGAATGGCCAGACTTGTATGGGAGACGACGGGTAGCACGAGAGGATAGGGGGTTTAAGAACTACGGAAGGAATGCACTGAAAATGGGATTATGGAGTTAAGAAAGGAGGACTGCAGATATATTTATACAATAACCAAAGGTTATCGATAGAAAACGGTGCAGGAACAGGATAGAGAAGTACCAATTGGGGAGATAAGAAAATATACTGAAAATCTAAGGTGAAGAACGGGAGAGGAGGAGGACAGAGAGCGGGTGAAGAGTTTCTGCGAGGAGAAGAAGAATACCCAAATCCTGACAAATCTGCCCGTGCTCTTACAAAGACAGAAATGAAAGAAGAAGTAAAATAAGAAGGAGAAGAAATGACTTGATTATCATTACTGCCGTGAAGATAAATGAGTTAATCATTTTTACTTATTTATTTAATTTATTTACTGACGTAATAGTCACTCATCACGATGCCTTTCGTCTTTCATAGTAGTTTTCATCAGCTAGTCTATATAAATAAAATCGTTGCTATTTGCTTTACGTCGCACCGACACAGATAGGTCTTATAGCGACGATGGGATAGGGAAGGCATAGAAATGGGAAGGAAGCGGCAGTGGACTTAATTAAGGTACAGCCCCAGCATTTGCCTGGTGTGAAAATGGGAAACCACAGAGAACCATCTTCTGGGCTGTGTCTGTACATAGAATCATTTGGTGAAGTTTTCATTCACTTAACTATTTCGGGTGTTATAATGACCATTTATATAACTTTTAGCTTTGGTGTCTCTTTGTTTGTCTGTTTGACTGTTTGTCTGAGTTGTTATAACTTGAAAACTACTGGATATATTTCTACCAAACTTCATATGTAGAATCTACCTGTCCCTGGGTAGGTTTTAGGGTCAATATTGTTTCTAAATTCCTGAAGTGACTGGAGGTTTATACGAAATCGAAACCGTGATTTTACACTCCCACTGAATATACACAACCAAACTTAATGGAAATCTACCTGACTTAATGGAAATCAATTTCTAACATTTTTCTAATGTGTATCATTTCAATACAAGAATTAATAAGCGACATATCATTAATGGACCGCTTTTCAGTACAAGTCCCACCGGTCTCAATTCCGTGTCCGTCCGTGTAAAGCGTTTTCCTTATAACTTGAAAACTACTGGAGACATTTCAACCAAACTTCATATTTAGCATCCAGCTGTCCAGAGGTAGGTTTTATGTCCATACCATGTCAAATTCCCGGAATGGACTCGGGGTTTATAGGGAACCGAAACAGTCATTTTACTCTCCCACAGTACATACAACACCAACCTGACTGGAAATCGACCAACCTTGATGGAACTCCATTTCTAAAACTTTTTTGTCATGTTTAATTTTTCGATAGGAGGATTAATAAGGCAGATGTTATGAACGGTCGCTTTTGCAGGCTAAGTCCAGCGGACATAGCCCAAAAGGTGTTGTACGTGGAACAGATTCCTTAGCTGCATATAATAATATCGTAAAAGGTGTTGTACCTGAACAGATTCCTTATCTACAAATATCGTAACGACCGTGTTCCTGTACATTGACTGTTTATGCGAAATTTTCGTACAGTTACCCATTTCATGTGTAATAATGACCATCTACTTATTTGTTAGGTTTAGTTTCCTGGAAGTCCTCATTTTTACCTCAATCCCCTCCCCCAAAAGCAAGATTGCGGTACAATCTGACTGACGAGTTAGAATATCGATATTTGGCAAAATTATGCGTCTTAGCCTGTAACCGATGGAAAGCTTCCAAGATCTTTAGATATTTCACTTTTTACCCCCCAAAAATATCGAAATATTGAGGCAATTTAAATGTCGATGCAGACCTTCGTCTGGAGGTATTTCGTGGCTAAACGGTAAGTCGTATCACAAAACGGATGGCACAATCTGTTCAATTTGGATTGATCTACAACTTTGGTCCTACGGCGTTTTATTGTATCTCTATTCGTTATACGATATATTTGTCTCTATTTCACTATTGTACGTACATTTTGCACTTTATACACGAATAATTCATAGTTTGAATCACTTGTACGAAAGAGAGAATTGTCTTATTCTACAAGAACATTGGCCCAACCAGTTAGCCAAATTCAATGTTTGTAGCTGTCACATAAGTATCCGAAAAGTAATGCACTGTGAGAAACCCTAACCCAAATTTCACCCTATTCAAAGTTTCTAACTCAATATTGCCTATACATAGATGATATACGAGAAAATATCATAAGACCATCCATTTAGACCGCTAAATGAAGCGTCTTATAGTACAATATGTTTGTCGATATGACTTATCGTTTAGCAGCAGTTAATCTGTAACTGAATGTTTGTAATATTGTAAACATGCATATACTTCGTATGTCGATCTATAAATATTCATTGAAGTCGATATGTAGCGATGTAGAAAGGGTGTGTTTGCCTTTATAATAATTATTTTACAAATGAATAGTGAATCTCAGGAGGAGGGCGTCTGCTATTGCTATCATTACTCTCCACATCGACTTTGACTGGCAGTAGGAATGGGATCCTTCTCCAACTCCTGTGTAACTGGCATTAGTAAGGAGGGACTACCATTGTAATGAATAATTCCCTTCTAGATTTGACTGGAAGGAGCCAAGGGAGCATACAATTTTGTTCAAAACTCCCCTAACCGATTGTGTTTGTGAGTAGGCAGGTGTGCCTGCCGTTAAAAAATAAATTTACCCATCTAAAATGTGACTGGCATTAGGCATAGTGGCCTGCTATTATAATGGAAACTAACCAACTCGGTGTGCCTGACGTTAAGGAAAGTGGCCTCTTATTATAATGATAACAGCACAACTCAATTTTGACTGGCTGTAGGGAAGGTGCATGCCATTGTAATAAAAACTACTCAACTGTAATCTGTCTGAAAGTAGGAAAGGGGGGCCTGTTATTGTAGCGAAAACTCCCCAAATCGATTGTAACCGCTCAGTAGATAATGGGGCCTGCCATTACAATGAAAACTTTCCTACTCAATTGTTAATGGCAGTAGGCAAGTGAGCCTGCCGTTATCATCACAACTCCGCAACTCGAACTTTACTTTGGAAACTACGTATGGGAACCTCCACCTGATGTTTCTGGATAACGCTAAGAGACATGCAATTTAAAAGAATCTTATTGACTGCGTGTACATTAATTTACTTCGATATACATATGCAATGTAAAATACCGTAGCGAAGCACGGGTATATTTGCTAGTTGTATATAAAATTGTATTGAAATGACTATGCAACGTGCCTTTCACTTCACCCAGTCAGATTTGTGGCATGTGAAGGGGTCACAGAAACGTAGCGGGACAGTTCCTCTCACCCTCTGTCCTCACACGTACTTTTCTTTAGTGATAATACTCATTGTCCGCCTCTGTGGTGTAGTGGTTAGCGTGATTAGCTGCCACCCCCGGAGGTCCGGGTTCGATTCCCGGCTCTGCCACGAAAATTTGAAAAGTGGTACGAGGGCTGGAACGGGGTCCACTCAGCCTCGGGAGGTCAACTGAGTAGAGGTGGGTTCGATTCCCACCTCAGCCATTCTCCAAGTGGTTTTCCGTGGTTTCCCACTTCTCCTCCAGGCGAATGCCGGGATGGTACCTAACTTAAGGCCACGGCCGCTTCCTTCCCTCTTCCTTGTCTATCCCTTCCAATCTTCCCATCCCTCCACAAGGCCCCTGTTCAGCATAGCAGGTGAGGCCGCCTGGGCGAAGTACTGGTCATTCTCCCCAGTTGTATCCCCAGACCAAGAGTCTGAAGCTCCAGGACACTGCCCTTGCGGCGGTAGAGGTGGGATCCCTCGCTGAGTCCGAGGGAAAAACTGAACCTGGAGGGTAAACAGATGATGATGATGATGATGATGATGATGATACTCATTTATCTCGTGCAACTTATTCACTAAGTTAAATGTATATCGTAATGTTGAATCGAGACATTTCACTACAAGTCCGTCCTGCTCCATTGCTAAATGGTTAGCGTGTTGGCCTTTGATCACAGTGGTCCCGGGTTCTATTCCCGGCAGTGTCTGGAATTTTAACTATCATTGGTTAACTCCGCTGGCACGGGGGCTGGGTGTATGTATCGTCTTCATCATCATTTCATCCTCATCACGACGCGAAGGCCGCCTACGGGAGTCAAATCAAAAGACCTGCACGTGGCGAGCCGAACCTGTCTTCGGACACTCCCAGCTCTAAAAGCCATACGCCATTGCATTGCATTATTACTTCAAGTCCAAAAATGTTGACATTTATAGGAATGCTGTATTGGAAAATATAAACCTTTTATAGCTTATTGTTTTGTATAAAGAAAGGAAAAGCTAAAAGAGAGTTTCTTTCATGCGCGTCCTTCTTGGAAACAGCTCTTTGGAATACGACTTCCTTCATCTTACTGCGTTCAATATTCATTGCTCTGCAAACACTGATGATAAAAGATAAACACCCCGTCCGCTTTCTACACAGAGAATATGAAGCTTGTACCTTATCAGAAATGCAAAGAATACTCTAACGATTCTGACAAATGAAGGAAGCTTGTCCTGCTGACTTCTGACATTACACAGGCGTAGACTGAGCGTTTGAGATTGTATGGGCCCAGCCGTGTTAATGAATTAATTACATCTGTCATAGCGTAAGCCATTTCGTTCCAGTTTCGAGTCAGTTAATTTATAACTGTTAGGTTCTCCAGTCTGTCAATACTTTTAGAAATAAATAAAATTTAGAAAATACCTGAAAAAGAACACAAATTTTCCGCCTCTGTGGTGGAGTGATTAGTCTGATTAGCTGCCAACCGCGGAGACCCAGGTTAGTTTGCCGGCTCCTCCACGAAATTTGAAAAGTGGTACGAGGTCTGGAAGAAGGTCCACTCATTCTCGGGAGGTCAACTGAGTAGAGGGAGTTCGATTCCCACCTCAACTATCCTCGAAGTGGTTTACCGTGGTTTCCCCACTTCTCCTCCAGGCAAATGTTGGGATGGTAACTAAAGGCCCCGACCGCTTCCTTGCCTATCCCTTCCGAACTTCTCACCCCGCAACATGGAACGTGTTCACTATAGTAGGTGAGGTGCTAAAACTCTTCCTTGACCCAAAATGTCACGATCCAGGACACTGATCTTAAGGATTTGAGGTGGGATCCCTCACTTATTCCTGGGGAAAACCAACCCTGGAAGTTAAACGGATAATCAAATGAAGTGAAAATAATAACAGGTTAGATATTACTTGAAGAACGAAACATGTAATTCTATTCTAATTAGCCCTGTTGTTCTCTTCACTCTTACTTATTTTTCGGGTCAATATGACATCAAAATGCTGTAGACAACTTACAAACGTGCATTTTTGTACAGTTGTTAGTTATTGACATTGTTGTTCTATTCCAATACATCGTTGATAATAATACACAAAACTTGCTTAAAGAACATTTCGTATTTAAGTATTCACATAAATTCGAAACAACGGGCAGTTTTGAATACCGGCATTCATCTTTGAAAGCACTACAGTTCTCTCCTTCCGTTTCCTTTCTTCTTACTGATTTCAGTTTGGACACAAATAGGTGACGTGTGTTTTGTAAATAAATGTTTAGTACATATTCCACATATGTTGCTTTTTGTCATGAAATTACAGCGTGCACGTTTCGTAGGGTTTTTTTTTTGTGCTAGTTGCTTTACGTCGCACCGACACAGATAGGTCTTATGGCGACGATGGGACAAGGAAGGGCTAGGAATGGGAAGGAAGCGGCCGTGGCCTTAATTAAGGTACAGCCCCAGCATTTGCCTGGTGTGAAAATAGAAAGCCACGGAAAACCATTTTCAGGGCTGCCGACAGTGGGGTTCGAACCTACTATCTCCCGAATACTGGATACTAGCCGCACTTAAACGACTGCAGCTATCGAGCTCAGTTTCATAGGTTTCCTGTTATTACTAATATTATGATACGCATGCCACATCTTTCGGATTCTGGATGCTCCTCGTCGTTCTCAAGGGAATTTCCGTTCTTGAAAATTGCGTTCTGGATGCAATGTTCTCTTATCATTGACCTTCCAAGTTCCTCCAAGAATATTCTCCTTCTAGTCGATTTGCTTGCATTCCAATTAATCAATCGAAATCCGCGAGAAATTTACACTATGAGCAGAAATATGAGGAATATTAGAGAAAATTATAATTGGTCACCTTTTTGCATATATATGTACCTGATAGCTGATAAAGGGTATCTATAGCCCCTTCGGTTGATTTATAGTCCGAAATATTTTTGACTTATCAGTCCTATCATTGATTTCCTGATTAATAGCTGTTGTTCCGTAAATATTGTGGATCACAGGGGTGCAAGAAGGTGCTGGGGTGAATGGGCGGACAAGGAATTGACCAGAACCTAATTTAATGTAGTGAAAATCCACAGCCTGTTTCCAGTCATTTGACCGGGTCAGGGACGGAATGAATGAAGCCCCCATCTAGCGGCGAGGATAGAAAATGTGCCGGTTGCCGAAGCGTGTCGCACTCCTCTGGGGCAATGATAAATGACTGATAGATGAAATGAAATGTGAATCGAGAGTGTTGCTGGAATGAAAGATGATGGAAAACCGGAGTGCCCGGAGAAAATCCTGTCCCGCCTCTGCTTTGTCCAGCACAAACCTCACATGGAGTGACCGGGATTTGAACCACGGTATCCAGCGGTGAGAGGCCAGTGCGCTGCCGTCTGAGCCACGGAGGCTCAATTTAATGTACTACATTTTAAAATTTTATTTATTTCCTTCTTTCTCTTTTTTCTTAAAATTTGATAGATAGAAAAACTGAATAAACAATAACAACATTATAATGATCTTCTCAGCTCCAACAACAATGACTTAAGGTCCACAAATCAGGTAAAAACTAGAGAGAAATATCAGCATGATAATATACGAGGGATGAGTATTATAGCTCTGAAACAGGTACACTATTTTATAAGAGCATGTTTGCTCTACTAACTGCCATGGCCTAGGAGTCTGAGCTCCACGATTAATACATTCCAGCCTCTCAGAGGCACACATTTCTTCAGCACACAAGGATATACCTGAAAATCTTCAAATGAGGTATTTACAGTCTCTTTTGCTCAACATTTCTTAATTTTCTCTTTCAAAAACATAAACAGGGGCAATGAGTGCCCATACAAAATGGCCATCATGTAAAAAGAAAAAGGTTGATAATGATCGGCCAATAACAAAATGCAGGGAGGCGAAGAACCTGCACTCCTTCCAGAACACCCTTAAAACTCGAAGTGGGCTTATGGCCCAGAGATTCAGAGGCTAAGGCTGCATGCACACCGAGCGCGCTTCGCATACAGTGTCGCGTGTAGCGTGAAGTGCTATGCATAGCGTAAGGCGTGCTTGCTGTTCACACCGAAAACTCTACGCTGTGCTCTCAGCTTAGGAGGAGCACCGGGCAGCAAACAGGTGGAAATTTAATTTACGACTAAATCACGCTCTTTATGTAATTATTATGTATAGTATTTTCGAGTCATGAAATGGCACGAATATTTCGACGCGCTAATCGGAACAGCTGATTTTGTTAAACTAGGTGCAAAAAATAGATTATAAATCAAACCTAGTTACATTAGACAACAAAGACATACCATTCTATTTCCACTCGAACAACAAGCAAGTAAATTTTCAACCTTCACCAGACATGCAGAAAATTGCGATTCCTGTCAATATCGAACAAGGGGATGTATATATTCCAAAGTTTGAACATGAAGGAATATATTTTGCAGATGCAATTTTGCATGCAGAAAACTACCAGGTCATGTACCCTATTGAAACACAGTTAAAACAAGAATTTAACAAACCAGTGTTAGTTGAACCTTTAGAGAACATTACAATACAGCCACTGGAAATAAATTCTATTTCAGACCACGATATTCAAGAATATCTCCGCACACAACATATGAACGATCTAGAGAGTAGAGTCATATCAGAAATATGTTCTGAATTCTCGGATGTATTCTACTATCCCGGGTGCGATTTAACATTCACTAACGCCGTAAAGCATTTTATTCGAACTACTGATGAGGACCCGGTATATCAGAGAAATTACCGATATCCTCCCGCACTAAAGAAGGTATTAAGTGAAGAAGTTGAAAAACTTATTAGCCAGGGAATAGTCACCAACAGCGAATCTCCATATTGTAATCCCGTGTGGGCCGTGCCCAAGAAGCCAGACGCTTCTGGACAGAAGAAATGGAGATTAGTCACAGATTTCAGACAGCTGAATAAGAAGACCATTGAAGACAAATACCCTCTCCATAGAATAGAAGAAATTCTAGACAACCTAGGTCACTACCAGTATTTCTCGACTTTAGATTGTGCCCAAGGATTCCATCAAATTGAAATGGATCCTAGATCTATAGAAAAAACTGCTTTTACTATAGACAATCGGCATCTAATGTACCGCAGAATGCCATTCGGGCTCAGAAACGCTCCGGCCACCTTTCAGCGCGTAATGGACAATGTCCTACGCCCCTTTCTTTTCAAATTCTGTCTGGTATATATGGATGACATCATCATATATAGCAAATCCCTAGAGGAACATAAACAACACCTGACCCTTGTAATGCAGAAATTACGAGAAGTAAATATGAAAATACAGCTCGATAAAACCGAATTTCTCCACAACGAAGTAGCCTTCCTAGGTCATGTTGTTTCACAGAACGGAGTAAAACCTAATCCCGAAAAAATCAAGGCAGTCAAAAGTTACCCTATTCCCAAGACCACCAAAGAAATCAAACAATTCTTAGGACTAGCGGGTTTCTATAGGAAATTTATAAAGGACTTTGCTAAAGTAGCATATCCAATGACCCGTTGCCTAAAGAAGGGATCAAAAATCGATGCAGAAAACCCTGAGTACAAATCTGCATTTGAAACACTAAAGACCCTTCTAATAAATGCTCCAGTCTTAGCTTACCCAGATTTCGAAGAACCATTCGTGTTAACCACAGACAGTTCAGATTTTGCCATAGGGAGTGTTCTCACGCAGAAGGGACACCCTATTGCCTATTATTCCAAAACCCTAAACCCCGCTGAAAGAAACTACTCCACCATAGAGAGAGAAATGCTTGCCATCGTAGAAAGTAGTAAGCATTTTAAACCTTACTTATGGGGACGACACTTTCATGTGGAAAGTGACCACCGTCCACTGCAATGGCTTTTCACCCTAAAGGATCCCAGTTCAAGACTCTACCGCTGGAAAATGAAATTAGGAGAGTTTGACTTTGACATAAAATATGTTAAAGGGAAAACTAACTATGTCGCAGATGCTCTTTCCAGAATACAAGTAAATGTAAATGATGAAACAGTTTCTAATGTACCCATCCCCGGAGATGATACATACCAGAATGAAATGGACAATGAAACTGTACATTCAAATCAAGAAGATCCCATTTTCACTCTAAAAGCATCAGAGAGAAATTTGAATCAAAACCGTAACCAACTTATCATAAAATATGGTAACTTTCCCAAAATCCTTGAACAAAAACTATTCAAGAAATATACCCGCCATATCATGATAGTAACAGAGAAAAACCTCCAACAAGATTTGAATAGTCACCTACTCAAAATTATTAACACGTCAAACAGATACGCCGCCTACTTTGACGACGTAACACTCGAAATCCCATTCATCAGGGTATGTCAGAAATTATTTACGTCAGAATTAATAATCATTAGGACATCTAAATTTCTAGAAGATATTGAAAGCTCAGAGACTCAGAAACAGTTGATATTACAATACCATTCAATAAACCACAATGGTATCATTGAAACATTTGAACATTTTCGAACCAAGTACTATTGGCCACATTTGAAAGAACAAATTAGAAATCTAATTAACCAATGTAACTTATGTCAGAGAAATAAATATGAAAGACACCCTAACGAAGTACCAAACCAAGGCCCTATTACAGCCGACCACCCGTTCGCTCTGATTCATATTGACACTTTTCATTTTGAACAGAACCGCATTTTAACTATACTAGACGTATTCTCTAAATACGGACAAGCGTATTTACTATCCAATGGCACAGCCATGGCAGTTCTGAATCAACTGCAAGTGTATTTCTCACACCATGGATATCCCAAGAGAATTACCCATGATCAGGGAGGAGAATTTGAGAATAGCTTAATTACAGAATACTGTAAAGCTACTAACATTGAATATCATGCCACTACACCTCTGAATTCATCGTCTAACTCCCCGGTAGAAAGACTGAATTCGACCCTCCTCGAAAAACTGAGAATCTCAAGAGATCATGATAAATTCACTCCACTCCCACAGCTAATAACCACTGCGATCACAAATTATAATTCTTCAATTCACTCCACAACCAAACAGCCACCATTCAATGTTCTATACGGCCCGTATTACAAAGCACTAAATCATATCTTCTCCTCGTCTCCAAAAATTAATGAATATATTGAGAGACAAGGAAACCAGATGAAAATCTTAAATGAGAATAAATCTGACCCAGCAAAGCCCATTTTCAAACACTCCTATCAAATAGGTGAACAGGTATATGTCCTAGACCCTCTAACCAGAAATAGGAAGTCCAAAAACCTATATAATGAAGGCACAATAACCAAAATCGAAAAGAACCGAGTATATTGTAAAATGAAAAATGGCAAGACCCATGTCAGAAATTTCCGTGACATTAAACCTAAAAGGAAATATCTTCCCGTTCCAGATTCCTACCAGGATATGCCACCATCTACACCAAACCCATAACCACATCAGGATTTTATGCGGACCCCATGGGATCTGTATTGGTAATCGATAAGTACCATAAATTCATGGTTCATTTCAATCTTACTACCTTAAAAGAATCATATAAAATTATTGATGATACTGTCACTAGTCTTGTATTGAAAAGCAATAATACTTTTCCTCACTTAATATACGAGTTAACTGAAATAACCAAAGATACCAAAAAAGAATTAAATAAGCTAATACCCAGTACTTCTAACAGAACTAAACGAGGTTTAATAAACGGACTAGGAAAAGTAATTAAGTTCATCTCTGGCAATCTAGACCAGGACGATTTAGATAATTTACAAAATCAATTAAACACTTTAAAACAAAGTCATTCTAATGAAATCAAGCATATAAATAAACTAGTATCATTTACAAATTCAATTGCTCAAAAATTTTATGATGAAATGAATCATGTTAATGACAATATGAAGGTAATTCAAGGTATACTTCGAACAGAAGACTTCAAGATAAATCTACTAGAAAACATCCAATACGTGTTACTGTGTATTAACAAAATCCGAAATATCATACGAGTGCTTCAAGAAACCATTAGTCTTTCATTTCACGAGATGACAAATGTAAAAATGCTATCAAGAAAAGACTTAACTAACATTGTCAAACATTTGTTATCAATCTATCCTACACAGAGTATGATCCATACCGATCAATATAATCAGTATGAAAACCTAAAAATGTCAAAAACTCAAGTCCTTGTGCTGGACGAAGAAATGATAATAATCCTTTCCATGCCAATCACGGATGGAAATCAATATAAATTATATGATGTAACCCCTGTACCCACCATTAATAATGTTATACTTGTCCCATCTGAAAAATACTACCTACAAGGTCCAATTATGAAATGGTCTACCGTACCATGTGTTAAGAACACCCTATCATACGTATGCTTATATTATAACACCAGAATCACAAACTGCAACTTAACAAATACTGCAGGATGTGAATTTGCTTCTGTAAAGAATGATGTAAAATTATTTACACCGCTAAACAAAGAACATATTCTGTTCTTTACAAGAAACCCAGAGGTAATCTTACAAACATGTCCAGAATCCCAGAAATCCATCCAGATTTCTGGACCACAGGTAATTTATTCCAATGAATCTTGCCCTATCTCCAGTATGGGAATAACTTTACAACAAAAACCTACTAATTACATCCATACTTATCCTTTCCTAGGTATCCAGAAGGAACCTTTAATTAAGAATGAAATTACGTTTCATATTTCTCATTTAGATGTAAAGAAAATGAAACTAGACTTAAAACCCATCCGTACAACCTCTATTGACATAAAAACATTTGTGTCTACTAATGTCATCCTTGTTTTACTAATAATAGGAAGTATTACAATCATGTTCAGAAAGAAAATGTATAAATTATGTAAAACTGTAAAAATTAGGAATAAGAAAAATGTAAATGTTACTGAGGACAGTAACATGAAAATAAGGGGGGAGGAGTTATATCCCTCACCGGGAATAGAACCCTCGCCCATTAATACTAGTGTATTCGGCTTCTAAAAGCTACTTTTATTATTATTATTACTACTGCTGGCATACTGTATGAGTGTCAAGCAGTTTCAACAGACCTTAGGCAAACTAGTGACCAATACTGGTGAGTCAAGATGTGAGTAAGTTTCAATAACAACTCAGAGTCCAGGATGACACATATCCTGACACATATCCTCAGGCTTGGCAGAATCAGCCCAAACCTTTCCGTGACGTATGTGCCCCACTCCCTGGTGCCATCAGAAACCCCTTCCTAAACTCCTAACTCTTAGCTACACATATCCCCTCTTCCCTGGTAATCAACCAGTACGAAGACAATGTATCCCACCCAGAGGGATTGACACGTGACTGCCCTAATTCATATAAAACCCTGGACTCCAAATGGAAAAGGTCTCTTGGAATGTAGTCAGTTAAGAACTACCAACTAATTGAGTTGGCTGTTAGGCGTCAGGCCTCAGAACGTGTAAATAGACTTTAAATCTTCAAATGTAATAAGTGTTAGTAAATTAATAAATACAATATTGGACATCTTCGTTTCATTTGGAATAAGATATACTCAGACTCGTGGAGAACCTGTGAGGACCTAGGTTAACAACCCAACAAGCTAACCACGAACTTGTTAAGCGACAAACTTAACTCGCGCACGTTATTCCACTCTGTACTCCAACAACATCCAACAACACAACGATACGGTACTCTGACACTGACACACCACAGCAACACTGATGACAGTCAGCAATGCTGCCATCCACTTCCACTATACTCACGGTCTGTTCGCTGCAAGCCTAGTTCATATACCCTGTGATGAAGTTCCAGACTTTTCGTGGTGTGGCCGGAAGGAGAACATTCTGATTACTCCTTCCAGAAGGCCCACGAGAAGCAAGACGAAGTGAACAGTAGAGGGGAGAGGCTGTCACTATGCCTTCCCTGCTGACTCAAGAGTCCAGAAAACTCTGAAGGGGGCTACGGACAGAGGACTGGCACGTAATAGTAGAAGTATCCTACCGCTGCTACTCTAAAAATCTGAAAATTGGGTCTTAATCAGGAAAAGCTCAATGTATTTGTATGTATAACCTGTAAAGGAAAACAACACAGCAATTAGGGCCTACCAACTATAGTTTAAATAATTATTAAACGTTCTTCGGAGTGACCGGCGGGGCGTGGTTGTGTAGATAGTGTGGGAGATCTGATTACCGCTCCGGAGCTGATGACTTCGATGTTAGGCCCCTTTAAACAACAAGCGTCAGCGACAAGCATCATTACCGCTCCCTCTCTCTCTTCCTGGGTAGTTTTCTCTTAACTCGCTTGTTGACACATTGTGTTCAGCCACTGCGTTACAGTACTTAGCACGATTTGTAGACGAAGACTGGGCAGCGAGAGGAGTGGGAGACGAGACAGCACCCTTCGATTGTCCCTCCCCACATGCATACCCGATTCTCTCACAGGACGTTTCCAAAGTATTTGGACTACACGTACAATGACTCTGATATATCTTCTATAATGCGGATCAGACGTGTGAGATGGTTTGGACATATTCTGAGAAATTATGGCCTACTACACTGAGCCTTTATTTGGCACCCAGGTAGGACGAGACCTCCGGGTAGATAGAGATTTCACTTGAGAGGTCAAGCCGTACTGGATCATCGGGTTTTGAGTAAAGAAGAGGAACAATACTGGTGGGCGAGGTGTAAAACGATCCTGTTTTAAATAGCCATGGCTGTAATAAAACTGAAATAATGTTGTGCATAGAGAGGAATATATTAATGAAAAAGATCTAGATCACTGAATAACAAACATCAAACTACGTGGAGGAAATATGCTACCAATGCTATTAAATGCTATATTTTGTTAATTTGTATTGCTAGTGGCTTTACGTCGCCCCGACACAGATATATCTTACGGCGACGATGGGATAGGAAAGGCCTAGGAGTTGAAAGGAAACGGCCGTGGCCTTAATTATGGTACAGCCCCAGCATTTGCCTGGTGTGAAAATAGGAAACCACGGAAAACCATTTTCAGGGCTGCCGATAGTGGGGGTTTGAACCCACTATCTCCCGGATGCAAGCTCACAGTGGCGCACCCCTAACCGCATGGCCAACTCGCCCGGTTTTGTTAATTTAGTATCCTTATTAAAACCATATGCCCGAGGATAACATAACTATTACCTTCCTGCTTCGATCGTTTTCAGATTGGTTTATAACATTTCGTAGATGAGGCTCAGCTAATATTTATTGTAATGAGCTTTGGAAATAGCACATTGTGTTCAGTAGGGCTCCTATTATATATTATTTTTCATTAAAATTATAATGAAGGAAGCCACTAATTTGCTGAAATCTGGTCTAATTAGAGAGTAATGAGTTTCCTTGTGTACATTAGCCTACAATAATTATTCCACGTGATGCACGCCTTTGCCACAAGGTTTCCGCTCCTCTGAATTACGCATGAGACTTTACAAAGACACCATTGTATTATTCTAAATATCCACTGATACGCAGGGAGGCCTTCTGTTCTGTAGTCTCACACAACAAGAATTACATAGTTATTTTTATTATACAATCTTCCCGGAGCAGCTGCAGGTTGCCGAAGGATAACGTGTACCAGAACAACAATAATAAATACAGATGAATGGATTAGCCTTACACGAGATGCGAAGTAGTTTGAAGTTACATAAGAGCAGGCAAATGAGTAAGGCGCGTCAAACATTCATCTCAGGTCCGCAAGCATAGTTCTTGAGAGTAATAATGGCGATATTATAGATGAAATCCCTATTCAGCCCAAAGATATTGCTGAAGTTGGCAAAAAAGTTTGAAATGGATCCTCGAGCACCTAATATCAAGCCAATTACAGAGATGGATGAGAGCTTGTACTTTTGCTTCTTCAGCAAGTCTTTGAAAAGTTTCCAATATTTGCAAAAAAAAAGCAGCACGCCACAAATGAATGAAAAAAAGTCCTGTAAAAATTGGTTGCAAACCAAATATCTGTGTAGTTATGGTTTGGTACAACTACTATCAATGATCCCCATGTTCCAATAATTTGCGGAGGGTCGTATGCAACAAAAACGGAAATACGCTCGTACGAAAACAGTAGTCGTAAACCTAGTAGCGCGTTGTATTATGGTCTTATTATGATGGGGCACCAGCCCAGTTTCTTAGTAGGGTTAGGCGACACGTAACACGGGTCTTGTATGAGCGATGGATTGGTCGCCGAGGGCCTGCCTGCTCACATGATGTTAACCCTTTAGATTTTTGTCTTTGAGGACATGTGAAGACCCTGGTGTATGCGGTTCCCATAAATGATGTGGATACTCTACGAGAACGCACGTTCAATCCCTGTGATGCAGGAGTGTTCCAACAAATGCATGATTCCATGCGACGTAGGGCGGAAAGCTGCATTGCAGTGGATGGCGGTCGAGCACATGTTGTGAAGAGTAGGTCAAAGACATGGTGATCATTGATAGTAGAGGTAGCCTACCATAACTCAGAAGATATTGACCAATGTTTATAAGACCTTTTTCCCGTCATTTGTTGTGTATCACCTCCTCTGTAAATACTGGAACCTTTTTCAAGGACACACTGTAGATAAATAGTGTATTGGTACAAAAATAAGCCACAAAAGCATATAAGCTAAAATTTATCGGAAGAAAAAAAAGAGATAGGTGAGGGGCAAACCAAAAGCTTCATTTACTACAAATATCCGATATCGTCGTTGCGCCTGCGCTATGTGAAATATTTCAGCTTAGAACTTTGCCCGGTAAGGTTCTGTCATCTAAGATTCGATATTGTGCGAGGAATTTCAACGATTTCTCGCTTTTTTGACATGCGTGCTGCGGGTCAGTATTTCTCCCACAATCCAGATAGCGGTTTTCCCAGATGCAACGACGAGATTACAATAAAATACTCGTACTTATTTGTATCATTAGAAGGGTCAAAAGTGAGGTTTCATGCATAAGTTAAAATGTTTCTTAAACTCGAAACCAATGCGTGAAAAAATTCTCCCCTCTCATTTCATCCTAGGCTGAATTTCTTTATTTTTGATTTTGATATTAAGATGAATATAATTATTATGATTCTCAGTTCATGGCACACAATTCAAACATTAATTTGCTCAGTCCAAAGCTCACCATCGAAATCAGACGTGATCGCTCGTCCTTGAAACAAAGTAAACGTTTAATGCCGGATTTCAACAGATGTCTCAGTCTGTTATGAAAACTAGCTCCAGATTTCTCGTTAAAATGGATTTAGTGTTGCTAAGTGAGCATGTGTGGGTGATAGTGAAGACGTGTTGACAACATGAAACTATGCTGACCAGCTAACAAAACGGATAGTAAACTGAACCTGAGATGTATACATTATAATCTGTTTCTATTCATTGAATTGAATTACAATATGTAAAACCTAAGCGCTATTTTCGATATTGGACATTCGGACTGGAATAGGCCTAAGCATAAAAAATATTTCAAATTAGTGTTCAGAACAGGTTGAAACTAATATGGCTAGAACTTGGTGTATTCTTTCTCTGGTATGTACAAAGTAGTCAACTGAAACAACGGTGTTTGTAAAAACAGAAGAAAAATGTACGTGTCTGTAATTTACTTAATTTTCAATAGTTTTTAAACAAATATGTGTGTCCGTAATTAATTTATTTTGCAAGAGTTTGTTCACAAATATAGAATTAGATGAAAAAATATCTGTACACATAATCATCAATGATCCGCATTTAGTGATGTAGCCTACGTGGCAAATCCCCATCACCTGTTCGCCTAATCTTTTCTTAAATGGTTTCAAATAAATTGGAAATTTCACCGTATTCACGGTTTTCTGATCCAACGTCATTTTAGTTAAGTTATTGCGTCAGATGGCTCACTTACTCACTGTCTACGTACACCAATGATCTCGGTTATTCGATGATTGAAATATTGTGCAATGATGCGGTATACGAACTGTGAGAATACTGAGTGGTTGTTCCCAATATAAAGCAGATAATTTTGAGTGATCATGATCATTACTCATAGTCGTAGGGTAGGCTAGAGAGCTGAGATGAATTAATTGTCAAATATCAAATTTGTAATAGTAAGATTCATTAAACTAATAAATAGAATATCCTAATAGCCTACCTACTTTTTTAGCCTCTTTGGAATTATGTTTTGAATACCTGTCTAACAATGCATATAAATCCAACTATGATTTACCTCCCTGTAAGAAAAGGACAGCGAATGAAAGTGGGTATTATTTTCAAATGAGCTAAGAGCGGGAGTCTGTTACATCGTACGATTCTTTCAGTGTGCCACGGCTCTGTATATCTCGCTGCAGCGGAAGTTCGGCTCCCAGCCAATGTTCAGTGTGCCGATAATGAGCCGTGTGTGAGTTGCGCCTCACTGATCCGTGAGTGAGCCACTCAGCACTGACTGCTGTAAGTCAGCTGAATCGTGTGCCGTGAGCTCGCCTTTCCTGCGACTCGATTCGCTCCGACACTTGAATGAATCGACACACTCCTCCTAATCATACACTCAGTAGCCAACACTACTCGGCAGACTGCAAAGAAGGGAAACTCGTGACGCCGATAAGTGTATTACGGAAAGTGCTTGGCGGGAGAAAAGCTCCCAGCGGTATATGTTCAGAAAAGCATTTCTAAAGAAACTTGCCCTGCTTCCAGCTACTCTAGAAACTACCTTGAGAGGACCACGGACCACTGCCTTAAATAGCGATTAGAATATATATTATTCTTTAGGATTGCTCTGAAGAATGATGTACTGGATCCCGAATAAATGCCCTCTAACATTACCAGTATGCTGTCAACAATTAAAACAAATTAGTTTTCTGGCAACAGAATTAAACCGTATCATCTCATCTGAATCAACTTGGAGATCTTTTGGTAGTCTAATAAACAAACACTCTTCCTCCAAATGAGAATAGACACAATTGAAGCAGAACGTGACAGGGATACTTACTTCCTCTTAAAGTTCCCCGCCGCAGCGTACGTTTGCTCAGTTGCTTCTTGTCTTAAGTAAATGCAGCAGATATTTCCCTCTTGAGACCTCCATGAAGAACGCTGAGTTGTAATTCACAGAATTCGTGAATCCTGCTCAACTGAGGGGAGATAAACTTAAACAACAATCATGCAGAGCACGAAACAGTTGTCTCGTGTGAGGGAAGGATGTTGGGAGGGTCGTAATGGCTTAGCAAAGGATTCTCCTCGTCTTCCTAGCTCTTTGAATGAAATATTAATACGATGGGGAATGATCATAACCAAGGCAGCAATATGCCTCAGGACTAATAAAGATAAGCAGGTATCATTTTGTTTTATTTCATATTACGCCCTAATATAAAATTTTAGTATTATTAGTCAGTGGAAATTAAGATGTATTACCGAGCGAGTTGGCCGTGCGGGTAGGGTTGAGCAGTTGTGAGTTTACATTCGGGAGAGAGTGGGTCCAAACGCCGCTGCTGGCAGCCCTGAAAGTAATTCCACTCCTAGCCCTTTCCTATCCCATCGTCGCCATAAAACCTACCTGTGTCGGTGTGAGGTAAAATGCAGTTGTCAGATGTACGGCACTTTAAAACGTTATTGATTAATATCAAATGAATTTTCCGCTCCGTGTTATGTATACTCTTTCATAGTGAAATAGTTCTTGTATTAATCTATATATATAAAAGCAAGTCGGGCTAGAGCGATGTATATATAAATATTTAAAAATTAAAAAAGACGTGAATTAATGAGGCACTTCCAGAAATCTCAGAAATTTGAAACTTGGTACGGGAGAAACTGATGACCCCAGGATCCCTAGAAAAATCGGAAATTCTGAAAATTCCCTGAAGGGGGCACGCTGGGGGGGGCTCAAATTTCGGGCTCAGCATAAGAACACAGTCGTACAGTATATCCAAAACGATAACCTATAGGTTTCGTGGGCTTAAACTTTTTCGGGAATTTCCTCATTTTATCCCCCATCCCCCCAAATCAAGATGGCGGCACAACCTGCCAGACGAGGTAGACAATAGAAATTTGGTGAAATTATAGCTTTTGGTCCCTAACCGACGGGAAAATTCCAAGACGTTCAAATTTTTCACTTTTTACCCCCAAAGATATCGAAATATGGAGGCAATTTTATTGACTGTGCAGACATTCCTTTTGAGCTATTTTGTGGCTAAACGGTAAGTCGTATCACAAAACGGATGGCACAACGTCGCTTCAATTCGGAGTGATCTACAACTTTGGTCCTGTGACATTTTGTCGTATCTCTCTCCCTTATACGTTAAATTTGGCCGTATTTCTGGACTGTTCGTAAATTTGGTGATTTTTACACGTATATTTCATTGTTTGACACACTTATAAGAATGATAGGATCATCACGTTGGGTGCGCACATTGGCACGATTAAGGGACATATGTGTACCAAACTTCATGATTCTAGCTTATACATAAGTAGGCAAAACGTAATGTAAAATGTTAAAAATGCACCCAAATTTCACCCTATTCAACATTTGAACTCAATTTACCCCCTTAATATGGGAGATACGAGGATATGGTTTAGAAACAAACATGTAGAGCAATAAATGAAGCGTCTGCTGGCGCAAACCGTTTCCTAATATCATAAACCGTTTAGGACATATGAATCTCAAAGTGGAAGTCTGCACTTTTCAACGTGCTCATGCTTATCCGTCATCTATATATATAAAAGCAAGTCGGGCTAGAGCGATGTATATATAAATATTTAAAAATGAAAAAAGACGTGAATTAATGAGGCACTTCCAAAAATCTCAGAAATTTGAAACTTGGTACGGGAGAAACTGATGACCCCAGGATCCCTAGAAAAATAGGAAATTCTCAAAATTCCCTGAAGGGGGCACGCCAGGGGGGGCTCAAATTTTGGGCTCAGCATAAGAACACAGTCGTATAGTATATCCGAAACGATAACCTATAGGTTTCGTGGGCTTAAACATTTTCGGGAATTTCCTCATTTTTATCCCCCATCCCCCCAAATCAAGATGGCGGCTCAACCTGCCAGACGAGGTAGACAATTGAAATTTGGTGAAATTATAGCTTTTGGTCCCTAACCGACGGGAAAATTCCAAGATGTTCAAATGTTTCACTTTTTACCCCCAAAGATATCGAAATATGGAGGCAATTTTATTGACTGTGCAGACATTACTTTTGAGCTATTTTGTGGCTAAACGGTAAGTCGTATCACAAAACGGATGGCACAACGTCGCTTCAATTCGGAGTGATCTACAACATTGGTCCTGTGACATTTTGTCGTATCTCTCTCCCTTATACGTTAAATTTGGCCGTATTTCTGGATTGTTCGTAAATTTGGTGATTTTTACACGTATATTTCATTGTTTGACACACTTATAAGAATGATAGGATCATCACGTTGGGTGCGCACATTGGCACGATTAAGGAACATATGTGTACCAAATTTCATGATTCTAGCTTATGCATAAGTAGGCAAAAAGTAATGTAAAATGTTAAAAATGCACCCAAATTTCACCCTATTCAAAATTTGAACTCAATTTACCCCCTTAATATGGGAGATACGAGGATATGGTTTAGAAATAAACATGTAGAGCAATAAATGAGGCGTCTGATGGCGCAAACCGTTTCTTAATATCATAAACCGTTTAGGAGATTTGAATCTCGAAGTGGAAGTCTGCACTTTTCAACGTGCTCATGCTTATCCGTCATCTCTATATATAAAAGCAAGTCGGGCTAGAGCGATGTATATATAAATATTTAAAAATTAAAAAAGACGTGAATTAATGAGGCACTTCCAGAAATCTCAGAAATTTGAAACTTGGTACGGGAGAAACTGATGACCCCAGGATCCCCAGAAAAATCGGAAATTCTCAAAATTTCCTGAAGGGGGCACGCCAGGGGGGGCTCAAATTTTGGGCTCAGCATAAGAACACAGTCGTATAGTATATCCAAAACGATAACCTATAGGTTTCGTGGGCTTAAAAATTTTCGGGAATTTCCTCATTTTTATCCCCCATCCCCCCCAAATCAAGATGGCGGCTCAACCTGCCAGACGAGGTAGACAATTGAAATTTGGTGAAATTATAGCTTTTGGTCCCTAACCGACGGGAAAATTCCAAGTTCAAATTTTTCACTTTTTACCCCCAAAGATATCGAAATATGGAGGCAATTTTATTGACTGTGCAGACATTATTTTTGAGCTATTTTGTGGCTAAACGGTAAGTCGTATCACAAAACGGATGGCACAACGTCCCTTCAATTCGGAGTGATCTACAACTTTGGTCCTGTGACATTTTGTCGTATCTCTCTCCCTTATACGTTAAATTTGGCCGTATTTCTGGATTGTTCGTAAATTTGGTGATTTTTACACGTATATTTCATTGTTTGACACACTTATAAGAATGATAGGATCATCACGTTGGGTGCGCACATTGGCACGATTAAGGAACATATGTGTACTAAATTTCATGATTCTAGCTTATACATAAGTAGGCGAAAAGTAATGTAAAATGTTAAAAATGCACCCAAATTTCACCCTATTCAAACTTTGAACTCAATTTACCCCCTTAATATGGGAGATACGAGGATATGGTTTAGAAACAAACATGTAGAGCAATAAATGAGGCGTCTGATGGCGCAAACCCTTTCTTAATATCATAAACCGTTTAGGAGATATGAATCTCGAAGTGGAAGTCTGCACTTTTCAACGTGCTCATGCTTATCCGTCATCTATCTATATATATAAAAGCAAGTCGGGCTGGAGCGATGTATATATAAATATTTTAAAATGAAAAAAGACGTGAATTAATGAGGCACTTCCAGAAATCTCGGAAATGTGAAACTTGGTACGGGTAAGCTGATGACCCCAAGATATGGCCAGAAAGTTCGTCTTATCGTACAATCTGTTTTTCGATTTGATGTACCGTTTAGCAGCAGTTATTCTGTAAATGATGGTTAACATCCTTATACTTCCGTATGACGACTATATTCTTTCATTGACGTCTATTTGTAGCAATCGAGAAAGTGTTTGTCTGCCATTGGTATTAAATACATTGCAAATCGATAGTGACTCTCAGAAGGAGGACTTCTGCTATTGTTTTCAGTCCTCCCCACATCGACTTTGACAGGCAATAAGAATGGGGTCTTCCTCCATCTCTTGTGCACTATTTTAATGCATAAATCCCTTCTCGATTCGACTAGCCGAACTCTAGGGAGCGTGTCTTCCATTTTAAATAAATTGACCCGTCTAAAATGTGACTGACGATAGGCATAGTGGCCTGCTAATTATAATGGAATCTCACCCACTCGGTGTGACTGGTAGGAAGCTGACTGGCATTAGAAAATGCGTCTGCCATTATAAAGATAAGAACGCAACTCACTTTTGATTGGCAGTAAGGAAGGTCCTTGCAAATAAAATGAAAGTTCCTCAACTGTAATCTATCTGAAAGTAGGAATTGGGGTCTGCCATTGTAATGAAACCTCCCCAAATCGATTTTAGCCGCGCACTAGGCAATGGGGTCTGCCGTTAAATGAAAATTACTTTCTTCGTTGTGAATTGCAGTAAACAAGTGGACTTGCCGTTATCAACGCAATTCCGCAAATCACACTTTCATTGGAAACAACGTCTGTGGTTTTCACAATACTGATTCTCGGATAAAGCCAAGAAAAACCCAATTTAAAAATCTTATTCACTTAATGTGCACTAATTTACTTCGATATCCGTATACAATGTAGAGTACCGTAGCGAAGCACGGGTACATTTGCTAGTTTTTAATATGCATTTGCTCGGTACAACTGGCTCGGTGTTATAGGGCCTGCTTCTTACTCGGAGGCCCCGAGTTCGATTCCCGACCAGGCTAGGGATTTTTACCTGGATCTGACAGATGGATCATGCTTCACTCAGCCTACGTGATTACAATTGAGGAGACAGCGGCCCCGTTCTAAAAAGTCAAGAATTACTGCCGAGAGGATTTGTCGTGCCGACCAAATGACACCTCGCATTCTGCCGGCTTTAGGGCTGAGCAGCGGTCGCTTGATAGGCCCTTCGGGGCTGTTGCGCCATGGTTTGGTTTGGTTTGGTTTTTATTTGTCCAGTACAATTTACCAATAAATTTTCATAAGTCTATTGTATAATAGGAACGTGATAAGAATGTCTTATGTTAATTCATAGCGAATTTTATAATTTAAATTCTTTTTTAAAGTATGGAATAGCACCCTCTTAATGGAGAAGTATAAGTACATCCCCATGTAGCAACAAACTTGCATTTAGAAGTACAGAGCTGCCTTTACAAGTTCTCGTCAAGTGTTTCGGAGCTGAGAACTGCCACTACAGCTCTGAGTTGGAATGATATGGTGCCATGTGCTCTTCATAGTCTTGCACAGTGTCGAGTCCTGAACCACTCGATGAACAGACTGAAAGCATTCGAAATGTTGGTCTACCATCAAATGCTTCGTATCAGAAGTGAGGACAAAATTTGAAATGAAAAGGTTTTGACCAGAACATGCAAAGAAAGAGAACGCTGGTGGGAGGTGAAGATCAAGAAACTCTCCTACTTTCGTCATATTATGTGGCAACCGGAGACATAAAGCCTCCTCATAATCATAATTTAAATAAAGTTTTAGGGGAAGAAATATGCCGGTAGAACCAGCACTTTCTGTCTGGAGTTTGGTCAGACGACCAGCTCGTTATTTCGTGTAACCACCAAGACTATGACAACTAAGATGATCACTAACGATGACGGATACGGCACTGGAAGAAGAATTAACTAGCCAAGAAATCTCTAAGATAATATACTCCTTCCTTTCGGCCACGTTTATATTCACTGGGGGCAATTTTCGTGCCTCGATATGTACAATAAATAAACTCAATCAAAGCCTGAGGCTTGAAAAAAATAGTTGTTGCAACATGGGGTTATTTAAGTGCAGCTACTGTTTCTCCAACTAAGATAAAATATCTTTCACAGAATACTTGGACAAGTAACACTCATGTCCAACAACATCTCAAAACTCGAACGCCAAGCACCATATTGTCCTATGAGTTTAAAACACTGAGAAACTCATCCGTCCAAAAGTCCAAATGTACCGAATACCGGATATTTGAGACAATCTTTCACTTTTTCCTAGACTCACTACAAAACTGACACTAGGAGCCTCCTTATAGACCAGTAAGCGACAAGAAAGGCGCACCCGCCTTTCCCGACAACAGCAAAATTCGGTTAAGGTGAGATATAGACAGGTGTATGCTGAGAATCGCTGCAGGCGGGGTGAGCAGAAAGTGTGTTTGTGGAGAAATTGGACTGATGAAGCCAAATCCATTTCGTAATAAACAAAACATGATAACAAAAGTAGAATTATGTATTTAAGTATAACAAACTTTACATAGAGGCTCATGTGTTCCTATCATAGAACAAAGACAAAGACACCTCCGTACAGGCAATGAAGACCCTTGGAGGAGTGGAAGGTAAAGGCTTCCACCATTATTAACCGCGGTACGTGATGGGGTAGAGTGGTTAGCTCTACGCCCGGCCGCCTTTGCGCCCAGGAATTAACCTGGTACTCATTTTTGGTGTAGGCTGAGTGAACCTCAGGGCCATATGCACCTCCGGAAGTGGAAATCTAGTTTCTTAAATTTTACGACTTCCTGACGGGGATTCGAACCCACGTCCTTCCGGGCGAACCGAGCAAGCCTTTACCGCCTCGGCCAGGCAGCCCCTATCATAAAACAAAACAAAAATAAATAAAACAAAAATTGTGTCAAATTTTCCTTTGCGAAAATCAGTAAATCAATAAATAAGAAACACAAATTGATAACAATGACTTTATTTCCATTTATCGAATCGTTTTTGAGAGATATCTATATGCAATTTGGGGTCGACGAGTGTAGGATTCAATGCATCGAAACAGTGTCAGGACTTTGAAACTACCACCAATGAAACAATCAGTTTTCTAGTATAGGATGAGATGAGGCTTCTTTGATAAAAGAGCCTTCTATATGCCTCTCAGTCATAGCCATCTATTGATACTTCACATCAGAGCCTGCAATTTTACAACGACAATCCCTACTCTAATGCCCATCTTTAATCATGGCCATCCCTCAATACTTCACATCACAACCTGTAAGGTCACATCGACCATTTGTATTTTAATGCGCCTCTTTCATAGTATGCCTCTCAGTTATGCCCATCCATCAACACTTCACATCGCAGCCTGCAAGGTCACATCGAGAATTGGAGGTCCACTCATCCTACACGATTAACACTCCGGTGGTCGCGCGAAGAAAAGTCACGCCAGTGGTCGCGCGGATCACAATTGTGAACCATTTTTCTTTGTGATATACAGCTATTCTGTACTATTTATTCAATAAATATGATTATACATTGTGAAACGAACTTTATTTTCTGTACATTATCATATAAATTATGCATGCATTTATAAAAAATACCAGAAAAATTCCTGGACATTGTGATTTGTCTCATTTACTCCCTCCATAATGTTTATGAGGTACCTCACTGTCTGGTTCATTCAGACTTCGATTTATATTCTCATAGTCATCCATTTTGTACTTATGTACCAATAATTAATATAAACTCATAAAACGGAGTAGATATATGCACATCAACTGAAATTAGACACCGTAATAAGAAAACAAACAAAGTCAAAATAAGTCGCGCTAGAAGTCGCACGGATCACAGTTGTGATCCACAAGAATAAATTGTTCTATAACGCAATAACCATCAGTCAAGATTAGCAGATTACTGCATTATCAGAGTGGGGATTGGGCACGAGGAAGGTACACAGATGCTCAAGGTTAACAATCATACCAAAAAACAGGAGCGAAGAAACTAAACGGCTGGATCACTATTGTGCTCCGCGCGACCACTGGAGTGTTAAAGTTGAGGAGCCATCTGGCACCCGATCTAGAAAACCAAGAATAATGGCCGAGAGGATTCGTCGTGCCGACCACATGACACCTGGTAGTCGACAGGCCTTCAGGCTGAACACCACTCGCTTTGTACACCATGGCCCCTCGGAGCTATTACGCCATGGGGTTTGTTTTTTTATCCTATTATTAATAAATTGCTTAAGAGGCTTATGAGGGATATATGTATTGTAGCACTCATTTGTCTTGACATAATGAGACATTGACAATTTTGGCACATGCTGCTTATTAGATGCTCAGCCACTATACCCCTGGGAAATAACTAGAACTAATTTATGTTATCGGCAGAGTTAACCTCAGGATCGCATTGCACCGAGAAATTCCAATGGCACTACCGGGAATAGAATCCATGACCTGATGTCTAGCGCCCAGCCTGTTGGAGTACTGCGTGTTCTGTATGTAGTGTATCCATAAGTGGGGATTATGAACTGTAGAAACAGTTCAAATACCATGCTCGTTTTATTGCGATACTATCACGCACCCGCGGGCTCCGCCTACATGTTTTCGTTCATTTTTATAAAAGAACACTTGAAAATACACCAAAATAGAAACGGAATCGCACTTGCTTTTCTGCAGTTTAGTATCACTTTCAATGAATTGCAAGCTATTGACGTCGGTTCGTTAATTTTGTACATTTTTCCTAACTGTGAAATCCAGTGCCGTAGGTTAAATAATATTACGTTTCACGCTACTAGGAGCTTAATTGTATAAATTCCTCGGAGTTTCAACCCTGAAAAAAGCTACAGACCATGAAAGAAACACGGAGTTTCCAAATTAATCCCTGCTACTTTGTCATCTGCAGGCCTTCGGGCTGAGCAGTGGTCACTTGGTAGGCCAAGGCCCTTCAAGGGCTGTCGTGCCATGGAGTTTGGGGTTTGCCTTGTGCGATTGTCCTTGAGCATTGTTTACAGTTACCTTGGAAGCTTTGTTACGCTGATGTAGCACAATCTTGCGAACCAGCAACAGTTTCTACTACGAAGCATATATAGAGTCTCTCATATGAACTCAGACCGAACGCACAGTGTTTACACTCTACGCTACACCAGCTGCCTCAGCCGAACGTATGTCGCGCGCGGCCGCCCTGCTTTAAGTGTGGATACAGTAAAATCTTATATGAAATCTTACCTTATAAAATATGCCGGAAATCTCGTCCTTCCTGGCTGATGCAGGCATTGTATCTGGTAACCACATTCTAACTGACGCGAATGAGCTCCGCATTATTGTAATGTTTCTGATTTTATTCGTAATGTTTTCTTTCAGTTCCTCCAATGTATGAGGATTTGTTCCATACACTTTTTCTTTCAGTTTACCCCACAAGCAAACATCACACAATGTTAGATATGGAGAACGAGAGAAAAACAGACCAGCAGCACTGATCACTCTGCTTGACTGTCTGCAAATCCTTCCGAGATTGTAAGAAGGGAATCTTCTACTGAATGAACAGGGGCTGAATCTTGTTCAAACCACCCACGCGGTATTTTTTCTTCCATTAACTGATGGAAGAATGGCGTCAAAATGCCATCTTAGTACCCCTCTGCATTTACTGTCCTCTCTAAAAAATAGCCCCAATTGTTCGCCTTGCATTAACAGCACACCAAACACCACCAATCGCCCTGTCATAATGAGGGACTTCATAAACATCTTTAGGATTTTCTGCACACTAATAGCGATAATTATGACGGTTCAAAACGACAATTAAGTTGAAATCAGGACTTTTACATACGAAAATACGATGTTCCAAAGATAACTGTCTCACAATGTTAACACCTGAGATTCAGGCTGGCGACTCATACTTGCCAGGTCGAACACGTGCAGGCTGCTTGCAAGGTCAAGAGCTATGCGAGCGCCTCCCATACTGCAGCTGCTGTTGCCCAGAGTACAAACACCATGTGTTCGGTCTGGGTTTATGTGAAATACCCTGCAGGTGAGCTGCATATACCATTTTAACCACATACTAGCCCTCCTGCCATTCTTAAATTTCTAGCAGTACCGGGAATCGAACCCGGGCCCCCGAGGACGGCAGCTAATAACACTAACCGTTACGCTACGGAGGTGGACCCCTGTAGTAATGATTTCCCCTAATGATTAAGTTGAAATGATACAGAGCAGACTTTCAAATTACTGCAAACTACGACTAGAATGAAGTCTCTACAAGTTGGAATAAACAGAGTTAAGAAATTATAGAAGAAAGGCATCTTTTTTTTATAATTATCAAACGAAAAGGAATACGAAAGTATGGTACCCCACCATTAGCAGCCCTGAATATGGTTTTCAGTGGTTTCCAATTTTCATACCAGGCAAATGCTGGTGCTGTACCTGAATAAAGTCTACGACGCTTACTTCCTACTCCTAGGCACTTCGCATTCTGTCGTCGCCATAAAACCTATATGTGCGACGTAAAACAAAATTGTAAAAAAATAAAATCTATGGTACATACTATTGAAGCAAGTAATCCACGCCTGTAAGAAAGCATTGCTAGATTGTGTCACGAAAGAAAATACAGCTGCAAAGTAAGCTATCACAGTAGGCCTTGAAGACTTAAAGAAGAGTTTTTCGAGGACGTCAAGAGAAGGCACCACAAATTACGCAGTTGCTAAAGTTATCCCCGTCCTGTTTTGGACAATGCCTTTTACAGGCCTGGAGGGAAAGCTGAATGGGACATCTTGAGCTGGCGTTACATTGCGTACGGCTGGCCATTCCTTGAACAGTTTTCAAGAGTGGCAGATTTCTTGGAAATATCTCGGAAACGGTTGATTTTAGAGCCTTAAATTGTTTTTTCCATGCTGCACAATAATGAAAAGAAGAAAATACTCAATGCGCAAAACAAATCAAAAGATATCTGTGACATAATATAAATACACAATATTACCAACGCGATATTCTCGGGAGGTTATGATCATGAAATTTAATACTCGAGAGTTTAGCTCTGGCTAAGTCATTTGTTCCCGACTGCCGACTCTCCGGCGCTTTGGCTACTGAGAATACGAAGGTGACCGGACAGGTCTTGCCCCTCCAAGATACCGATCGAAAAGTATGATTATTTACGTCAATCTTCCGAATTCAAATGCTATGCGGGAGCCAATTGTCTATGGACTAACTTCTACCCTCAATTAGTATCAACCATGTTTATAAAAGAAAGAACAGAATTTTAAGTAATTTCTTTATGTATCATTTGACACATTCTGAACGTCTCTCTTTCTTAATATTCAAGGGAAAATAAAATCAACAGAGAATCTCATGCCTTGATTTACTTTTTTTGAGTCAGCCTCTTTTACACAGCCTTCTTGATCATAAGGTCCAGTTTCTGAACATCGATCCTGCAAGTTGCACCTTTACACCACTCGTCACGGAGATTAGCTGCATAGAAAATGGTATTACTACCCCCACCTATCAGCGTATCCGGGATTTAATGCAACAGTGGGTTGATGCATGTATCAATGCTAATGGAGGGCATTTAAAATATTTCATGTATTAAAGAGTTTAATGCGGTAAGATGTTACGTTCCATTCCTGTGTGTTTCCCTTGATTAATGTAAAGTTATAGAAAATGGAAATATAGCATTTCCTGACCCATGCCCATATAACATATTTTATCTTTCTACGTACGTTTCCTGAAATTGTGGCTTGACTTTATTGTTACACATTGTAAATTACGTGTGTAAATATTCCTGTCGTCACCGTTCCATTACAGTTTAAGATGAATCCAAAGTGGGAACAAATGCCGTTTCAAACAGTCGCCCAATGATGGTCACAGCGTTATATCACTTGAGATGAATAGCTCTCATCGACTTATATCCTAAGGACAAATATTTGGACAAAGTTTTCGCTTTACGTCTTCTTTTGAGTTACAAATGAACTGTTTACCTATACTGTTACGACTCGAGGATAAAATACTAACTGCCGGTAATGATAAGGTTATTAGCGCTGAATTGTCAGAAAATCCTAACGACACAGAGCTTTTCAGCTTTTTTGAAAATCACAACATGTGGTGCTCGCCATATATGAATGACGAATGGTTTTCTAAAAGGTATTTATGTGCTCTGATCTACTAAACATTCAGAGACGCAAATGGATAGTATTCTGACCGTCTAACGGAGTCCATCATCAGGCGGTCATCAATTAACCTGCTGTTTCTCCATTTCAGAATCTACATGACATGCTCTAAATGTATATCTATTTCAGCTATGTGGTGTGGAAATCTGCCCCTTGCCAGCAGTGATGTGTAGCTCAGCTACTATACAATATACACAAATACACAACTAACTCGTAGGACTTGACCCATGCAAAGACCTCCTATTCTGCACTCTGCAAGACTTGTAGCCTACCGGAGAACTTTAGGGACATACCGCTACTATATGGTGTATTGTCTGCACTGCACCACGGTCATGTAGATTGTCTTTGCAGAAACTCCACTTGTTATTTAAATGGTTGCACATCCTTTGCCCAGTACTATATCGGTTTAGCTATGTCTTGGTTGATGGAAACCAGTCACTTCAGTAGAAGTATTGCTGGCCAGTTCATGGTTGTGTGGCTTTGCCTCCAGCCATCATCGTGTCCATTCAACCTTTGGCTCGAACCTACTTTCCAGCAGTTGCATTGTCTCTGAAGACTGACTGTCTGCATGAAGAGGGATGGAATCATCTTCAGAGACTTTTCTCCACTATTTCAGAAATAATATTTCCCTATGGATACGGTGTGAGACAAATGTTCGAGAAAAATGGATAAACCAATACCATTATTGCTGTATCTTTATATCATTCTTCTGTCTGAAAACTTTCCGATTAGAGACTAATGTTACGCACACCTTTCAGATGTTGTGTGCGTTTCCAACGATAATACTCCTGCGATCTCGAACTGAAGCAGGTTCCTCATTAGTAAAACAGAATACTAAAACGTTTGATACGGTCAGGGGCACCACGTATACAACTCTGCTGTCTTACACAAGACCAATATATCATACGGGATTGAAATGTTTAAGAAGGAAATGATAAGACTAATCGTTTATATTCAAACATTGTCGGAACATCTGCTCAATATTTCAGAAGGAGTTACTTTACAGGAGGTTGAGGATTATAAAGTTGGACAGGAAGAAGAGATAGATGAATGCCAAGTAAACTGTGGATGTTCAGAGTGTTCCCTCAGATAATTACAAACAAGGAAGGAAACAAATTACTTTTAATACAGATGATAAATACACACTTCATGGAGGGATGTGAGGGGTAACTGAAGGTCAGTGCTTCGACTGATATGTCTTTAACTTACCTGGTACAGTGATATGATACAGTGCGGTGAGCTACATTGTAACGCTTAATTTACAGTGGTGTCGTCTCCATGACTAAATGGTTAGCGTTTTGGCATTAGGTCCACGGGGTGCTCGGTTCAATTCCCGGCTGGCTCAGGGATTTTCACTTAATTCCTTTGGTTCCGGGGCTGACTTCATCATCAGAATTCATCTTAGGTGAGGTCCCGTTCTCACAGACGTGCAAGTCGCTTATAAGACGCTAACTCGAAAGACTTGCACTGGGCCACTGGGCCTTATGGCATTATCGTTATCATATTCACAGTAATTCTAATAATAATGTTATTGGCTTAATGTCCCACTAAACTTTACGGTTTTTAGGAGACGTCAAGGTGCCGGAATTTAGTCCCGCAGGGATTAGTTTACGTGCCGACACGAGGATGACGTATTTGAGCACCTGCAGATACCACCGGGGTCAGAAGGCCAGCGCTTCAACCGTCTGAGCCACTCAGTCCGGCAATTATCTCTTCTGATATGGGCCATAGTTTCATAAATTTAATCAACTCGTCTTCTGCGGCTAGTCCCGCGGTCTAGGTGTACCTAGCCTACCTCTTATTCGGAGGCTTCATCCCACTTACTCGGAGGCTTCTGGTTCGACTACTAGTCGATTCAGGGATTTTTACCTTTATCTAAGTCCGTATCAATGGCTAAATGGTTAGCGTGCTGACCTTTGGTCACAGGGGTCCCTGGTTCGATCCCGGCAAGGTCGGGCTGGGTGTATGTGTCGTCTTTATCATCATGTCACCCTCATCACGACGCGCAGGTCATATGCGGGCGTCAAATGAAAAGACCTGCACCTGGCGAGCGGACACGTCTTCGGACACTTCCGGCACTAAAAGCCATACGCCATTTCACATACCTTTATCTAAGTGCTGGTCGGAGATCCACTCGCCCACATGAGAACAACTGAGAAGCTATTTGGCGGTGAGATAGCGGTCCCTGTCTAGAAGACGAGGAATAACGGTCAAGAAGGTTCGTTGTGCTGACTACACGTCACATTGTTGAAGCAATCTTCAGTGTAGGAAGTGCTTCGTAACTTGTGCAGCTCATTTCATCGATGGACACGATACACTAGAATATTGAAAAAAAAAACATGGTGCAACAGGCCCGAAGAGCTACGACCTACCAAGTGGCCACTGCTCAGCCAGAAAGCCTGCAATTACGACGTGTCTTGTGGTCGACACGAAGAGCACGCCCACTCTCGGCCTTCATTTTTGGATTTCTACACCAGGGCCTCTATCTCAGCATCAGATATGTCTTCAATTGTAATCAAATAGACTGAGTGGACCTCGAACTATCCCTCAGATCCAGGTAAAAGTCCCTGGCCTTGACTGGAATCGAACCCAGGGCCTCCAAGGTAAGAGGCAGTCCCGCTACCCTTACATTGCGGGGACGGCAGAATATTGAAATCAATTCATATGAATTCATATGAAAGTGTTTTCAAGTTATGGGACTAATCATGTTTGTACAAACATCGTCAGCTATGGTCAGACGATGTAAACAAACACAGGTTAGCCATTTGTTCACATTGATTCCTTGAATGATACGAAGTGCTTCGTAACCTGTGCAACTCATTTCATCGATGAACACGAGACACTAGAATGTGAAATAAAAGAACATGGTGAAGCAGCCTCTAAGAGACATGGCCTACCAAGTGGCCACTGCTCAGCCCAAAAGTCTGCAATTACGATGTGTTGTGTGGTCGACCCTTGATGTCTTTTTTTTTTTTTTTTTGTTAATCAAGGATCTGCATTTAGGGTGGTCGCCCAGGTGGCAGATTCCCTATAAATTGTTTACCTAGCCTTTTCTTAAGTATTTTCAGCGAACTTGGAAATTTATCGAACATTTCCCTGTTAATTTATTCCAGTCTCTCACTCCTCGTCCTATAAATGAATATTTTTCCCAACATGTACTCTTGAATTCCAAATTTATCTTCATATTTTGATATTTCCTGCTGTTCAAAGCTCCACTCAAGCTTATACTTCTACTTATATAATTCCACGCAAACTCACCACTGACAGCTCGCAACATGCCACATAGTCGAGCATCTCGTGTCCTTAACTCCAAGTCTTCCCAGCCTGAAGTTTGCAAGTAACACTGTCTAATTGAGAATCTAACGCTCGATATGACGGTAACATTGCTGTAGATTAGGGGCGATTGTGGCAGAAGATACATAGTGTCTGAAATGTTGATAATTACGAAATATATTGAAATATAATATGCTCATCCTTGTAGCCTATATTAATGCCTAACGTAGACCCTGACTTACGTTTCATTCCCCTCATTACTCATTCTAACAATTCCTACGAGGCTAGATGGTTGAAATTTATCACAGATGTTCTCCATAACCTAGCAGGAAACGTAAAGGGGTTTCATTCCAGGCATAGGCTTGGATAGGCAAAATATCGAATTTGTCGCAGGACAGGGCAAAGCTGAATGTATTTATTTTATTTATTTGTTGACTTCTTTTCCTCCCGATGGTATCACCGCCTTGACGAAGGCAAAATACATTTTGCCGGGTTTTTTGGAGGCTTGCGTGTTCAAATGATCCTTAGAGCTATGCCGGGGGAACATATGCTCCTGGCAGGGCCATCCAAGCCGGAAAGGTCTAAGGTGATAATCCAGATTAAGAGCGATACCCTGGTCCTCCAGGTTGGGGGTTGGTGCGTGGGGCTAACAACTCCTCTACCACAACACTACATATTGTTTAGAAACTAAATAGAGATAACCGGATGGTTCCAAACTTACGACGACTAAAGCGCGCTAAATGGCAACGATACGGATATACTGTAACATGGAATGTGAGAAGTATCTTTCAGGATGGGGATAGTAGAAAATTGGAGGAGGAATGACTTAAATATCATATAGATGTGGCAGCAGTACAGGAGATAAGTTGGAAGACAATCGAGGTGGCAGATCTACACCACTGTATTTTTTTCAATAGTGGGGAGGAAGAAAATAAAATAGAAACAGGGTTTATGGTCAAGAAATCGGCCAGTCATAATATGATTTAATATGAAGCAATAAGCTACAGACTATGCCAGTTAAAACTGAAAGGGAGATTTGCCAACATATCACTAATTAGTGTCCATGCCCCAACAAAGGATGCCGAAGAGGAAGAGAAAGAACAGTTCTATGAAAAAATGGAGCAAGTATATGACAGGTTGCCCATGTATGATGTTAAAGTTTTCCTAGGGGATTACAATGCCAAAGTAGGCAAAGAAAAAGAAAACCGCCCAGTGGTAGGATATCTCAGTAAACACCAATAATCCAATGAGAACGGATGGAAATTGATTAATTTTGCCTTTAGCAAGGTGATGGTGATCAAGAGCTCATGTTTTCCGCTTAAGGAGATCCATAAAGAGACATGGATATCATCGGATGGTCTGACAAAGAACCAGTGAGACCATGTGTTGATTGATGCGCGACATGCCTCCAATATAATGGATGTGAGACATGCCTAGTGCAGACAGTGATTCAGATCACATACTGGTGAGTATCAAGTTCCAGGAAAGACTGGCAATTTAACCCAAGGACAGAGCTGAGCAGAGCAAGGTCTATAATGTAGAACTGTTAAGGGATGAGAAGAAGGATGAAGAGTAAAGAGACCGGCTGCAAAGAAAACTACAGATGGGCAGAAACGGAGATGTGGACATTAATACAGTGTGGAAAGAAACCAAGCTAGCAATGAATACAACAGCGCAGGAAGTACTTGGAGAGATAAGTAAACAGAATAGAAAGAAATGGTATGACGAAGAAGTGGGAAAGGCTCTGGAAGGGAGAAATCTGTCCCAGCCAAGAATGTTACAGAGACCCACTCGAAATAATACGGCAGTTTTGAAAGAGAAACGGAGAATAGCATAAAGACATTGATAAGGAACAAGAAAAGAATATGAGAAAGGGAGAGAGTTGATGAAATTCAGAAGAATTTTGAAAACAAAAAAGGTAGAAAATTCTTCCATGGGGTCAGACAAGTAAAGAAGGGATATCAACCTAGAGTGAATATGCTTAAGGATGAGACTGATAGACTGATTCTTGGGAAAGAACGAATTCTGAAAAATGGGAAAAACATTTCAAAACATTACTTTCTGTCAGACCAATAAATGAAGAAAGAGAAGGATTAGGTAGTATGGAAACTTCAGAGAGGGGTGAGGAGGGGGAATATGGAGATGAGTGTGAGGGGGAAGAGAGGAATGAGGAGAATGCAGATTAGGATGAAGACGATATGGGATCACCATCGATTGAAGAAATAAGAGATATTATAAAACAATTGAAGAACAGTAAAGCCCCAGGGAATTACCTCATAACGGCAGAAATGGTAAAACATGGAGGAGAAGTGTTGCTGAGGAGAATACATGACATAATTAAAAAGGTATGGGAAACAGGTAATATGCCGGAGGACTGTACACCAGCAAATATAAGCCCTATACATAAGAAGGGATCACGCATGCAATGCAAGAATGATCGAGGCATATATTTACTGAGTATAGTGTACAAAATCCTGTCTACAGCCATAACAAAGGGAGTTGGCAGTAGAGCAGAAAGAATTATAGGGGAGTACCAAGCTGGTTTCAGACCTGGAAGATCGACGATGGACCATATTTTCACCATGAGAATGACTCTGGAAAATACATACGAACACAGCGTTCAACTAGGACATCTTTTTATAGATTTTAAACAAGCCTATGACAAAGTTAAGAGATCGAAATTGTGGGAAACAATGAAGGAGTTTAAATTCCCACAGAAGTTAAAAATTTGACGAAGATGACCCTGGAGAACAGCAGAAGTCAGGTAAAAGTGCAGGGAAGTCTGTCATAGTCTTTCAGAACCGAGGAAGGCCTAAGGCAAGGAGATCCCTTATCACCAGTGTTATTTAATCTAGTGCTGGAGAAAACTGTAAGATCAATAACTACTGATCCGGGTGGTAATATTTACAATAGACTCATCCAAGTTTTAGCTTATGCAGATGATGTGGTGAAATCTGCTAGAAATAACGAGGCACTTACAATTGCCATGAGGGAGCTGAAAGATGCGGCTGGGTCCTGGGGTTTGGAGATAAGTGAGGCTAGATCTAAACATATGGTAACGGAGAGAAGTGTAAGGAACACCGAAAAACTCCAAGTGGATGATTACACCTTTGAAGCAGTAGAAAGCTTCACCTATATTGGCTCAGTAATAACATCAGAAAATAAAGTTGAGACAGATATTGTAAATCGTATTAAGGCTGCCAACTGATCCTACAGAGTACTGTACCCTCTTCTGAGAAGCAAATAAGCAGAAAATTAAAACTGACTCTCTGCCAAGCGATAATTAAACCAGTACTTACGTATGGGAGTGAGGCAAGGGTATTGACGGATGCCACAGATAGGAGATTAAATGTGTGGGAAAGGAAAGTACTGAGGAAGATATTTGGACCGGTGAACGAGGGAGATTCAATTAAGAATCAGAACAAATGATGAAATAAGATTATCGTATAAGGAGCCGGATTTGGTGACCTCAGTCAAAATGAGACGAATTGGATGGATGGAACATTTTGTACAACGGATGGAGGAGAGAAGACTTCCAAGGAAGGCACTGACGGGGCACTCTGAGGGCAGGAGAAGGAGAGGACGGAACCAGATGAGATGGCTGTAGGATGTGGAGACTGATCTGAGGACCGTTGGAGTCAGGAGGTGGCGTAGAGTTGCGGAAGATCGGGACGACTGGAGAGCTGTGGTCACGGAGGCCAAGGTCCTTAAAGGATCGTAGAGCCATGGAGTAAGTAAGTAAGTGACTTATTTCATATGGAGTGGCTCAGGCTATCAAGCCTGCTGGTATACCAAACCATCTTATATATGCTACAATGTACACACTATAGAGTCTTAATGTTCTTAATTACATATAATTAATTATAAAATTAAACTTATATAGTATTAATACTTTTTTTAAATACAGTACATTCCTACTATGTGTGTAATTACAGCGGGAGAGAATTCCAGGAGCGTACGGTTGCGGGTATGAAAGAGTTGCCGTAACCTGTCATGCGGTAAATTGGGAAGAAGTTTCTGACCTTGTAGGTATACTGTTTGGGCATGACAAGTATCTAAGGTCCGTTCTTAGATAACTTGGTGCTGTACGGAGGACGATGTGGACAAGCGAAACCGAGTGAAGGTTTCTTCTCTCCGCCAAATATAAGCACGACAGCTGCTCAAGACAGGGTGATATATGACAAAACCTGGCCATATTTAATACAAAACGAACGCATGTACTAGAAGCCCGCTGAAGTTTAACGTTAAGTGTGGTGTTTGGGTTGTTTTAAACGTAGTACAGTCATTAAGTTCTGAGACTGACCACATGGTGGCGCTGTGGTGTACTATAGCGCTTAGGTGGCGCCGCGGTATGGTACCATGTCAGTTAGTCCTCGTCCCTGCAAGAGACAGATGAGTGCATGCGCTGGAAGTAGACGTACGGTCGTTGTTGTGAAGGTGATTTGAATACGCCCGTCGGACCTTGACAAGTCACAGTTTGATCAACGGGTAAACATCAAGTTCTGCCAGAATTTAGACAAAACCGCTGCCGAAACGTTTTGAAATGATGCAGCAGGTTTACGGTGAGGACGCATTGAGTCGCAGTGTTGTGTTTAGGGCCGGACTGAGTGGCTCAGACGGTTAAGGCGCTGGCCTTCTAACCCCAACTTGGCAGGTTCGATCCTGGCTCAGTCCGGTGGTATTTGAAGGTGCTCAAATACGACAGCTTCGTGTCGGTAGATTTACTGGCACGTAAAAGAACTCCTGCGGGACTAAATTCCGGCACCTCGGCGTCTCCGAAGACCGTAAAAGTAGTTAGTGAGACGTAAAACAAATAGCATTATTATTATTATTATTATTATTATTATTATTATTATTATTATTATTATTATTATTATTATTATTATTATTGTGTTTAGGTGGCACCGACGTTTTGTGCAAGGACGGGACAGTTTGGAAGTTAATGTGCGTACTGGTAGGCCACAAACAGTTGAAACGGAACGCAAGATCCAAGAAGTTGCAACGTTGGTGTGTGCTAACCGTCCCCAATCGGTAGACGATCTCGCAGCAGCAGTAGGGGTCAGCCATGACACTTGCCGCAAAATTCTGACGATTACCTCAACATGTCTCGTGTCACCCAGCACAGTGTGCCACGAATCCTGTCGCAAGACCAACACGATGATCGCATGAAGATTTGTGGAAACCTCGTCAGTAGTGCTGACGATGATCCGACGTTTCTCAACCGGATAATAACTGGAGACGAAACATGGTGTTTCCTTTCAGCGGTGCTTCCAGCAGCTACACCAACGTTGGCAAATGTGCACAACGGCCAATGGCGACTATTTTCAGGGTG
Organism: Anabrus simplex; assembly: GCF_040414725.1. NCBI lineage: Eukaryota > Metazoa > Arthropoda > Insecta > Orthoptera > Tettigoniidae > Anabrus > Anabrus simplex. Next base: position 241,648,151 of record NC_090270.1, read on the forward strand.
GATGTGGTTCTGTTTAAGTGGTTAACGGCCAATGGCGACTATTTTGAGGGTGGATGTGGTTCTGTGTAGATGTACGCCGTGTGGTGCGGCAACGTGTGCAACGTACAGAGCCTTGTGGTTGGCTACCCTCCACGCGTCAAGTCTCAGAATTTAATGACTGCACTACGTATTACGACACCATAGTCGAAGATCTGTATAATTAAGCTATGAACAAGTCACTTTCTCGAATTCAGTTGAAGGAGATCCCGTAAACTTTTAAGGGAGTGCAAAGAAAAGAATACTCGTTGGCATATTTTCTTCGTATGCTCCGTCCAGTTTAAGTCATCTCCGTACAGGCCATGAAGGTCCTTCGAAAGGTGGAAGGTAAAAGCTTCAACTATTCATAACCTCTGCATTTCAAGGGGTAGAGTGTTTAGCTCCATGCCTGGCTACCTTTGCCCCCAGGAATTTTTGGTGTAAGCTGAGTGAACCTCAGGGCCATACGCACCTCCGGAAATGAAATGAAATGAAATGATGTTCATGAACGTGACAGTGTTTAAAGGCGCTTGAAGGGAACAGAACAAATACACTTAAGCTCGGATTCCATTGATTCTGACAGTGAAGATACAGCAGTACTGCACTATCCAATGAGTCCCTCAATGATCTATGTCCATAAACGGAATTTTGTTTCATAAGATTCAATTGAAATGAGGAGCTATTGTCATGCTCTTCTGAAATCCCAATACCGAAAGAGGGTTGTGTAATGCCATATGGCTTATAATAAAATATATCAAACCAAATGTAATTATTGCAGAAGGTTCATCTTCCGGTTTGAGTGGTGTCCTTAAAAGTAGGAAAGATCACACTATGAAGATAAAGTTGGAATTCAAGAGGACAAATTGGGGCAAATATTGGTTTATAGGAAGAGGATTTACGGATTGGAATAATTTACCAAGCGTAATATTCAGTAAATATCCAAATTCTTGACAATTATTTAAGAAAAGTGTAGGTAAATAATAGATAGGGAATCTGCCACCTGGGCGACAGCCCTAAATACAGATCTGTGGTGATTGATTGATTGATTGATTGATTGATTGATTGATTGATTGATTGATTGATTGATTGATTGATTGATTGATTGATTGATTGATTGATTGATTGATTGATTGATTGATTGATTGATTGATTGATTGATTGATTGATTGATTGATTGATTGATTGATTGATTGATTGATTGATTGATTGATTGATTGATTGATTGATTGATTGATTGATTGATTGATTGATTGATTGTCAACAAGTGGTAAGGTCAGACATTAGAAAGTATATACTGTATAAGGTATTTTTCTTAAAAAACCTGCGTTCGGTCGCGGAAAGTTGTATATGGTGTTGTGCAGGATGCGCCGTTTTGACGAAGTCAAACATAAAATATTGTAGAAGGGTCTAACTAGAGAAAACTGATTGAGAATTGTGGGGAAAATCTTCACTAAAAATGTAGTTTAAAAGGTGCTTCGACATTAGTGGCATTTGCAACCTGTGTTAAGCCGCGGACAGTTGTATCTAATAACGAAGAAACACACAGAGACAATAATTAAAAAATAAAAGTAAAACATTTAGAAACACAAAAAATTAAAATCAAATAATAAAACATGTGGGTAAACACTCATAGAGGAGTGGTCAATGTCTCTATGTCGGGAAGGAGAGCCGAAATTCATGCAGATGCTTCCGTATTTAGTAAATAATTACAGATTTCAACACAATTAGCGGAACCATCTATTTCTAGAGCCCGTTGTATTAAGTTGGCAATGGGCTTTTGTATTTGTTGGTATATAATTAGCCAGAGGGCGACATCAGTAGCAAAACAGCCGTAAAGATCGCTTTTCATTTATTTCATTTAATTTATTTATTGACGTGTAAATTGTTCACTACAGTTCCATTCGCCTCTCACTGCAATTACCATCGACGAAAACTCGTAAATGAAGCTGTATTGAATTATCTTCCATTTCTTCAAACACCGAGCTCGATAGCTGCAGTCGCTTAAGTGCGGCCAGTATCCAGTAATCGGGAGATAGTGGGTTCGAGCCCCACTGTCGCCAGCCCTGAAGACGGTTTTCTGTGGTTTCCCATTTTCACACCAGGCAAATGCCGGGGCTGTACCTTAATTAAGGCCACGGCTGCTTCCTTCCACTTCCTAGGCCTTTCCTATCCCATTGTCGCCATAAAACATATCTGTGTCGGTGCGACGTAAAACAAATAGCATTTCTCCACAAGTTAGGCTTACACCGGGCGACGCTGTCATGAAAACCCAGCGCGACAATCACTCACTTCCCAAAACCAAAACCAAACCCCATGGCTCAACAGCCCCCAAGAGCTTTGGCCTAACAAGCGACTGCTGCTCAGCCCGAAAATCTGAAGATTATGAGATGTCCTATGGTCAGCATGACGAATCTTCTCGGCATTTATTCTTGGCTTTCTACACCGGGGCTGCTACCTCAGTATTAGTTAGCTCCTCAATTGTAATCACGTAGGCTGAGCGGACCTCGAACCAGCCCTCAGGTCTAGGTAAAAATCCCTGACCTGGCCAGGAATCGAAAGCGGGGCCTCCAGGTAAGAGGCAGGCACTCTACCCTTACATCACGGGAACGGCAGTCACCTGTCTCAATCCATATTTTTAATTGAATGTTGTAGAATATTTAGAACTTCGATTTTTATGAATGAACTTCCTCTAATGTACCTGTCAAATGTAACAAAATTCCTTATCTATTTGTGAATTCTAGACATTCCCTAAGTTTGGTGACGTTCATGCATTAAAAATAAACTGTTTCAAGTGTCGGATTCAGTTGAACCAAACTTTACGACACACAGAAGTGGTTCAGTAATTGGATGTGTAGCGATCTGAACTTGCCTCCTCTCTCCTACGGAAACAATCAAAATAAGAGGAGAGTAATATCCTCTCTTTTGTGAAACACGGAAGTTTAGTCATTTAGAAGGACTTTGTCCCAGAATGTAAAGTCACAAGTACTCTGGTCTTTTATTAAGTTAACAACTTCTAAACTTATATTGGTATCTCGTACGATATATTGTAGAGACCAACATACAAGTCATTAAAATGGTAACAAGAGGCTTACATTCGCTCTATGTTTTATTATTCTATGACTTAATCCTTGTTATTTATAAAGTGAAATTGAAAACTTTCAGAGAGATGTTGTGAAGTGACATAAGAAGGTATTGTTAGCGTTAAAACACTTGACCTGCGTTTTTTCTCGGTTCTATACGAATTGAAGTCGTTTGTGGGACTGTGACGGAATGATTTCAGCATCAGATAACATGGTTGAGAAAATAAAGAGAATAGGTGCCAAGGTGGAAGAAGGTGACGGGAGGTGAAGGAAAGGAAGAAGAGAATAATAACAATAGTAATAACATTAATGTTATTAACTAACTGCTTTTGGCGCTTTTTAGAGATGCCGAGGGGCCGGAATTTTGTCCCGCGGGAGTTCTTTTAAGTGCCAGTAAATTTACCGAAACGAGGCTGACGTATTTGAGCACCTTCAAATAGCACCGAACTGAGCCAGGATCGAACCTACCAAGTTGGGATCAGAAGGCCAGCGCTTCAACCATCTGAGCCATTCAGCCCGGAAGAAAAAAAGGAGAGAGCAAGAGGAGACGTAGAGAAGTGATAAAAAAGGGACGGAGTTAAAAGGAGAGGAGGACTGTAGAAAATTAAGGGAAATAGAAGAAGGAGAAGGCGGATTGAAGAGGACAAGAAGACTATAGGAAGCGAAGAGAAAAATAATATACTTAGTGTAGATGAGAGGAAGAGCACAGTAGGAGAAAAGTTTAGGAGGGATAAAGAGAAGGTAGAGTGGAGAGGAGAGTACAGAAGGAAGAGATATATATATAGAAGGAGAGAGGAAAGGAAGATGGAGTAAGAGGATTTAGGGGAAATATAGACAGACGGAGAAAGAGAATAGATAAATAGAACACAAAGTATAGTAGAAAGGAGAGGAGGGGATTAAAAAAGGAATACAATAAAATGAGGAGAGAAAGAGAAAGTGAAGGAAAACTAGAGAATTAGAAATGTAAGAGGACAGAATGGATGAGAAATAGGCCAAACAAGAAAGATATGAATGAGGAGACTTGCAGACGTAGGTAAAAACAATGGGATACTCAGGTAGAGAGTCGAGAACAATACCACCCTCAGAAGTTGAGAGTCCCTGGGGGATGTTCGCTACTTTTAGTCACCTTTTGCTCAACAGACTGGTCTACTCATTAGAAAATGGGTAGGGGGATCATTCATTTGGGTGGTTAAACTCACAGCAAGTTCGAAGGTATGTTGAAAAGCCCGAGTACCGTTGCATAGCGTGTCTACTTAAGACCTAATTTTAACTAATGACTACTTAAGTATGGTCATTGCACCTTGGAGGGAGAATTGTTCCCAAATAAAATATCTTGCATTATTATCAGTAGAACAAGAATATTACAAAATATTCTGATCTATATGTTAAGCTGAAAAAACATAATATATCATTCATAATCAAAATTCAAGGCGACTGGAAATATCAAACCTTCATTCTTCTTGCACGCCGCGGGCCAACGGAAGCACTGGATGTCATACTCACTGAGTACGTGTCCAGCTGCTGAGATAAAAGTAAAAACCGTAGAGTAACAAGTTCTGAAAATTATTCTCTACAATAGTCTGCAGAGAAGCCACGAGGAACTGATTAAAGGAGGAGTAATGACACTGATACTCGACTTCTTATCGGAGCGGGCGAACATCACCCATTGCTGAGCGTCCACACAGCACTCCAGATCGCTCCTAACGGAGAGATATATTAGTATCATTTGTAACCTGGACAGATCAGCGGCGACCCAAATATTATTGCGTTATTGGTGTTACGTCTACTGAGTGGGTGGGGTGGGCGGTTCTGGCCAGGAAGCTGTGAACTTGATTCGGGAGAGAGTGGATTCGAATCCAACTACCAGCAGATGATTTTCTGCAGTTTCCCATTTTCACCCCGGGCAATTTTACCTTAAATGAGGAGTGGAAAAAGCGCAAGAAACGTAAAATAAACGGCACATGGAACGTACCCATTATTGGGTTTGGTACAACTTTTAAGGAATCACATCTTTCTGATCTGGATTGCACATGGCAATCGATAATATTCAAATACTGTAATGCATGTGAACGAAATATTAATTTTTTGAAAGTGAAGTAAAATATTTTGAAAAGACACTCCTCAATTAAGGCTACGGTCGCATCTTTTGCCATCCTGTCCTATCCTGTCCTAACCTAACCTATCCCATCAACGCCATAAGAGCTGTCTCTTAGTAGGTGACGTAAAAATTCAATAGCATAAAAAGCCTTTTAGTACCACTAAGTACTTTTACGGTTGTCCGAGTTAATGAGGTGTCGAAATTTTGCCCTACGCGAGTTATTTTATATTCCGGTAAATCTACCGTCACGAACACCTTTAGAGTATAACGGACGGAGTCACTAATAAACGCAACATCTTGCACTTAGAAAGCCAATCTTATACCGTCTGAGCCACGCAGCTTGTGTTTTGAGAGTTGACATCGTCAGCCTTAATTAAAAGTAACTCGGAACCTCAGTTGTCTTCATACAAAAAGAAATGAACATTCCAAATGTTTGCTATGTAGCAGTAATAATAATAATAATAATAATAATAATAATAATAATAATAATAATAATAATAATAATAATAATAATAATAATAATAATAATAATAAGTATGGAACTAAGCGAGGCCACAGAGCTAGTGGTAGAGTGAATATAGACTTGTGGAGATGCTTTCTCAATTCTCAGACAATTACAGACTAAACACTGAAAGGTTTAGGTACCAGCCTATGATGACGATGATGATGACGATGTTGATGATGATGATGATGAAGTTAGGATCATGAAGGAAACTGTTATTCTTACGAAGTCGAAAGAGAGGCTGCGGATGTAAGAATTCGAAGGCAAAAATAAAACAGTATATTTCCGCGCTGAAAAGTTTCTTCTATATTTGTGGAATTTTATTATCATTACTTATTTAATTTTTTAGTTATTCGCTTAATATTTAGAATAAATTCAACTCGAAATGCAGATTCTCTGTAGATAAATTCTGGAGTTCTCCTTACATTTCTACAGGAAGTCTACTTGTCCTGAGCGCTTGTCACTTTAGGCCACCCAACTAACACAACTGTATTTAGTTTAGTCTAGAGTTAAGTTGTCGCTTAGTTGCATTAAGTGTTTCCTCGCATTACTTTTACGTCAAGCCTTCATTACTTTTAAAGGTATTATGCCCAGTATCCAACAGCACAAAATAATTGTGATTCTCGACAGAGGATGATGAAATAAAATTACAAAATGTGGATAATGTTTACGAAGTGCCTAAACAACATATGCAATCCATGAAATTAAATTAAGGTTTCTTCAATAACTTTATTTTTCTTGTTAATATGCATTCACTGTATAAATGTGTAGTATTAAATTTCGTGGGCGGGGGGTGTTTGAGAAATTCTTCGCCCAACCCATTTAGGACATACAGGGGATACCTAAAAATTTATTCCCCATCAGCAGGTTTGTGAGTTGCTGTAAGGTCCACATGCTCTTTTTTTAATGAATCCTTCACGTAATACCCATTTCATGCTCCATGAGTAAATTGATTCAGGAAGGAGAGGTGACATATATACGGAATGCCACCTACATCTGAGAGCGAACGACTCCCTCTTTAGGATAGACGTTGACAGGTTTCGGATAACGATACACCCTTGGGAGAGACATGAGGAGGAGCTGAAACAGCAAAGGACGATAAACTCGGGACGACTTGAAATGTAATCTGGCCCGCGCCACGTCTCCTTGCTTTACTGCAGTCTTCCGTCAGCAGTGATAAAGTAACGTAAAGCTCTAAATGGCGAGTTCCGGAAAGGACCATTAGTCACTTAGAGTGTGATGACTTATGTGTGTGACCTCCTCTTTTCCAGGCATAACTCAGGCATTTCAAAGTTTAACTTAGCCTATAGTTGACCTCATCAACTCCAAACATTAATTCATACAGTACACTTCTCTAATCTTGAGTTTCTCAGTGTTTCTTAAGCCAATTATATCACAAACCAGCTTCTCAATAATTACACCTTACAAACCAGCCAAAAACAATTATCTCCAATAATAACGAAATCAATAAGCCGGCCCCGCGGTTTAGGGGTAGTGTACCTGCCTCTTACTAGGAGACCCCGGGTTCGATTCCTGGCCAAGTCAATGACTTTTATTTGGATTTGAGGGCAGGTTCGAAGTCCACTACGTAATTACAGTACAATTAAAGAACTATATGGCAGTGAAATAGCGGCCCCGGTCTAGAAAGCCAAGAATAATGGCCGAGAGGATTCATCGTGCTGATCACACTACACCTCGTAATCTGCAGGCCTTCGGGCTGAGCAGTAGTCACTTGGTAGGCCATGGCCCTTCGGGGCTGTTGCGCATAAGGTTCGGTTTGGTTTTCGTTTATAATAAACAAAGACAAAGTCACCTCCATACAGACCATGAAGGCCCTTGGAGGAGTGGAAGGTAAAGGCTTCCACCATTGTTAACCGCGGCACGTGATGGGGTAGAGTGGTTAGCTCTACGCCCGGCCGCCTTTGCTCCCAGGAATTAACCTGGTACTCATTTTTGGTGTAGGCTGAGTGAACCTCAGGGCCATATGCACCTCCGGAATTGGAAATCTCGTTTCTTAAATTTTACGACTTCCTGACGGGGATTCGAACCCACGTCCTTCCGGGCGAACCGAGCACGCCTTTACCGCCTCGGCCAGGCAGCCCCTTTTGGTTTATAACAACGAAATCGAATATCAACAGATGCATTGATGTGAAATGGCTGGATGATTCATATTTCATTTTAAGTGATATACATGTCCGCCTTTGTGGTGTAGTGGTTAGTATGATTAGTTGCCACCCACGGAGGGCCGGGTACGAATCCCGGCACTGCCACGAAATTTGCCTAGGGAGGTCAACTGGGTACAAGTGGTTCGATTTCCACCTCAGCCATCCTCGAAGTGGTTGTCCATGGTTTCCCACTTCTCCTCCAGGCAAATGCCGGGATGGTACCTAACTTCAGGCCACGGCCACTTCCTTCCCTCTTCCTTTCTATCCCTTCCGATCTTCCTATCCCTCCCCCTCCCCCACAAGGCCCCTTTTCAGCAAAGCAGGTGAGGCCGCCCGGGCGATATACTGGTCCTCTCCCCAGAGTTTTCCCCTCCCCAAAGTCTCACGCTCCAGGATCCTGCCCTTGAGGCGGTAGAGGTGGGATCCCTCGCTTAGTCTGAGGGAAAAACCAACCCTGGAGGGTAAACAGGTTAAGAAAGAAAGAAAGAATACGTAGGCCTTTATGAGCTCTTTAAAAGATTATCTTCAGAAAATATAGTGTGGGCTATTGAGGAATGAACCATGCGAAAATCGGATATTTAAGAGTGACTAGACTATTTGTATAGTGATTATTAAATCCGCAACAGATCAGGTATTTGTTCTCAAACAGATATTAGTAGAGTATTTGTAATTCGTAAAGTGCATAAAATATGTTTTTAGTAAACAAGAATGAAAGATAAGATGATGGTTTGTTTCCAGTTCTACTTCATACGGCACCGGAAGAAGCATTCCAGAGAATCAAGGACTAATCATTGAGATAAATGTAGAAACTACAATTAACGTGATTGCTTCCGAAGAAGAAATAGTAAGAATTATTGCTGAAGAACTGGACAGCATAGAAGAAACAGTGTAAGTGGGCCTAAAACTAAATTATACAAAGACGAAGTTCATAATAGTCGGTAGAGAGGAAACACACCGACGGCAGAATAGTATGAATTGCAACACACTGGAAGCCACAATTTCCAAAAAGTAGATGGGTTTACTAACCTTGGTGTAGTAACATCCAGAAAAAGCACGGAGGAATCAAGGACATTAAATTCATTGATTCAGCAAACAGAAGTCTCTCATGCCTGTAATTATAAAATGGGATCCTAAAATAACGTTGTCTCACTTCACCCAAAACCACATGTGTAAAACGGCACTACATCCGGTACTAATTTATGGAGTAGAAAACTGAGCATAGGACAAAGAGAAAGAAAAATAAGATATTTTTGAATTTTTGAACCTACATACGAGGGAAAGTGGAGAGTCAAGCGTAACTGTGAAATAAGAGACCGTTTAAAGACCGCGGTATTGTGGCAGAGGTGAAGAGTAGGAAAATGAAATGGGCAGGTCATGTCCTGTGAATAGATGAGAATATTAAGATCAAGAAATTGCGGTGTAGTGTACAAGATGGAAGGTGACTATCAGAAAGACGTAAAATAAGGTACTGTTCTCAGCTCCGAGAAGATTAGGAGGAGGATGGGCTTGGCTACGGCCAACTCGATAGTTAATTCCGGCCTGCTACACTTGACGGTTCCATAGTGATGACATCACGCTTCTAGTGCTCGGACATGGAGGTATGAGTCTTATTTTTATGGTGGTTGTGTAGCGCCTTGTTGTTATTTCAACATTAGATGTATTCGTTTGTGTTTGTAAGTGATAACTGTACGAAAAATCACCAGTAAAAGATGTATTTTCAGCAATAGTATGTGTTAGCTACTACAGCATTGTAATTTGAGCAGCCCGATGTTAGGAAGTATTGCTAGGTTTCATGATAGATTGCGTGAGCCCACTGAAAAAAATGAAAATCCACAGCATTTTTCGAATCATTCGACCGGGTCAAGGAATGGAATGAATGAAGGCCCCATCTAGCAGCGAGGATAGGAATTGTGCCGACTGCTGAAGCCTGTCGCACTCCTCTGGGGCAATGATTAATGACTGACAGATAAAATGAAATGATATTGGAAAGAGTCACTGGAATGAAAGATGACCCAGAGTACCCGGAGGAAAACCTGTCCCGCCTAGGCTTTGTCCAGCACAAATCTCACATGGAGTGACGGGGATTTGAACCACGGAACCCAGTGGTGGGAGGCCGGCACGCTGCAGCCTGAGCCATGGAGGCTCCTATGAACTGACTGAATTGTCTAACGGACTTTAAAGTGAATTATGTAATTGTGATGATTATTACAATGTGTTAGTGTACTGTAAGTTCCTCTTTTCAATATGAGATGAACGTGTAGTGTGCCTGGATGTTCGTCCAATTAGCGTTCAAGTAAGGAAGTGGCTATCTCAACATTTTACGTTTCCTATCGATAAAGAGAAGCGTTATATTTTGGGAAATACCTTTTTTTAACAGTTATTCATAAATAATTAACAACACTATATATGCTCAAATAAGTGCAAAATAATGAGAGTTAAGATACAACAGTTATCCTAATGATGATGATAATTATATTGATGATGATGCTTGTTGTTTAAAATGGTCTAACTTCTAGGTCATCGGTCCCTAATGGTACGAGGTGGAACGCAATGACTTGATAATTAAAATTTTAAAATGTATCCGCTGACTAGAATTTAGAACGAATGGTGATGAAAACTGATCACGAATTTAAAATAATCCGTAGATCTATTTCGCAGTGCCTTATTTTCTGATAAAACTATAGAAAATATAGATTACGGTAGAATAAGGCATTTCCTTAAAGTGCATTCATATATATTATTCAAAATAGAAGTTAAAATATCCTTAAAATACAAAAACACAAACTAAAACAGAGTCAATAGTTTAAAACGTAGTAAACAATAAAATAAAAACTAATAGAAAATACTATTTTTATACGGGATAAAGCAGGACACTTCCTTCCCTCTTCGTTGTCTATCCCTTCCAATCCTTCCATGCCCCCACCAAGGCTTCATTTCAACATAACAGGTGAGGCTGCCTTGGCAAGGTACTAGTACTCCTCCCCAGTTTGATCCCTCGACCCAAAGGCTTACGCTTATATTTTCAAGATCCGCTAAATACTACTTAAAATCCGCTAAGATTCCGCCAAGAAATCCGATATCAAATAATAATAATAATAATAATAATAATAATAATAATAATAATAATAATAATAATAATAATAATAATAATAATAAATGTCTGCACTCACCTGATCTGTGAGTTTCACTGTGATTAACCCCCTGCCTGTGAGCCGGCGAGTTAAAACTTGTAGGCGTTTTAGTGCCGGGTGCAAACTAGGTGAATCCCCTACCTCATGGGCCACACATAAAACAGGCCAGTTTATTAAACGGCCTTCCTTCATAGCACGAATATAAATGCTGCTCTCTCACAGTTACATTATCTGTCGCCATTCGTCAACTAAGAGATAAGTACCCTTTCCCCACGCATTAGAAGTTTATGATACCATGATCTCAATAACATCAAATCCAAATAACATGTTTTCCTCATGTGACTGCTAGCTCCTGACAAGAAAATACGGAATAGCTCGGAGACAGACTGGAGTACAAATTAAAAAAGAATGTAAAATGGATAAAACACTAAATTCCGCTATAATACATCTAGAATTCCGCCAAATATTCCGCTGTCCGCTAAATGATATATTTCTCCGCAGACAGTCTTCTAATTCCGCCAAATTTAGCGGAAAATCCGCTAAGTTGGCAACACTGTCCAGGACATTGCCCTTGAGGCGGTAGGGATAGTATCCCCCGCTGAGTTCGAGGGAAAAACCAACCTTGGACGGTAAAGAAAGAAAGAAAGAAAGAAAGAAAGAAAGAAAGAAAGAAAGAAAGAAGTTAAATACTGTATTTTGTGGGGATTGAATTAAACGTAGATAAATATAAGTATCTATTTTTATCTCCAAATTTTTAGAACTATATTGTACTCACATTTGCTTCTAAATAAACTGGACCATGCTGCGCACATTCTGGGATGCCAAGGCATTGACGATTTCAATCATATCCATGGATGACACTTTCGATGTTGGGGAGGCAGTTCACCGACTCTGTCTTCGGTCATAACATTTCGTAGACATTTCCTTACAAGGTTCAGTCTCAAAAATGATCGTTCAGCGGAATAAACAGTAACAGAAAAAATTAGGTCTAGAATTTGATATTTTAGAACCAGTTTTCACTGGTTCTTTAATAATAACTTCATACAAATATTTTTGAGAGAGCGTGCCGCTCGTGTTACGAGAGACAGTTCTCTTAGACTCAACAATATAACAATACACCAGAACCTCATTAATCCCGACTTCGCTTAATTCGGACAGCCATTTAATAGTAATACATAAATGCAATTACAGTATAAAGCTTAGTTACGGATGCAATGTTGTAAACTATGCAAAGGAGGAGATCGTTGAAAATGTGATCACTGCAGAACGCTCTGAAACGGATGATTATGACCAGGATGAAGCAGGTGATGTGCTGGTCCCGTGGTGTAGGGGTAGCATGCCTGCCTCTTACCCGGAGGCCCCGGGTTCGATTCCTTTCCAGGTCAGGGATTTTTACCTGGCCCTGAGGGCTGGTTCAAGGTCCACTCAGCCTACGTGCTTGGAATTGAGGAGCTATCTGACGGTGAGATAGCGGCCCCGGTCTATAAATCCAAGAATAACGACCGAGAAGATTCGTCGTGCTGACCACACGACACCTCGTAATCTGCAGGCCTTCGGGCTGAGCAGCGGTCGCTTGGTAGGCCAAGGCCCGTGAAGGTCTGTAGTGCCATGGGTTTGGTTTTTGTTTTCGTTTGGTTTGGTTTTGAAGCAGGTGATATTATTAACCCTAAGCCAAAACTTAGTGAAATTAAAGACCATCTAAACATTGTTATTAAATACGTTCCATATAACAACGATGAAAACATGTCTGCATATTATGAATACTTGAGCCAACTGCGTGAGTTAAATATTAAAGAAATTAATGTTAAAGGAAGACAACAAAAGATCAGCAGTTTCTTCAAACCAGTAAGCGTGTCAAGTCTGGTCAATGAAGGTGTGCCTTGATTGCCATGTTCTAATTCTGTACTGTACTAGATTTTTCTGTATTTTGTACTGTATTGCATTATATCCTGTATACAAAATAACATTTGTATTTCTTAAATTTAAAATGCCGCATTGTACTCGTTCTTTTTACTGAAACCGAGCTCGATAGCTGCAGTCGCTTAAGTGTGGCCAGTATCCAGTATTCGGGAGATAGTAGGTTCGAACCCCACTGTCGGCAGCCCTGAAAATGGTTTTCCGTGGTTTCCCATTTTCACACCAGGCAAATGCTGGGGCTGTACCTTAATTAAGGCCACGGCCGCTTCCTTCCCACTCCTCGGCCTTTCCTGTCCCATCGTCGCCATAAGACCTATCTGTGTCGGTGCGACGTAAAGCAAGTAGCAAAAAAAAAAAGCTTTTTACTGAACAGAGTGATGAAATATGTAGGCCCACCTTGGCTTTTTTCATAAGTTATTTTGTTTAAACCGGACTTTTATTAATTCGGACAACCCAGAGCCCCATGTGCAACCATCCGACAGTTACTCTACATACGAACTGTACAAAACATTTATTTCGGCCCTTTCTAAAAACACATCACTATGTCACCATTGCCACGCAGAGTGATATTCGGATAAAGTTATTTATTCATGGCGAAGTCTGCGGGCCTCTTCAGCCGCGTTGCATTGCAGGCCCCGATGTTACGCCACTGTACAATACCTTGCATATTGGATTGCATGCAGGAGTGTAAAGTACTGGATTATATCGACTCACATCAGAACTACTGCAACATTTGTGGACGGATTGCGGTAAGCCAGTGCTATATTGTATTTGCGCCTCATAGTAAAGCTCGGTTAACCATCATCGTATCCCTGGGATAAGCACTTATGCTACCAGTGACTGTCTGTATAGTATGATTTTACTGCTGCTTCTCGACCTCTCCAAGGTTTAAATAGACTTTGAGTGTGCTTGTTTTATCCGTTAGGGTATTCTATTGTAAGATCTCTGACTCATGCTGTAAAGGCACAATTGTTTCACCCGGTAGGATATGGATTCGATTTCCCGTCAGAAAGGCGGGGAACCTACAAAGGATTCTACAATTTCTACAAAAGCATATAGCACCGTAGTTCACTCAGCCTGCAACAGAAATGAGTACCAAGTTTATTCATCACGCACTCATTGAGAACCACTTTACTTATGGTCCATATTTGGGCATGTTGCGTACATACATCACACATACAACTCCAATATAGAGGGTTATGTTCTTCAGCATTCAGTCTGCAAGCCTCTGTGAATTTACCAACCGCCACCACAATCCTCTATTTGTTCATAAAAAACAGAACACCTTGAAAGACTAGAGATAGGAAGTTCATATTCATAGGACATGTTCATTAGTATGCTCTGCAGAAATAATTAGCATTTCAGTCACCTAGGTTCAGCATGTGCCCTGTTGCCTGCTAGGCGCTGGGTCCTCATGGGCACTAATAACTCGTTCCTTGCGTGATGGTATTGACGCGTATAAGGCGCGAATGGCGTCCTGGGGCATAGCCATTCATGCTGTATTCACCTGGTCCCACAGTTCATCTTTGGTGGTTGGCATTGGGTCACAGCGCCGCACCCTTCGTTTCACCATATCCCACACATTTTCGATTGGCGACAAGTCCGGTGATTGGGCGGGCCAGGGCAACCGTCTGACATCCTTTGACAACAAGAAGTCGCGTGTTGTGCAGCAAAATGTGGTCGCGCATTGTCCTTCTGAAATATGCCGTCTGGGGGTCTCGTGCATAAAGGGTATCGCTACGGGTCGCAGGATGTCTTTCACATTGGTCAAACTGGTCACAGTCCCCTAGACACGCACCAGCTGTGATTTGCGGTAGTACCCAATAGCACCGCACACCATAAGACCTTGCATTGCGCTGTATGTCTTGTGCGAATGCAATGAATATGATGCCTCTCCTCCTCTAGCCATCATTTTCAAACAAACAGGAGCTGGATTCGTCCGAAAACACTATCTGCTGCCATGCCTGTCCCCAGTGACGTCGTTCCATACACCATTGCAGTCTAGCATGTTTATGCACATTAGTCAAAGGTAGGCGGAGAAGTGGACGACGCGGCGGTAACCCAGACCGTAATAAATGGCGACGGACTGTCACTCCTGACAGTGTTACACTGTTCCACTATTGCGCCAGAGCCGAGGAGGATGCAGGTCTGTCCTGCAATGCTATTCGGATGTGGTGTCGATCTTCTCGGGGGGTGGTCTGGGTAGTGCGACCAGACCCATCTCGTGTTCTACGGCCTTCTGTGAACCATTCTGTATACACCCGTCGCACTGCCGACACACTTCGTCCCACACGAGCAGCGATTTCCGTGTGGATGCATCACGTTCTCTCATTCCAATAATGCTCCCTCTTTCAAACTCACTCATTTGACGGTACGGTTCTCGCATACGTCTGCGAAGCATCCTGCACGTTTGCTCAACTCACACTGATACATTACCTTTGGTTTATAGCGACAACGAGAGCCGCAGGCACATTTTACCAGTCGGTGGTGGTGCGCAGAGATATCGATGTGGACCTTGAACCTGAGGGCCGACATGGTTTAAATGCTAATCATTTCTTCAGAAGTCCGACTCGTTGGCTGAACGGTCAGCGAACTGGCCTTCGGTTCAGAGGGTCCCGGGTTCGATTCCCGGCCGGGTCGGGGATTTTAACCTTAATTGGTTAATTCCAATGGCCCGGGGGCTGGGTGTATGTATTGTCTTCATCATCATTTCATCCTCATCACGACGCGCAGGTCGCCTACAGGCGTCAAATAGAAAGACCTGCACCAGGCGAGCCGAACCCGTTCTGGGATATCCCGGCACTAAAAGCCATACGACATTTCATTTCATTTCTTCAGAACATACTATTTATTGCACATGTCCTGTAAATATTTCAAGGCGTTCTGGTTTTTATGAACATGAGTGTTCTTCTGTGGCCTCACTTAGTTCTATTCCTTTTATTTTAAAATTGTTAGAAACTGAGTCTAACCATTGTCGTCTTGGTCTCCTTCTAGTTCTCTTACCCTCCATAACAGAGTTAAATATTCACCCAGGTAATCTATCGTCCTCTATTCTCCCCACATGCCTACCACTTCGTCCATCGAGTTCATTCCTAACTTAGCCTCTATGTTCTCATTCCGAATACCCTCCTGCCACTGTTCCCACCTGTCCTTACCAGCAATAGTCTCGCCACTTTCATGTCTGTTACATCTAACTTATGAATAAGACATCTTGAGCCCACCCAGCTTCCACTACCACAAAGCATAGTTGGTCTGAAAACAGACCTGTGTAAAAATAGCTTTGTCTGTGAATTGACTTCCTTCTTTGAGAATACTGTTAATCACAACTGTAAACTCACTAGAATACCTGTGCATCACATTGATTCAATCTCACTTACTATACTACCATTGTGGGAGAACACATATCCTAAATACTTGAGATTATCTACCTGTTCCAGATTTGTATTCCCAACCTGACATTCAATTTTATTTTATTTCTTACCTACTGACATCAATTTAGTTTTGGAAAGACTAATTTTCATAATATCGTACTCATTGCATCTGTCTTCAAGTTCCAAGACATTAGACTGCGGTCATTCAGCACAATCTGCCGTTAAGACCAAGTCATCGGCATAGGCCAACTGCTTATTACATTTTCACCTGTCATGTAATACGTTTCAGTAGATGATCCACAAAGGTGAAAGATTACAGCCTTGTCTAACCCCTGTAAGTACCTTGAACCATCAATTCTCACTGCAATCAATCAATCAATCAATAACTACTGATTTGCATTTATTGCAGTTGCCCAGGTGGCAGATTCCCTACCTGTTGTTTTCCTAGCCTTTCCTTAAATGATTGCAAAGAAGCTGGAAATTTATTGAACATCTTCCTTGGTAAGTTATTCCAATCCCCAACTCCCCTTTATAAAAATGAATGTTTGCCCCACTTTCTCCTCTTAAATTCCAGCTTTATCTTCATATTGTGATCTTTCCTACTTTTAAAGACACCACTCGAACTTCTCCGTCTACTGATGTCATTCCACACCATCTCCTCACTGACAGCTCAGATAATACCACTTATTACACGTGATAAATATCATTTTTGATCTGTATTGATGATATTTGATTGAAATAATAACAATAAGTTAATTTATTAATTTGACCACCTAATCAATTCAATAAATCTTGTCTTTATTGAATTACATTGACATGTTAATTAAAATGGTACATGTTTCGCCTTATATATAGGCATCATCAGCCATTGCTTTAACCTTGAAATAAAATCAGGCACCTGATTTACATACAAATGAAATAAAACTAATTTATAAAAAGCCTTGAAGAAACTTGAAAGAAAATTAACATATGGTAAAAGACTAATACAATGTTGGTTTTAAAGATATTGCTATGAGTGAGAAGTTTACAATTGGTGTGGGATAGTTTTTGGAGGTGTACGAAACGGTGGGGGGGGGGGGGGGGCGGAGTCGGGGTTGGGAAGGGGAGTGGAGAGTTAAGGGGATACTGGATTCTGATGCTGTGGTTATGGCGGAGAGGATAAATGTGTTTATGTAGTTCAGGCGGATGAAACATTAGATATATCTTGTCAGAATCAAATGAACATTATATTTCATTATTGTATTGGTAATAACGTTCACGAGAGGTTTGTAGGGTTCTACTACATCTCTAAAGATAAAAGTGCCACTGGACTGTCAGCCGTAATATTGGATGTCTTAAGAAAATGGAGCATAGAAATGAATATGTCAGACTTATGATGGGGCTTCCGTAATGGTGGGTTCTACAGGGGGTGTTCAAACTATCGTAAAGCAAGTTTGCCCACATGCAATGTTTATACATTGCTATATACATAAGCTTAATTTGATACTCTTGTAGGGAGCAAAAGCTATAAAGAAAGTGTGTCTCTTTACTTATGCTTTGACTGCCTTCCATACATATTTCAGCAAGTCATCAAAGAGAACTCAAGTCCTAAGAGATAAAGGCTTTAAACTTCCCCTGGCATGAACGACACATTGGAACTTCCACTCCACAGCAACACTAACAATAGTATCCCATTTCAAGGACTTGAAAGAAGCTCTTACACACATTGTTGATAAAGATGAAGAACGGGATGGTGAATCTGATGATGGTGCTATGGGACTGGTTAAGGGATTAGATGACCCTAATTTCTTCTTCCTGTTGTGCATCTTCAACAAGATATTTTGCTACATGGATAATTTATTCAAGGTGTTGCAAGCAAAATGCACATCTAATGTAAATATCTGCAAACATGAGATAAAGCAAACTATAAATAACTTAAAAAATCTGAGAAATGAAGAAACAGTGAATGAACGCATAGACACCAGCAAAGCTCTCAATACCGCAATGACAACAGAATCATATGTAGTGCCAACCCTCACAGCATTAGCATATGAAATAATTGATACCACCGTGGTACAGATGGAAATACGGTTCTGTGACATTGAAAACTTCCATTCTGCTGAATTATTAGATGAGAATCAATTTTTGACTTACAACACAAGTTTTCCCTTAATGAAAATGAAACAACTCCTGAAGATGTACCCTTTTTTCAAAAGTGAACAACTGACAAATGAACTTGTGAATGTACTCTGATGAAGCTAAACATCTACCTCCACAAATACTGCTAAAATATATGTTGGATAATGGTCTGGACAAGGTTTATGAACAAACAACACATTTGGTTCATTTAGTTCTCACATTTCCACTGAAAATATGTTCGAGTGAAAGAAGTATAAATGCACTAAAATGCATAAAAACCTTCCTGAGGAATTCAATGACAAACAGTACACTATTCAATTTAAGTACACTTGCAATAGAAAAATCTCTATAGCACGAACTGTCAAATAACCAGAGCATCATCATTGATACATTTGCAGAGAGAAAGGAGCACTGCATACACTTGCTTTATAAAATAATTTAAGGTAAGCTTGAACAATATTCTTAGACTCCCCAAGTAATATAGCTAGCTTCGCCACTGGCAAAGATCTGTACCCTTTATATACAATCCCAATTATCTGATTACCCCAATGAAGATATTTCCTTATAGTAAAACTTAGTTACTTACAGTGATCCCCATTAGGAACTTTCAACCCATCAACGCAGTAACTAAAACTGAGAGGATGTTTTCTATTTCTAAAACTCACAACAAGACTTTCAACCCCATTTATCACCATACAATTGCTTCATGTCCATCTCACAACATTATCGAGGTCATTTTGGAGTTGCTCAGAATCCTGTAAAGTATTTATTATTTTACATAGAATTGTGTGCCAAGATATAATTGGACTCGCTTCTTTAGCCTTCATAGTCCCTGAGTGGGTAGCCTTTCACCAGGTTTATTGAGAAGGATGCTGTAGCCTGTTGTTCCAGATCCAGAAATGACATTGCATGATATACACTCATGTTCATAAAAAAAAAGAACACCTTGAAAGACTACAGATAAGAAGCTCATAATCACAGGACATGTTCATTAGTATGTTCTGCAGAAATGATTAGCATTTCAGTCACATAGGTTCAGCATGTGTCCTGTTGCCTAGTAGGCACTGGATCCTCCATGGGCACTAATAACTTGTTCCTTGTGTGATGGCATCGACGTGTATAAGGTGCGAATGGCATCCTTGGGTATAGCCAACCATGTTGCATTCACCTGGTAAAACAGTTCATCTTTGGTGGTTGGCATTGGGTCACAGCACCTCAACTGTCATTTCACCATATTCCACACAATTTTGATTGGCGATAAGTCCGATGATCGGGCGGGCCAGTGCAACAGTCTGACATCCTGTGACAACAAGCAGAAAGGGTATGGCTACGAGTCGCAGAATGTCATTCACTTAGGTCAAACTGGTCACAGTGGCCTGGACACGCGTCAACTGTGATTTGTAATTGTACCCTATAGTACCCCACACCATAAGGCCTTGAGTTGGCGCTCTATGTCTTGTGTGAATGCAGTCAATGCGATGCCTCTCTCCCTGTCTGCGGCGAACCAAAATGCGGCCATCATTTCCAAACAAACAGAACCTGGATTCATCCGAAAACACTATCTGCTGCCATTCCTGTCGCCAGTGACGTCTTTCCATACACCATTGCAGTCTAGTATGTTTATGCACGTTAGTCAAAGGTAGGCAGAGAAGTGGACGACGTGTCAGTAATCCATACCCTAATGAACGGCGACGGACTGTCACTCTTGATAGTGTACGATGTGTTGCACTGTTGCGCCAGAGCCGAGGAAGATGCAGATCTGTCCTGCAATGCCATTCAAATGAGGTGTCGACCTTCTCGATAGGTGGTCTGTGTGGTGCGAACAGACCCATCTCTACAGCCTTCTGCGAACCTTTCTGTACTCACCTGTTGTGCTGCCAACAAACACTATCCCACACAAGCTGCAATTTCTCGGATGGATGCATCTCATTGTCTCATTTCAAAAATGCGCCCTCTTTCAAACTCACTCATTTGATGGTACAGTTCTCGCATACAACTGCAAGGCCTCCTGCATGTCTACTCAAGTTACAGAGACATTTTACCTTCAGTTTATAGTGACAATGAAAGCTTCAGGCACATTTTACCAGTTGGTAGTGGTGCACCGGGATATCGATGTGGACCTTGAACCTCAGGGCCGACATGATTCAAATGCTAATCATTTCTTCAGAATATAATTGCACATGTCCTGTGAATATGAACTTCCTATTTCTAGTCTTTCAAGCTGTTCTGGTTTTTTTTAACAAGAGTGTAGATACATCCGAGAAATACTCCAACCAACGTGTCGCTTTGTCTGACTTTGAAGGCATTTTATACCTGCTGCAAGGTGTCAATGTAGGCCTCTCTTCTGGAGTGCAGATGCCGTTTGCAGCCAGTTTTATGAAGAACAAACGTTGCTAAATGAAGATAGTTCTGCCACTTTTTCACCCTTTGGGTTGTGAGATCCTCTTCTGCCTTCAAACCCACTGATCATATTCTCCTGTAACCCTCAATAGGGGCCCTTAGGATGGTGCTACCAGCCAGGCCAGCCAGACAAAGGATTTTTTTTAAAGGTGTTATTCCTCTATACTTGCCGTTTGTTCTGGCTTGTTAGAGCCCAGCGTCCCAAAATATTGTGTCCAGGTTGGCAGGTTTGAATAAATAAATAAAAATAAAAAGTTTGTGGGGAAAAAGGCAGTCAGGCATCATCATCTCATCATCATAGGTTTCACTTGCAGTGAGTATGTCGGTTGCCCACCAAGTGCATCAGTGTTTCTAATTATGGCTGAAGAGAACAATTTTATTCTAAAACCATAAGCTCTACAGCAATACGAAACATCAAGTCTATCAAAACTCATTGTTACTGTAGGTTGTGAATTTCATTCCATATTGATGGTTGAACTCTTGTTGCAAGATAATTTACTGTAATCCTCTTCTTCAATACAAGATATCATCTAATAAGATGGAGACTTTTATCCATACATGTTTCATCTCTATACAGTCATCCTCAGTGGGTTAATATAAATTACAGAGACATTTTAAACTTATTAACATTAAAAGTTCCACTTTTACAATATTTATAAAAGTTTTTACTCCAAAAGCAAAGTTATAGGCACAAGGTTTGTCCCTTTTGGGGACATCCTCAGCCTAGCTAACTTTCATTCTTCGCTAGTCTGAGGACATAACATGTACCTATAACTTCGCTTTAAGAATAAAAGCTTTGTAAGTATTGTAAAGGTGTAACTTTTAATTTTAATATCTTTAAACTATTCAAAATTGACAGTATGGGCTAAACATGTCATATATTACTTGTATTAGAGAAACGTATTACTAATATGATGCTGTTATTACAATAACACTGATAAATTCCATTTTACTTAATATAGTATCTAAAATATTCCATCTTAGTGTTGTCACAGTGACATAACTGAGAAAAAACATAAACGACTGTTGTGAGGGTGAAAGTCCTCTTGCCTAAATTTTTTAAAATGACATATTAATGTTTGGTAGAAGCATAAAATGTCCACTTTTGGTACTTTGTATATTTAAATTTGATCAGTAATTGCACAACCTGTTCATGTATTTAAGTTGGCTGGGCTACATATTTGCTGAATAGAATAGGGTCATAATGTTTATATAGGTTTTACTGGTAATCTGTTATCCTATTATCTTCACTGATAGGAACATGAACATTGATCAGAGGGTAGTTTTTATTTCCAAATCATAGTGTCAAAAGGGACAGTCTATCAGATGGAGAATAAAAATTTGTGGCAGATTCCTCTATATTTCTGTTAACTATAAAGTCAGTTCCAAGATGTGGGACATTCTTCATTATTTGTTTTTCTAGTTTTCCTTTGTAAATTCAGTAATTTTCTGAATCTATTGTACTGTCATCTATGCATCTCATTTCCTGTATTGCAAGTGGTAAGATTTTCTGATCATCTAGAACTTTGTAAGTTTTTACAACATTCCCACTTTCAGAAGTGAATTAATATTGAGAGTACCAAAGAAGCATTTTCTTTTTGGTCATAGTATTGCTGCTGGATTTCAAGTAGACTGCTCCAACTCATTCTTGGAAGTTGTTCTGAGCTGTCCAGATGCCTCGCACCCAGTTACACTGCTTACAGCCGTGATGGATTCTTGTTTCTACCTGGAGTAGTACCTATATTTAAAAGTTTTCAATGTGCATACAGATTACTTGAAAGTTTCAGGGAGTGGGTTTTGGGCCACTCCAAGATTAAAACTATGGTTGTGAGCCGTAGAGTTTCATTCCCAGCCATACCTCACCTACTGTACAGACACTGACCACAACACTATCCGCTACAGGATCAGTCATATGCAGATTTAAATTTTGAAGACAGTTTATCCACTTTATCTGCCGTAGAGGCTCAAAGACTTTGTGTGCCGTTGAAACTGTTCACAATTTTTGTAATTTCCCTCAACACTGATCAGCTTACCAACCCAGTTTCTCGCAGAGATTGATTACCCTACCTGCCACTGGGTTGCTTTGCTTAACAGGGGCACCTCTTGTAGGTTATATGCTGGAGTTGGGGTGAAAGAGGCTAGTTAGATTCTCTTACTGAATCCAATATGTTGCAGTTGCAGATGATTGGTAACAACACATTTCACTCCCATTTGCCAGAGTCCAAGGACTCTTCCCTGGTCGATTATTGGGACCCATATTTTCCCTCAATTTTTTTTTTTTTTTTTTTCAGACTAGCTGTAGGCCTACCTATGGAATCATCTTTGTTCATTATGACCACAGTCAATTTATTTTTCATGCAGCATTCTTTCATTACTTCAATGCGGTCTGGAGGGGTATACAATCTTGACTGCGGCTTTAATGCACATTCAACATCTCTGAAATCATCATTTGGCATAAAGCTATGACTGGGAACTAGAAACTTCATTTTCATTAAATTTTTAATAGTGGTTTTAACATCACACCAACACATCTCAGGTTTCTGGCGATGGAATTTATTGTCCCCGAAGCTGAATGTCATTCCAATATGGCTTTCAAATTTAGACCTCCACAAGAATCCGACCACAGTATCAAGTGCTTTTGCCTACCTCAGTATTTTCATTTATTTGCTTTAGCAGACAAGAGTGTTTTTTCTGTGCATCACAATTTGCCTGACCCATAAATAACAGAATGTTTTATTGGAGGTACCATCGTGGAGTCTGCAATTGTAAAACCATAAGAGGACCTTATAAAATACCGTACAACATAGGTAGGAATGCACGTTAGGGGTAGGTTTCTTTCCATATCAATGGATATAACTGCTAAATCCACGTTCTCATTTGCCTGGCACATGTCCCTTTTCATTTCATTGTGAGGCCTTTCTGCTTCTTCTGGGTAGGTAGTTAGTTTCTGTTGGAGATCATCTGGATTTTGCATATATTTTGTCTGAGTAATCAAGGATCACATATGTTCCAGGTCTCTTTCTTCAGAGGTTTTTCTTTGCAAATTCAATTTTGAATAAAATACTTTTTTGTAGGTAGACAAGGATATGGGTTCAGAGTACTTGCTCTTGTATATAACGTACCTGACAGCAATAGTGACATGATACGTGTACTTGTTTGTTCTCTGCAGAAGTGTGATTTATACCTTGGGAAATTATTTATATGATTCACTATCTCAGAAAATTTTGTATCGCTTTGTTTATAGCTGGAGCTTTTCCTCTTTTATCCTATATTTTCTCCAACTATTGCTCTTCCTTGGGTAGCCATCAATCATCATCATAATCATCGTTTAACTATCTCCAGTTTCCCAGGTGTGGTGTCAGAGCACTTTACAATTCCATCTGTACTGGTACGTTCCTTCCTTTTCAGCTTTACACCATTCTGCGTCTCTTCCTTGCAGATCTTCTGTTATTTGGATATCCATCTTGCCCTTGGGCTGCCTCTAATTCACTTGCCCTCCAGAGCAGTTCCAAACCATTTCTTTGCTACTTTCTTTGGATCCATTCTCTTCAAGCGACTAAACCATTTCAATCTGGATGTTGTTAGAGTTTCACAAAGTGGTTCCATTTAGACAGTTATTCAGATCATTCATTTCTGATCTTATCTCATCATGTTTTCTGAAGCATTGACCTCTGCAGCTTGGAGTTTGCTATTATCCATTCTGTTGATGATGCAAGTTTCCAGTCCATATGTTGTTATTGGTATTAAGTAGGCCTGATACAGAGTTTTCTTAGATATCAGCCATTTGACTGTCCCAAAGCGGGTTCCTGACTTGGTGAAAATGGGCTCCTTTCTGAACTCTGCTGGTCATTTCAACTGACCTTCAGCCAAGGTATTGGAAACAATGGACTTCTTCTCATTCCTTTCTATCCATCATAATGTTTGTGTGTCCACCTAGCCTGTTCACTTTCATTAATACATTTTTTGTAGGAGTGATATTAAGGACAGATTCTTTACATTAGTAGTTTGAGGTGTTTAGTTTCTACTGTACTTCATCGTCTGTGCAACCCCTATCACTACATCATCTGCAAAAGCAAATGCCTGAAAATCATTTTTGGAATTCTGTTGTTTCACACTCTTTATGATTTCATCCATTACAGTGATGAATAAAAATAGTGACAATGCACTGCCTTGTTACATCTCCTTAGTTGTGATAAACCAATCTGAATATCTACCCTCTATTTGGACACAGTTCTGGCAATGGTCATAGAGCATTTCTATTTTCCCGATAAGAGTGTCTGGTACTTTCCTTCTTCTTAGACGTTCCCAGATCTTGTCCCTAGGCAAGCTGTCAAAAGCCTTTTCTATATCCAAGGAAACAAAGATGATATCTCTTCTTCTCTCCCTGTAATTCTCCATATTCATCCTAACAACAAAGATGAGGGCTGTAGTTGTTCTGTTATCCCTGAGTCAATATTGTTCTTCTTATAGCTGAGGTTCAATGATGCTCCTTAACCATTTCTCAATGATTTTCTGTCAGCTTTAATCCACCAGACAGAAGTGTGATTTCTCTGTAGTTGTCACATTCATGCCTGCTTCCCTTTTGAAGAGGAGAACTAAAATGCCCTTTGTCCAATGAATCTCTTCTTCCTTCCAGATGGTATTCATAACTCTGAATAACCAATGAAATCCATGGATTCCTGCAGCCCTTATCATTTTGACACTCACTTCATCTATGCCAGGTGACACGTTTTCAAGTTCAAACCAGGTTAGAGGAGGCTCACCGTCACTTCAATCACTTTTAACTTCCGAACCATCCTCTTCCATCTCCATTTGACCTTTTACATTATTTAGCTGAACAAAATATTTCATCTCTTTTTGTATGTTGTCGTCTATCCATACAATAGTTCCATCATCTGTTTCTATAGCTTTCACGTAAATGTAACTGTTTCTTCTGTTATTCCCAATTCCTTACAAGGACTTGTTATTGTGTTAACATACATGTACATTCCTCAACAACAGGTATATGAAAAGAAAAATTTGTAGATGCTTTTAGTGTTTGGGTAGAACGCACATATCACCAAGTGTATTTAAGTTACGATTGTTTAATGTCTCAATTGATGGATCAAGGAGGAGGTTACCTGTTGCAAAAAAAAGATTGAAAATCTGGAACGTACTTTTCATAAAACAGCACTTCAAATTCAGGCAAAATTTGTGCTAGATATGTGATGTCACACGCATACTCTGTTATAAGATGGCACTGTGTGGACTCATGCACTCAGCTGAAGGTTAGCAGTCATTTCGAATACATCATGGTCAGTTGTATAGAATAACAAATTTATTTGTAATAAATAAGTCTATGAAACTATCAAAACCCTGCGGCTGTTACAGTAGCGACTGCTGACCGCCAATTTTTTGTTATCCTTTTCTAGTTTTGTAGCGAAAGCCATCCAACACTTTTCTTTCTCTAATTTTATTAATCTCTTAGCTTTAAGTTCCAGTTCTCTATACTTCTGGCCTAATTCTCTCAGTTTAATTTCAATTTTTCTTACAGCATGCTGGTTCTCCTTATCTCCTTCTTTCCTAACCATATTTTTGTCCTTTATGGCTCCCTGGACAGTCCATGATTTTGGTGTCTGTTTTTCCAACCGTATTGATTGTAGTGTCAACAATTATTTATTTAAATCTGTTCCACTCTCCCTGGCCTGTTCTTAATTCATCATGTAGTAAACTGTCCTTGATCTCCTGTAGAAATTCTTCCCTTATATCAGGATATCTAGATCGTAAATTTTATCTTTGGTTTACACCTTACTTTTACTGTTACCATTGGAATATTTTGCAGAGTGGCAGTTAGTAGCCTGTGGTCACTATCTAGTCTTTCACCAGGGAAGATTTTGACATCTGTGATGAGGGCTCCAGCTTTCTTTATCAGAGTTAATATAGTGTTTTAGAGAAGTCAAATTTCCATCTCGGCTGTAACTCGTAATTTTATGGCCGAGTTGTTACTGAAAATAAGTATTTTTGATAAAGAGTTTATTCCTCTGGGAAAAGTCTGAAAGGCATTCTCCTTCTGCAATTCTGTTACCATATCCACTAGAGCTATTCACATTTTCATATCTTTGTCTGTCAACACCAACTTAGATATTAAAATCTCCCATCACTATACAGTGTAGTTTAATTATTCTCCCACTGACATACACTATGTTTGAAACTGCATCAACATTCTTACTGATAAGAAATGCTACGCCATTATGGGCTTCATTTTTATTATCATGCTTGTGCAGTTTTTGCAGTGATTTTTCACATTTTGCTTTCCACTTTGTTTCACTCAACCATAGGACTCTATCTTTCTTCTCTCCATGAGATCAGCGAGTTCGTGACATTTAACAGTCGGGATCATGTCATGATGTTTAATGTGCTAATTCTTTCTTTATTAGGTCTCAGGTTGTTTTTGCTTTTTTCATACCTCTGCTTAACATCCAGTTGCCTGTCATTCCTCACAGAGCGATGAAAAGATGTAGTCGCTCGAGGGATTTTCTTGTGGTATCTGAGGCTTTTATTTTTGAAAACAACTGCAATTTCTCTCTTTGCTGACCTCTTTGCCTAATACTAGGGAGAATATTTCTGTCAGGGTTTTCTCCCTTAGCTTTTGATAGTCCTCCATCAAACCTGCAAAGTAGCAGGTTGTACTCCTACTATCCCCAAGTACAGGGCTGCCTCTTCTACCTTCTCCACCGTTTCAAAGTCTACCTTCTCCGCCGTCAATAACGTTAAGGTTTTCACTCGTGACCTTGAGCTAGTACCTTGCCGGATGCTACACACCAGATCAGTGTGCTCTGGGACTCACATAGGCACAGGAACCACTGCCTGGGTAGGGCTACCTCCAAAGAGGGTCTCTGCCTGTTACCTCATAACCATCAGTCCTATCTCCTAGAATTCTGAGAGTGTGGGTTCAACACTATTTATACACCTGAACTTCTGCCAAAGCAGTGTCATCTACATCCCCCCTTTGTTCTCTTTCTCTTCATTTCAGTAATGTTTACTTTACTGCCAGTGCAAGTGCCATGAAATCTTCCGCTTCAAAATGATGGCAAGTTCCAAATTAACTATCTTAACTTTTTCATTGAATTTAGCTTTGCAATGAAAGTCTCTGAATTCTTTGGACCATACAACATTCCCTCATTTATTCACATAAGTCTCATCTATTTACCATTTTTGTTTCCTGTCATCCTTATTTTGAGATTGAATTTTTCTTTTCTGTTCCTTCTTGTGGCTTCTTAACAGTTTAATGTTTGCATTTGGTGTATACATTTTATACTCAGAAATATGCCAGGATGTAACATCAACACATATTTCTAGTTGGGTTGAAATCATATCATATGTGCACTCTACAGTTTCTAATGAGTTACGTCTAATCACACTCTCTTGCTCATTTGAAATATTCTGATCAGGTGCTAACATTCAACTGAGCCAGTTTCTAGAAGGTCACTATCTGAATAAAATGTTTGCATATTAGATAATATTAAGATCATGAAATCTCCACAAGGAAACTTTGTTAAAATATACATCCAGCTATTCAATACTGTGTTCAACTATTCAGTTATAATAAATAATCATTTAATTTTAAATTAGTAGATGATTCAATCCTTGTTTGACCACCTTCAACTAACATTATCAAGAATAGGAGTTCAAATTAACAGAGTACAAAGACATTTAATATATTATAATAATAATAATAATAATAATAATAATAATAATAATAATAATAATAATAATAATAATAATAATAATAATAATAATAATGGTGTGCAGCTTCCGGAGAAGCCTGGTGCAGGTCTTTCAAGTTGACGCCGTAATAGACGACCTGCCCATCTATGAGGATGGGGCCCTTCTTGTGATGAATTCTAATAATGAAGACGACACACAAACACACCCAGACCCGGAGCCATCAGAATTAACCTAAGAAGGTTAAAATCCCTGACCCAGCTGGGAATCGAACCTGGGGCCCTCTAGACCAAAGGTCAGCACACTAACCATTTAGCCATGGAACTGGACATTTATTATATATATAAAACACAAGGACATAATTAAAACATCAGTTATGATGGTCATAATTGTATTCTTTGTGTAACCTATACCTGGTGCTAGTTTCATTCTTCCAAATGTTCCCATTTCCTCAATATCTCTGTGAAAGGCAATAGAGGTCAGTGAACTCATGCTGATAGATATGGCTGGCATCCTGGTGAACATGAGACGAGCACTTCACTGAAAGAAATTTTTCTTTAAAAAGTACAAAAGTTGTGAGAGGTTCATTGTACTTTTCTTGTAAAGGAAACATATCAGTCTATTACTGGTACAAAATTTCAGCTGTTGGAACATTCTCATTTTCTCAATATTTCTCTGAATGACAGACAGAATAGGGACTTTATATTATATATGTAGTCATTCATTCAAAACACTTGGAAAATTAAAATATATCCTACTCGTAACACCAAGATGAAATTTGTAAGACTGTTCTTTCCCCATTCACCACTGAAAGCTAAAGTATCCTTTAATTTGATGATCACCTACAATAATACACTACTGCTTGATAATCAGTATTGTCATTGTCAGAATCCTCTACACCACTGGTACATTCATCTAATATTGCTAACACATCTTCTTCAAAAGAAGCACTGTCAATACTCAGTTTTGAAGGTCCAGGTTTAGCCATAGTTGTAACTACAACATGACTTTTACTTTTGTACACCAATAACGAAAGTCACACCTAAACAGAAATAACCAGCGTTGAGAGGTCCAGGGGACCGCTCAAGTTATGTATTAGTACAACAGAGCACATTCTGAAGTTATTGAAACAGATTCCAGAAGCTAACTGATTAGCTTGAAGGTACTGTAACTGCCAAAGTCATTGCTCAAAAGGAATGGCACAGAGCAAACCAACAAAACTGCGCGAAGTCCTAAGGACCACATGACGCTTGCTGAGGGTTAAACTTGTAAGTTTGTGTAATTGAAAGATTGCAGTAATTACACCTTGTTGTTTTCTGAGAGAGAAATATGGCATGATACTGGTACTGCTCCTTCCTAACAAGCTTGATCGTCTGAATGAGTTGGAGGCCAGGATCAGGACTGTGAACCTAACGGATATCACCAAAAATATTAGTTTTATGGAAACCATGTAACTCTGCCTAAGTTCAAGGTAGAGACTATTCTTAGCCTTGTGGATTTGCTGAAACAGGTGATTTCAATGTGCTGTAATAATAATAATATTCTCAAGTAACACATCATCCATTTTTGGGTTTATGATATCTAAAAGACAGAAACGGCTGAGAATACATTTCATAAAGACTTTGCTCCATTGCCTCAGAATGAACAACAAACAACCATGACTCTCTTTAATTTTTCCAAAGGGTTAGAATACAATTGACCATTGTTTTATCGATGAAATGGTTCTTTTGTCCATTGTTGACTGTGCACTATTATTTTCCAAGTAATAGTGTGTGTCATCATTTTTCCACCAAATCTGATATTCTCTCAACTGTGAGCTAGTTTGACTCTTTCTCCCAGTATAAAGCCAAACAAATATCACATTCATTATTCTAGACTATGAACGAATGTTAAGAACCTACAGAACAAACTGAGCTTTCATACTCCCTCCCTATATCACTCATCCCAAATAAGCTTTCTGTGTTCATGTCCTTGGCTGAAGTTGTTAAGTTTTTTTGTTATGTTTGTTATATTTTATCATGAAAGTTTACAT
Organism: Anabrus simplex; assembly: GCF_040414725.1. Lineage (NCBI taxonomy): Eukaryota > Metazoa > Arthropoda > Insecta > Orthoptera > Tettigoniidae > Anabrus > Anabrus simplex. The sequence continues at coordinate 241,678,684 of NC_090270.1, forward strand.
TTGTTAATTAGTCTGTTGACAGTGCAAGTGAAATTTGCTCAGTGTAGCTAAATCTTGTGCTTCACGAATAAATAAATAAATAAATAAATATGATGCTGTGGTTGAATGTATGATGCACAATACAGAAGGTTTGAATCCTGAACCAAAGAGGCGAATATTTTACAACAATTACCGTCGAACATTGCAATCAGGAAACAGGGCTGCTGGCACCATAACACATGTGGCTAGCATCAACATAAGCACATGGTTCTACACTCCCACCTACAGAGCCACCACACGCCAGCTAGCCAAAATGACACAGGCAACCTAGTTCCCACATGGCTAGTGTCAACATAAGCACTTGGCTCTACACTCCTTCCACACTACCATAGCCAACCAAATACCAGGTACCCAAAACAATATGTCCCTTATCAGATCCCTCATTCCCACAACACTAAACAGAATCAGGCAGAACACAATGGTGACCTTCATGCATGCATGCACACACACTCGCGCACACACAAACACACACATATCCCACCAACTCCAAGCCATACCCAACATTACCCCCTCCCCCCACTGCCACTGTACCAGCCAATCAAAAGACAATACACATATGATGTCACACCCCAGCAGCCAGTCAGCACTTGATCTTATATTCTTGAAGAGCTCCTACTGATTTAGCAGTTAGAGGAATTAGGATGAGAACTGCCTTAGTGTATTCATCATTTGAGGAAATAGATGATGATGAAGTTGACAAGTACTACAAAACACTGAATGACATTGTAGGCAAGTTCAACTGCTAGGATAGTGCTAATGGGCAATTTCAGTGTGAAAATCTAATTGGAGTAAACATAAGGCTATTCACTGGTGCACATAGGAGGGCAGTAGCACTGTATCCATAATAGAGACTATATCATGACTGAATTTGAATACAGGTAACCTATTAAGAATGTGCAGATATTCAAGGTTTATTTTGTTGATACAAATCTGATCTACAGTGAACTACTCGGCCTATGATGGAGAAGTTTGTCTGCAGAATGATCAGAGTAGAAAATCACCAGGATGAGGAAATTAGGCGCAAGTACATGGATAGGATCAGTGCAAAATTTGAAATCAACAATCAACTGGTTAAGGATACGAAAGGAGAATGGGTGGCAAACAGGGATGCTGTAGTGAAAGCAAAGTAAAGATGGATAAAAATGAACATTTTCTAAACATAAAAAGCATAAACGACAACTGATATAGATAGAGAATTGTACAAGAATAAAAGAATGAGAGCCGAAATTGTTTCAAAGTCCATCAAGAAATAATGGGGAGCTTTTGTTAATAACCTGGAAAGGCTTAGTCAAGTAGCAGGGAAATATTTCTGGATTATAATAAGAGGGCAGGAAAAGAGAAATGAATAGTGTATTGCATGAATCAAGTTAACTCATAGATGCTATGGCATCACTGGACATATGAAAGGAATATTTTGCCAATGTTAACATAAGAAAGCCTTTCTGTTGAAGTCTCAAACAATTGAGCTCATGGTGAGGAGAACAACAATAGCAGTAAAATTATGCTCGAGGAAGTAGGAATGATGGTAAATAAACTACATTCCCATAAAGCAGACTCCCATATCACTTCGCTTAGGTGTCATAGGTTTTGCTAGATCTGTAACATCACCACTAAATCACTCCGGTGTTTCCACCTCTTCTATATCATTTGTTGCATGTCAAAGATCATGTCCACTGTATATATCCCTTTTTTTTTTTTTTATTTTTTTTTTTTTTTACAGTTTGCTTTATGTCACACTGACACAGACAGATCTTATTATCAATGATGGGCTTGAGTGGGAACGACACAACTGTGGTCATAGTTAAGGTACAGCATATATACGCAGTTTTGCTTCTGGGCCTCAATTTGGAAGACCAATCCCAACCCCCCCAACCCCCACAACCCCCTCGCACAGTTTGGCCCCTTTGGGGAGTTTTGGAGGTTCAATTTTTCTATTAATTTTGTGGCTATGTGGTTGTATGGTACCAAGTTTTATGTTTCTAGGATGTGCATCATTAATTCTTGACTATTTTCATTTTTAGTTTTACATCAATCTTTGAATATTGTTACACTTTGAACCCTAAGTGAATCCACATTAATGGTGTTTGTAGCAGTATACCACATCTCCACCAACTGCCAAACAAAGGGATACTTAAATTGATCATCTCCTTACATTGTTAACTGTTTTTCTATTGGGCATGAGTAGATGTAGATCACATGGAGAACTCATGCGTAAGCATCCTACATATAACTGACAATGGAAAAACAGGGTGAAGTCAAATCAATCCCTTTAGTTTTTATTGTATGGCCCAGTGATTTGTTGATCATCATCTCAAAGCACAGCTTCACAGGGAACTGAGTCCTCTTAAAAGGAATGGGGTAGTCTTAAGGTACCAGTGGAATGTAAATGCTTTTGCCCCTAATGTTGCCTCAGTTACCCTGGCCATAGGTTTGCTGACCTGCAGCCTTGTTCAAATTTCAAATTTCTGAGGCATATGATGAGAGAACCAACCTTCAGTGTAAGTTTATTTGAAGAACTTCCAGGAGTTGTCAGGGAATTGAGTAACTCAGTAGGATATTTGACAGCATCACTGGCTTTGACCATATGGTCGAATGACAGGTAGTTTCTTTCTTCTGTCGAGAAAAGGTGGAAACACTTATTGTTGATACTATCAACTGTCTCGTTCCTGGGGGCAAGGATAGCTCTCTCACGGAACCATTCTAAAGGTTTGGCCAGAAGATTGTGGATGTCCGCAGTGGCAGCGTGTGGATAAAGCATCTGGGGGTTCAGTGCTGTCGAAAATAACGTGTTGAGATTTATTGTTACGTGCTGTTTATATTGATGTAAAATAGTGATATTGCTTGATTAGAAACGCGACTTTCCTTTGAAGGGACACATTTTCAGCTCGAAGAAGTTACCAAAACAACAAAGAACCAAAACAATGAAGATGAAAGACAGAGAATATGGTGTGCAATTACTTAAAGCTGATCCAATTTTCTCTGATTTTGGAGACGTTGTTTGCATACAAATAACTTCTTCAAGTACATGTTAGGCAGACTACTGTTTTTTATGAATTGACTTATTTTGCTCCTTCCTTTTCATAAAACACGTATTACTAATGAAAAGCTCCAGGGGCTCTCAATTTGGGAGCGTGAGTTGGAGACCATGGGGGCCCTTAGCTGAGTCCTGCCATTGCTTCCACTTACTTGCACCAGGCCTCCCACTTTCTTCTATCCTATCCAACCTCCCTTATTCAAGTCTTGTTCTTTTCCGACCCCGACGGTATTAGAGCACTCGAGGCCCAGGGAGTGTTTCATTTTCACACCCTTCGTGGCCTTTATCTTTCTTTGGCCGACACCTTCATTTTCGAAGTGTAGGATCCCTTCCATTTTTTCCTCTATGATTAGTGTTATATAGAGCATGGTTGCCTCTTAAAACAATAATTACCATCACCACCTACTAATGAAACGTTTCATTAATTACATAAACTTAGGCTATGTACGCCTATTGGTGCTATACAAAACGTAGTTACCAAAATATTCTGGATCATTGCGGTTAATTACATCAGAATTGCAAAATCGTTAAATTAAAACCCCTCCAAAACTTACCACATACGGCAAACTTTAACTGCGCGCTCTGACAGTGCTTCGGCTAATTTCGGAACTGCTCAATGTAACTCGTGTCTATCGCTGGTCCAGTCACCAGCGATTCCTGGGCTATGTTTTCCCTGCTCATCACAGCCCTTCGCCATGTGCACCCTCCTTAGGTCTCACGGCCCCGCTCCCGCAGTCCTGAAATTGAACCTCTTCGCTGGTTCCGAAGAGTAACAGAGTGTAGATGTCAAAAATACTGCTACGCACGTGGATACACAGAGCTTATTAAAGGAATAGGCTGTAATAAGCCATTTTACATAGACTTATCTACTTCTAGGGGGTTCACTGAACCACTGAACATATAGAACGCACTGCCACTGATGTCCGGATACTCACTCGAGATTAGTCCTTCCATTATATCCATCTTGTTTCACAGTTCCTGAGGCAACACAATTTTCCTGTTGGTCTCTAGGACACCCCCATTCCCTACCTGCAGCAATATGTCTGCAAGCACTTGTGCCTCCTGAATTTTGGACTCTCATGCTTGTTGTGAGTTTGAGAGTCAGTACATATGACCAAAGGTGAAAGCTCTTCATTGATGCCTTGACTTCATTAGTGTGAGTGCTTCTTGGTATAATTGGCAGCATTTGCCAAAAGATGCCTGAGAGTAGAAATCTCACTCCACTTATCAACTTATCATTGTTATGCAGATCTTGGAGGGTTGTATCTAGTGCTTCATGGGCACCTCAATGAGAGAGAGAGCTTTCATCCTAAACAATAGAAACATTTTCCTTAACCCTCAAACTGGTGTACATTTATCCTGTAGTGGCAGGGATATTTTCCCGCCATTGCAGATTCGAAGTATAAATTCTGCCATAAATCAGATGAATCATTCACAAGTCATATATCCACAATATGGTGTATCATTTTACTCAGGAAATTACAAGAAATAAGATGATGGTGCTACTAGAACAGCTATTTATCTTCCAGAAAATTTTAAGACCAAACAGCTATTGACATTGTTTAAATTATTTATCTTTGTAAACCTTTCACTGTATGATATTTAGGTGAAATTAAAAAAAAAAAATGCCCCACTGTTGGCAGCCCTGAAGATGGTTTTCTGTAGTTTCCCATTTTCACACCAGGCAAATGCCAAGGCTGTACCTTAATTAAGGCCACGGCCGCTTCCTTCCAATCCCTAGGCCTTTCCTCTCTCATCGTCGCCGTAAGACATATCTGTAAATTTCTATAAAATAATTTTCCGCCTTGTCAATACTTTATACACTTTTATTCTATTTAATTACCGTACATGTACATGTTTCGAGAGCCTCTGCTCTCTTCCTCAGCGGTGCCAAATACTAATTATCTTAGGACTATGGTTAATTGGTATCATATTTCAATTATATATTAAAATATATGAATTTTCAATTAGTTAAAATATTACAATATTTTTCTTTTGCCCATTTACATTGTCATTTGTCACATATTTTACCAGAATTTTACCAATCATCAATGATAAAATCTAATTAATATCTTATTAATATCTGAAAATAGTAACTCTTTCTTCTTCTTCTATAAAATCTATAAAATCTATCTCTATCCTGAATTATAAAATAACAAATAATAAATAGCCACTTTGTAAATTAAATTAATAAACTACATTTATGAAGATCGTCATTTTTTAAAAATATTTCTTCTCTCTTCTTTCTTAACGTCTGCTTTAATTTTCTAGACTTCTTATGAATCAGAAATTTTCTCCTCTTATTCTCTTCCAATTCCTTAAATAAACAAAACCAAACAAACTAAAATTTAGAGACTTTTTACAAAAAAGAAAACGACAACTCAGATATTTGGAGAATTTTCATTTAGGTCTACTTACTTCATTCCTTTAATTTATCCGCAAATTGAAATGATGTGATGTTTGTCTGAATCCAAACAATATGTCCTCCTTCCCTCCTTGTTGCTACTTTGCTATTGGTTGTGCGACGATCTGCTCGTTGTTTCTAACCGTCAAATTCCTTAAATAAACAAACTAACAACCAACCTTTAGCGACGTGTGTTTTATAAAAAAGACGACATCTAGATGTTCAGCGAATTGTATTTTACTTACTTCAGTTCGTCTTGATGTCAAATTTTAACCTTGCTCTCAATATATACTTGTGCTAGTTTGAAAACAAACGTGTTCTACTCTCTGCTGTCAATGACCTTGTTGTGCTCGCTGCTACTAGTCGCTATGCTGCCGGTTACGTAATGTAGGGGGTGGAGGGGAAGCGTACTTGTGGCTCGGAACTATTTCTTTCTCTCTCTCTTTCTTTCCTTCCTTATAAGATTGTATGCCAATTTGTACATCGCATTTTCTTCATTTAATGGTTCATTTAAGTTGTTTTCATTATTGTTTTTCTGATCAATATATATATTTATCTTCTCCAGAACGTCCATTAGTTTTCCTTTTGTTGTCGTGTGCAGAATTTCCATATCTTTGTTGATTTCCGTAAAATTATGATTGTGTTCCTCCATGTGTTCGCCCATTGCTGAAAACCTCCTATGTCTTACCGCATTCACGTGCTCCTTGTATCTCGTCTCTAAACTCCTCCCTGATTGTCCAATGTATTTTTTCCCCACAATTTTGGCACTTGATACAATATACTCCTGATTTACTAAATCTGTTGGATTTGTTGACCTTATGCGAGTTACTGTTGTTCGTCTTAAACGCGACCTCAATGCCCTTTGTGTTGAATATCTTTGTTATTCCGTATGAGTGAGTGTTATGGAAAGTTATTACCGCTACGTTCCTCCTTTCTTTCTTTTCTTTTTCCAAAGTTGATTTTTGTTTATTTATTAACTTGTCCTTTATTTTATCTACATATTTCTTGGTGTATCCATTTTTCTTCGCGATCTCATGTATGGTGGTCATCTCTTTTTCGAACGCTTGTCTTTTTAAGGGAAACTTAAGGGCTCTGTTTATCATATTATAAAATGTTGCTTTCTTCTGCTATCCTGGATGGTTGAAGTCCTTCCTAATAATTGTACTAGTGGTCGTTTCTTTTCTATAAACTTGATATTCTAATTCCCTCCCATTTCTCATTATTTTGATGTCCAAATAGTTTAGTGATCCTCCTTCCTCTGATTTGATTGTGAATTTGATATCTTTGTCTATTTCGTTCACCCTTTTTAGTATTTCTGCCGGGCTTAATTCTTTCTCATCTACGATAATAAACACATCATCTACAAATCTCAACCATTTGACTAATCCCTTAATTTTCCCAATTATTTTATTAGATTCCACGTGGTCCATGTAAATATTCACCAGAATACCCGACGTTGGGGAACCCATAGCCAATCCCTTTTCCTGTTTGTATATCTTGCCGTTGAATCCAAAATAATTGTTCTCTATTAGGTATTCTAACAATTTGATAAATTCTTCGACCTCTACTTTACTTAAACCGCTATGCTCTGTTAAGTTTTTCCTAACAATATTTATTGTTTTAGATGTGGGGATGTTGGAGTACCTGTCTTTAACATCTAGACTATGAATTGTGTAATTTTCTTCCATTTCAATAAACCTTGTTTTATTACAGAAATCGTTCGTGTTACTGACTGTTGTCTCAGCTGTGAATTTAAAGAGTTTTTATAAAAATACTTGTATAAAATTGGCTAACCCGTACGTTGGACTATTTCTATAGTTTACTATCGGTCTTTGCCCGGGGGCGACCTGCCTGTCATGATGAGGATGAAATGATGATGAAGATGATACGTATGCCCAGCCCTCGTGTCAGCAAAATTAACCAATTATGGTTAAAATACCTGACCCTGCCAGGTATCGAACCCGGGACTCCTGTGACCAAAGGCCAGCACGCTAACCATTTAGCCATGGACCCGGATGGCTTACCAGTGTTCTCCATGTACAGAATGTATGCATCAAATAATGTAATATCTAGAAAATTGGAAACAATTTGCTTCCAGTACCTTCTAGTCAGTCTGGAACAAGTGGCATTCTAAATGCATTTATCTTTGTTATCCACACCTCCCGTAAAGGTATAATACTTGTGGATCAATAGTGGTTTCAACCCCTCATTTCCCTTACGGCTCCTTACAACAACTTAGAACATTGGCCTGCTCAAGATGTCAACAAGATTTCTTGCTAGCACTGACACTAAATTTATCTCACCTGCCAGCAAATTCAGTCCATCAGATAAACAAAGAAACATTTCAATATTACCGGATATTACATATAACCAAACACAAACCCCATGATGCAACAGCCCCAAAGGGCCATGGCCTACCAAACGACCACTGCCCAGCCCGAAAGCCTAAAGATTACGAGGTGTCGTATGATCAGCACGACAAATCTTCTCAGCCGTTATTCTTGCTTCCTAGACCGTGGCCGTCGACTCACCATCAGATAGCTCCTTAATTGTCATCACGTAGGCTGAGTAGACCTCGAACCAGCCCTCAGATGCAAGTAAAAAATCCCTGATCTGGGCAGGAATCGAACCCACAGCCTCCAGGTAAGAGGCAGGCATGCTACCCCTACACCGCAGGACTGGCATATTACATACACGAGTGCATATTAACACTTCAATTTGATATCAGAACAAAACCTAGCGACTAAATGTGCTGGTGAGTGAGTGCCTAGTTGCTAATGCAAGACAGTACATTATAAGGTTATTTGATATCATTTTATATATCATCAGTACAATATGTAAATGTATAAACTATCTTTTGATAAAGATTAATAATTTCTCTTTCAATTGACAAATAGTTAGCAACTTTCTATAACTAATAATTTTATTAATGTGATAAAATAAAGAGCATGTCCAACACACCTGATATCAGGCAATGCCACAGGAGGAATGGATGAAATGCATGATATTGAGGAATATTTTCTCTTCCAATTTGTATCACCTCAGTTAGCAGACTCATATGACACAGGCATTCAAAAGTTGGTGTGATGCTGCGACAAGTGTTTAACGCTTAACTACAGTCGTGTGGTTCCAGACATCATGCTACTTTTCACAACCCTAATTCTAGGAACACTTCTCACCCTGGAGATGTGTGCTTCTCAGTAGATTCCTCATTCTCAGTCTACTGCTGGTCACCATGGTAGTCAGTGTTGGAGGGGCTGTGTTGTATCTCATATTGTTAAAGCAATGTCTGGGGTCCGCACGACTGTGGGTGTGTAAATCAGTGACAGACTGAGTTCTCTCTTTTTTTATTTGCGTTCGTTGTGTTTATTTGTTTTCCATATCTGCTGATGACAGAGAAAGTGACATGGAAACAGGAAGATCTTAAATTATAGCCCATTAATAACACAAAATGTGGTGTTGATACCATAGATGATGAGAGTGCCAAATACTTTTCAAGCCGTCGAACACAGCGCTGGCTCATAGTTGTGTCCTTCATCTAAGGTTATCAGCACATATATTGTTCACCAGTTCTTCAATGAAACAACTGTACTTGCCAGAAAAACTCTCTTAAAATGACTAATTGAATCTACACTGCAAGAAAGAATAATGAACAAATGCCTCTCACGAGAACTGCGATTTTCTGTCGGTCGAGTTGTGGGAGCCGAAGTACATCTCCAGGGCCAGGAAGACAAACTGCCGAGGGATTCAAGGAAGACGTGTCAAATTGGTCCATCATAAAGGAAGAAAAAAACAAGGTACTTGTGTCGCAAGTGCAAAAATTCCAATTTGTTTGGAATGTTCAAATAAGATGTGTCTGCAGTGTGTGTAATGTGACGTTCAATATGGTCAATTTTCAGTAGTGCAGATTTTTTTTGGGTGTAATTTATTATGGAAAACACATATAAATTTTAACATCAGTGAATCCTGTATAACATTAAATTACAATGTTCAAGTTTTTAGGAAGGAAATGCCTTCAGAATTATTATTTTGTCCATGTGTGCATGTGTCCATGCGAAGACCTTAACAGCAGTAAAGGTGTAAAATGAAAGTTTTCAATAGAGCTGAACTGGCATAGGAGGCAACCGAACCATCTTGGGTTAGTACAGAAGGAAAAGAAGAAGAGCTGGGAACTGTTCACCCAAAGAATTGAGGAAGATAGTAAAGGAAATCAGAAAATGTTATATGGGTTATTGAAATGTAAAACATCAAATAGGGAAGAAATTAAAGGCTTTGAAACAGAGGATGGGATCATTATCAGAGACATGGTAGGAATCGGAGAAGAAATGAAGTGTTATTTTGAAAAATTACTGAATGGGGATTGTGGACAAGAACAAGGTACCAAAGTCATTAATGAATTACAGAAGGAACAACCTCCAATTACTTAGAAAGAGACAGAAAATGCCCTGAAGGAAATGAAAAGTGGAAAGTCAGCAGGAGCAGATAAACTAACAGCAAACATGATTAAGGCAGCTGGAATTCCTGAAATACAGTTATCTTGTTATTGTGCATTATCTTAGCTGCCCTAAGAACTCTTCAATAGACAGATTTGTAGTTTTTAACATACTTACAAAAAACCCGGTCCCAACTCTGCTGTGCTAATCTACTTAGTAATTTACAGTCAGGTTATTAGCCTCTTGTAATTCAGGTTCATCCGATTAACACAGGACTGCAGCTGAGACAAGACTGAAGCCTCGGCCAATAAGCTATCACTTCCCACTGACTGGACAATACGAGAGCAAGCTAAAGTGATTGCCTGATAAATACTGTAATTCTGAATTGCATTTCTCTTGACAATTCCATTCTATTGAAACCTTGCCATATCTCTTCTCTTCTAATCATGTCATAAGCCTTTTGTATATCTATGAATGCAACTGCGATGTCATTCCCAAATTCCCATTTCTTTTCTACTACTTATCTAGCTGTAAATATGGCATCAATAGTTGATCCTTCGGGTCTAAATCCTTATTGTTCTTCTCTTATGAATCTATCTCGTTCTTAATGTTTTGTAAGATTATCTTTTCATAAATCTTCATGCAATGACAAAGAAATGCTATTCCTCTGTAGTTCTCACAAAGTGCCTTATTACCTTTTTGAAAAATAGGTACAATGATTGGCCTTGTCCAGTCATCAGGAATCTCTCCGTCAGTCCATACTATCTTCATTATCCTAAACAGCCACTGCATAGGTCCAGCAACTTTAATCATTTCCACAGTGATGTCATCTATTCCAGGAGCTTTGCCATTTTTCATTTTTATACAGTTTTTTCTACATCCGACATTTGTAGATTTTCTCTTCCTCTTTCACTTGATCCTTATTCATCCCTTCCACTTTCCATACTTTCAAAACTTCTTTTTCTTCCCACAGAGGTTTTCTATCTTTGTTGATGACTTTTGATGCATTTTCTTTTTGCTTCCTTCTGTTTCCTAATATGTGGTATAATATTTTCTTGTCATTCTTATAATTCTCTTCTGTCTTTTTTGTAAATTTTTCTCAGGACAATCTTTTAGCCAATGCTATCATTTTCTTTGCTGCTCTGCTTAGTTGTTTCGATTTGTCTTTATTATGTTTCATTCTGTTTCTGAACCATTCTCTCCACGCATTATTCTTCTTTTTGACTGCATCTGCAATTCTCTTATTCCATCATGGAGTTTCTTTGTGTCTGACTTTTGTTGATATCCTTGCACAGGATTCTGCTGCTGTTTTGACTAAAGTCTGTATGAACCTTTTCTCTTCCTCAACATCCTTCCTCTCATCTTTAGCATGTTCACTGCTATGCAAAGTACACATCCCCACCCCCAAAAACTGAAAATGAAAAAATGATATAAAACTTACCAAATGTTGTCAAAAATCCAAACATGTGCCTATAAGGATGATACATGCCTAAATTAAAATTTCTGAAGACTTCTAAGTCTGTGGGTCAGATTCGGCCCCTCAGCACCGTGCGCTACACCACTGATCACTGTTTTGATGAAAATCTTATGTTATAATGAAATATATTACAACAATTACTGTTTATGACATGTTATAAATTGGAAAACTGTAAAAACCACATTTAGCTTTATTAATTTTGTTTTTTCACTATGTACAATAATTTACAGCTCCACCCACCATCCACTGTTTCGTCCACTTACATGTCTTTGTGGTACTTGTCAAAGCAACCAACCGGGCAAAGCCCCAGCAAATCTGGACAGCCAGAACAGACAAACGTTGATTGTTTTTTACTTCCTGCTTTATAGCAGACCCTGAACTTTTTGCGTTTGGTTCCTCCTTTGGAGTCTCGCTCATCATTTTTCACCAACCGATGAAAGTTATTCTTCCTCAGAGGAGTGCGCACTAGCTCTGCTTGATGGGGTGACAGAAGTGATTCCACTATTTGTAGGCGAAAGTCGTATAAAACCATTTTTGGATTTCCAAGCCTGGTATTGTGCATATTGTATAAGTGGAAAGCATTGATGATCATCAATTGAATGATGTGGACGAAAAATTTTTTGTACCAGCGAAGGGATAGTACGCCTTGAGTTGGTCACACCGATCTGTCCCTTTCATGTGTGCATTATATTGCACTATTGGTAAAGGTTTTTCTTTTTCTTGGCCCTTTTATTTGTAACAGTGACCATTGTGTTCTCAAATTGCAAGGAAATGTATTGTACTACTCGCTTGTCCCTCCATTTGCCCACCATAATTCCCTCGGCGTACTGAGCGATAGTTCCACCTTTAGGCAGTATTGACGTCTTCACAATTGGAGGGTTGTGCTGCCAGTCAGCTCGGAGTGTTCCTGTACTGTATGTGTTTTCTGACAGCAGCTTAGATGCTAGGGCAAAATTGTCCGTGAACACGGCATGACCATTATTCAGAAGTTGCTCCAAAGGTGCATGACCACTTTTGTAGAGTGTCCTTTCCCAGATAACTGGTCGTTGGCTCCGGCATACACAATAAATTTGAAAGTGAGGCCCTCAGGTTCATTTAGAGCACAAAATTTTATGCCATACTAACACCGTTTTCCCTTTATATACTGCTTGAAAATCAAGTGATCCCACCAAAGTACCATAGCTTCATCAATGGACAGTTCCTGTGAAGGATAATAAATGCTAGACATTTTATTGTTGAAAAAATCAATAATTTGTCTAACCTTTTCCTTTATGCCATACTAATGCCATTTTCCCTTTATATACTGCTTGAAAATCAAGCGATCCCGCCAAAGTACCATAGCTTCATCAATGGACAGTTCCTGTGGAGGATAATAAATGCTAGAGATTTTATTGTTGAAAATATCAATAATTTGTCTAACATTTTCCAGCCTGTCTAATGACTGGGGTTTGGGATCATTGACAGGTCTAGCCGGGGAAAAGTGTGGGCATCGTAATATAAGTAGAAAATGATTCTGGCTCATATAATGTTGAAACGCAGGAACGTTGAAAAGCCTGTGAGTTTTCCAATAATCTTGGAGTTTGCTCATTCGCAATGTTCATGTATGAATCAGCAAACCCAAAAATGTCTTTAGTTCATTGACATTGACATCCTTCCATCTCGTAATATGCGATTTCTCCTTTGTGCTTGGCCCACAAAACAACTCTAACGTATAATTGTTTGTCTCACTACAAACAAATTTCAAAAAATTGTTATCAAGCAACAATAGAAACCAGTCAATTGGCTTGTTTTCTCCCGGTATCGGCACTAGCAGTTTGTTTTCTTTGCTAAATGGTATATTCTTCAAGCCGAATGTTCGATTTGACCAGGTTGGGTTGAGTTCCGGTTTGTCCTCACTCTCCGAACTTTCCGTTTCAGAATCAGCACTTCCTTCACTCGTAAACTCATCATCACTGCCGGTCAAATCAACACTAAAATGAGCCATCACATATTCATGATAAAAACAATTTAAATATAATTCAAAGTTATAACATATAGGCCCACTACTGCCACAATCATAAAAAATAACCAAAAGATGTGAGCGATGAACGACGAGCGAAAATATATCACGCCACTACTACTCAAGGTGCGTACAACATACGATGTGTCTTCGTCAAGAGCTGAGCTCACATTCACTGCTTAGAAATAGCATGGAAACGCACGCCGGATCTGGGTCACGCGCACTGGCGAGAAGCGCGCTAGGGGCCGGATCTGGTCCCTCAGCATTGAACGTGTTAGGAAGAGGATTTTTAATATTTTCCCTATATACTCTTGAATTTCTCCATTTTTAGTTTCCAGCATTTGATTTTTGCCTGTCTTTTACCCCCATATTTACGCATTCTGAATTTCATCAATGTCCCCACCAATAGTCTGTGGTCATTGTCAAGATTAATGTTTGGTATCACTTTCCACTTTCATGTCTGTCAAGCATCTTCTGATTTTTTCCATTATTATTATATAAACAATTGTGTATTTCTGTTGCAAGTTCCAACAGTAACTGGTATACTTGTGACTATCTCTTTTCTTATACCATCCATTACCAATGATCCATTTATTTCTCAGACACATGTCTAATAACATCTCCCGTTCATCATTTCTGTGATCTTCTCTGTGGCTTCCTATAACTGTTTCATATCCTCCTCTGTCATTCCCAACTCTAGCTTTGAAGTCTCTTATAATCAAAGTCCTGTTAGATGTTACAGCATCCTCCAGTTTCATGATAAACTCTTCCTCTTCATCTATTTCACAACCTATTTGAGGAGCAAAAACCTGGATTATATCAAGGATATTTTCCTTCCATCGTTAACTGAACTTAAATTATTCTGTCACAAACATAATCCACATTGAGTACTTTGTTTGCCAGTTCTTTAGCCACTATTATTGCAACATCATTTCTTCTTTTGTCTCTTCCTGACCACCACATTTTATATCCCCTCTTCAGCACCTTACTACCACTCCCTTTTCTTTTTATTTCACTTAGTTCCATTATTGGTATGCTTCTTTCTGTCATTATCTGTGTGATTTCTTGAATTCTTGCATCCTTTTCTAAGGATACTACATTAATAGTTCCAAATCTTATATTTTTCTTTGAAGAGATTTGTCTATCATTAGAGCTATTTTGGCTGTCATACCTGACAGATCTGCACAAAGGCTTTGTCACTTTTAGTATTGGTTTTACATTCTATCCAAGGCTTGTTTGATTGTTGAAAGTAATGTTATTCCACTACCACTGGCTTGCTAGGCCTATCACAGATCTTTGAGTTGATATTTGTTATGCACTAGCTGGTCGGTGCCTGACATGCATTTCCTCATGTAAGTAAGGTTTATGGTTAACCCGCCAATACTCGGGAGGCTAATTGCAGTGGTTACCCACTGGGCGATGGGGTCACCACATCCCTTAATTAAGGTACAGCCCCATTATTTGGCTGGTGTGAAAATTCAAAGTATCAGCCATGTCACTGCTATAAATGAGATGCTGGAACACATTTCATTTTAGACACATTTCTGGCATCTTCTCATCAAAGAAAGGACATCTTCTCATGAAACTACTCATTACTCTTCTTAGTTCACAATGAAAAACAGAATCTCAGCAAATGGTATCCTTCAGTTCATCTAAAGTGTGAGGATTTTTTTTACCGGTATACCTTTTAACAGTCTCACCACCAAACCCTCAGATTTTTTGTGCAGCACTTTTCCTGAAAATTGTCAAGCCTGTAGTTTCCACGAGGTCACTCATGTAACATGTTGACTAATAGCTCCTCAGCGGGTGACCTAAACATCCAGCCCAGCCTTTTTAAATCTCCTCATCTCTATTGTGCCCTCTTTTTACCATTAAATGTTACTGTATGAAAACTGGTTGCTGAGCCTTTTGAGAATCAGCCTAATTTTGTATAGCCTATCAGGATTCCACTCATAATAACTGCTATCTTTAAAGTTCAAGACTAACAATATGTTTTCAAACAGGGTTCGTGCCATGGTTTCCGAAAATTTCGGCGAGCCGAAAATAGTGTCCTCAGTCCAGTACATTTTCAGATCTGGTTTTTGAATTATTCTGGTTACAAATATTAGTTCTATAAACTTTTTCATCACATTTACATTGACTGGCTTCCACATTTGAAAAATAGAATAGGCCTGTTTAGTGAATAGACATGGAACTGCACTGATAACTTGTTCCCTGTAAAGGTTTGTCTGATATTCAAGGAAATTGTCATTTACAAATAAATTGACGAATGACATAATTTCATTGTCTTTCTCGATGTCAAAGTTTAATCCTACCCGGCCAATGAACATGATTGCAGGCGGGCAATAGGACAGATGCGTATCAGTTATTTGAATGTGTTGAATGTCACTTTGCCTAGAGTTTGGTATATCTTCATCAGAATTGCTTTCGCTATCACTGAAATCAGGGATGAGTTCATCACCAGAATCATCATTCAGTAGTATGTCTTCAATTTCCTCACTTCATATACTGTGTTTATAACTCGTCATGTCATCATGACACAACAACTCACTTCACTACACACCCTCACAAGAATACCACGACTGGTTTAGGTCCGTGTTTACTCAAAGAAACAAAATAAAGCATTGGAATGTATCGTCTGTTCAGGTACCCAGGGTGAGGGACTGTTCATTTATATGCCATCTATGTTTTTCAACACAAACTGTGACTTTGTACAAATTTAGCGCTAAATTCGAAACAACGTTTACATCGTGTGACCTTAAACGCCTTAACTCGGATACAGTCCCACACATGGGCTGCTCTTACATGCCTTAAGGTGTCTACAGGAGTGAATGAGTTAAACAAATGTTATTTTGCTAAATGGTGTTTCTGTGGGTCTGAATATCAGGGGTGTATACCTTATTCTGTTAGTAACAACAATGAGCAAGAGGTGGCACTCCTCTCTGCAGTGGGCATATTACTCTGTAATACAGTATGTATATCAGTAATTAAATGTTGAAATTTCAATTGAAAATTTTGAACAATGAGATTGCCAAGTTGAGGAATGGCAATTGCAGAGGCAGTGAGTCAAGCTCTAGTTCTTGGTGGGTATCATTATGTGGTATGAAAGGAAGTGTATATGCCTTTATGTACAACATCAAAGCTAAAATGATTGTAATTATATGCTATTTTGTAATGTTCTTATGAATGGTAAATGACACACTCATGCCCAAAAAAAGAACTTGTGAGCTTTCAAAATCTATTTATATAAAGCAGAATATCTCTCTGTCCGTATGTCTTTTCCTTATACAAATCCATACCGTTCCACCAATCTGAAACAAATTTTGTATACTTACCTTTTAGGACCCTGCGGGTTACCTTATCTACAAGAAATTTTAATATCGCTCTCCATTCTTTATATTTAAACCCTTTGGCACATTAACATAGGCTAATATAGGTGAAATATTCAATTTATCATACAAGAACAAGACAAAGCTCATTTTAAGCCTCACGACGTGTAAAACAAAAGCCTATGGGCCACAAAAACCAAGTTTCGAGGGCCCAAAACCAGCCATTTTGGAGATATTGGCATCACACTACTCCGCTCTAGGAACTGGATGAAGAAATGACCAACAGTAATCATGGCAACATCAGCTCAAGCATTCTGCAGTAGAATACAGGCCTAGTGTTCGAAGTAGGCACGTGCGTAAATGTAGGCTATGCTAAGGAGAGATTCTGCTATAAATGACTGTCCCAGAAAAAGCACTGTGGGGGTATGGGAGGGGGTGGCATATATAAAAATAATCTAAAATAATCTAAAATAGTGTCAAAACCATAGGTTTTGGGGTTGCTGAGATGAACAGTGACACTCCAAATGTTGTTTAAGTCCAAGTTCAGTTTCCATGGCATAGGGGTTATAAGAGCTGAAAAAAAGTCCAGAATGGCCCAGTTTATGGATTTATGTGTGTCCACCTCTTTGAGCAGGAGTGAAAAGGGGATGAATTATAAAAGTAATAGGAAACAACCAATATTAAAGTAGAATCCATAGTTTTTGGCATCACTGAGATGAATATTGACACTCCAGATGTCATTTAAGACCAAGTTCACCCACATTGGCAAGGGGCTGAGAAGGGGTGAAAAAAATATCCAAAATAATCGAGATTAAGGATGAATATATATTCCAGTATAGCTTTCAAACAAACAAACAAACAAACAAACAAGCAAACAAACAAACAACAAACAATGACTGTGGGGGAAGGACTCCCCTAACTCCATGACTCTTTGGATGCTGTTTAAGTCACACTTCAGGCCCAGCTGGAATGGAGGATGAGAAGGGGTGAAAAAAGAATGTCCAAAATGACAGAGATTATGGAAGTATTTGTTATATTCTCAACTAAAACTGACTTGCTATACCATCTGGAAAAAATCACATGGGGTAAGACACCCCTAGCACCCCTGAGAGGGAGTAAGGGGAGTAGTTTAAGATGGGGGAATCATAAGTTGAAGACTTGGGTGGTGGGCCACCTGAAGAGACTTGTGGTATTTCAAAGTTATGTCTAAAAGCATCCTCCCCGAATGTCACCCACTCTGATCAGGTCCTCTGTATACAAACCAAGCAGCCCTAGCAGGTATTGCCTGTGGGATCCAATGACAGACGATGCCTTATACAGGCTAACTGAGGCAAGGATCACCAAGACTCCCTTCCTCAAATCACCGCAATAGCACGTAGTCCATAGTGTATACAGAGTGATAAGTATAAAAAATAAATTGATAATAATATGTTCTCCTGGCATTTGGCTGTGTGAGGACCTGCATTGTCAGGCGGATACTACTGCTGAGTTTATGGAGCTTGCACTTGATGTGTATAATATGCCTAACGTGTGTCACACCATGGTTCTTCATGTCTTCCATCAACTTATTGTCAGTGTTCAAGATGAGATCGCAATGGAAGATGAATCTGCAAACCAAACTGAAGGATTTGTGCTCTTCTCCTTTGATGGGAATTTTGCTAAAGTGGTTACACTTGATCAACTGATCAGCTTGAACTAGTGTGTGCATCTTTAATAGCAAACTACCATCGCACATTTTCTTGAGGTCCTCAAGTACCATAGATACCTCCAGCATGTCTAGTGAATAAGTTAGACTTCAGCAGCTAAAAATTTGCCCAGCAATGAGGAACCTAGGGAAGCTGGAACCTATATAGTATGCGCAACTTTTAGTGATATCTGGGCTCCCTAGTGCTGAATCAGTAGACCTCGGTTATCTTCAAGATTAGTATTGGCAACCTTTGAAACACAAACTATGCATCAATTATGCATCACTGTGAGACATCTGGCATACACTTTACATACTAGTACCGTTGTTGTTTACAAAGCAAAGCCAAAATAAAGGTTAGGATTGAACATGAGTGAGGAAAACAGACCTCCTAATAAAATTTATGCTGTTGACGTCATGGCTGGTGAAACAGGTCACATCGTCCTTTGTCTTCCTCCATACAACTGTGATCTGAATGCCATTGAATTGGCATGGGCAAAAATGAAATGTGAATTCAAATGACACAGTATTACGGGAGACATTTCAGCAGTTAACTTACAACAACTGACCATCGGGGCATTCCATTTAGTATCTGCCGCAGTGTGTCCACCCAGCTCTCGCTCCCGTAAAGCAAAGTTGGTCTGAAAACAGACTGATGTAAAGATAGTTTTGTCTGGGAGCTGACTTCCTTCTTACAGAATACTGTTCATCACAACTTCGAGCTCACTGCATTAGCTTTACTACACCTTGATTCAATCTCACTTACTATATTACCATCCTGGGAGAATACACAACCTAAATACTTGAAATTATCAACCTGTTCTAGCTTTGTATCACCAATCTGACATTCAATTCTGTTGAATTCTTTACCTACTGACATTAATTTAGTCTTCGAGAGGCTAATTTTCATACCATATCTCGCTAAGGTTTCTTACACAAATACAGACTCCATAGATTAGTCTTACAAATATTAAGGAGCATATAAATATCAGTCATAACAAACATATTTTTAAAATCACTGGACAAACTTTCTGTGGTGTGAACATTAGATGCCAATACAAGTTAAGACAAATGAGATTTGGGCAGTGGAAAAATATTAAGGGGTGGAACTGTACAATTTATTAATCACACTGTGTTCATGGAAGAAAGTTTGTTCAATGTTTTGATCATCTGTGCACCAGATTTGGAAATCAGATATTGTTTATGACTTCCTGTCATGAACTTCAAGGCCGATCACCCATTCTTGTTTATGATCACAGAACCAAGAATTGAAACAATCCCGTTCATGGAATGAGCAGTAGCGGCTCGTTCTAAAGGGCAGAGGGGCACGTGCCCCTCCAGCTAAGTAACTGTTAATGCATGTTTTTACAAATACTGGCAATTTGAATGGTGATACATTCAGTTTTGATATTAGGCGCCGCATGCAGCTACAGCGTCAATGTTTTCATCATACACGCACTTTGCTTCCTCCGGCGGGCTCCACGCTGGCCGGTCATGCTGGGCCCTGTGCCCTTAGCTGCTGACTCTTTCTTACATAATTTTCGTTCACGCATGCGTGGAACTGACTAATTTTTAACATGCACTAAATGAGAGATTGGGTCATTGCCGAAGCCAGCCCGCTAAGATTCCGAAAATACGCGAAGGCTTATCGCGCCGAGCAGAATATCGTGTTCCAAGTCTGTCATCTGCGGTCTGATAAATATGCTGTACTGGCTAATGAAATTAGTCAGTATCCTATCTCGTAATATTTAGTGCGGTGTCGTTAAAAGTAAATCTGTCGTGTTTTGTGTGCGGACATACAGAATCCCTATGGAGAGTCTCTTAAGGTATATCACACAGGTATGATTAACATCTAGGCTACGTACAATGAATTCTGTGAGTAATATTTTAAATATACCTTTTTCTCAACTGTCCCTAAAGGAAAAGACTGAGATAAAGACACTCGGTCGACCAACGCCTCATTTACAACTAGAGCAAGTCGGACAATATAAAGAGCGTGAATATAGACGTAGATTACAGCCAGGGGTGTATACAGAATGCGAGTGGTTGTGTGGCTGTGGTTCAAGGAATGCGTTTTTTTGTTTTCCGTGCATGTTATTCGGACATGACCTGACGTGGACGAAAACCGGAGTAACAGATCTCAAACACTTGAAAGAAAAAGTAAAAAAAGACGGAAGTTCCTCCCAACATATCAATTCATGCATGGAATTAGCTGTGCTAGGGAAAGTTAATATAGTCACTCAACTGGATTCTGCTTATCGCCAATCCATTAACAAACACAATGATCAGGTTAGGAAAAATAGGCACATATTACGCAGAATTATTCAGTGCATAAAATTCTGTGGCGTATTTGAAGTGGCACTCCTTGGCCATGATGAGACAGAAAATTCTCTAAATCCTGGAATTTTCAAAAGTCTCATTAATTTTACCGCTGAAATAGACGTTGCTATGAAAGAACACCTGGCCAAACCTTCTGTATTTAAAGGCACTTCAAAGACCATTCAGAAGGAGCTTCTTGACTGTATGTTGAATATGTGGAGGGAACAAATTTCTTCAGAAATTGGGGAATCCCAATTCGTTGCAATAGAAACAGATGAAACAACGGATATTTCAAACAAATGCCAATTGGTACTTGTTTTTCGATATGCATTAGAGGGTCACGTCCATGAAAGATTCTGGGGGTTCATGGATCTAAACGACAGGACAGCGGATGGATTAAATCAATGTCTGTTAGAGAAAATTAATCCCATATTAAGGGACACACCACATAAACTTATTTGTCAGAGTTATGACGGAGCCAGCGTAATGAGCGGAAGGACAGGGGGTGAGCAGGCGAAATTGAAAGTACACTACCCTAATGCACATTTCATTCATTGTTATGGACACCAGCTAAATTTGACAATGCAGAAGGCTTGTTCGTATATTTTCTGTAACCTGTCCGCAATTCTAACTTTTTTTTCCAACTCGTCTCACAAAAGTGACCTCTTGAATGAAATAATGAAGACAAGACTCCCTCGGACAATCACTACTCGCTGGAACTACAACATTCGTACGGTGAATATAGTTTACGAGAATCGAGATAAACTGATTGAGTGCTTTCGTAGAATAGAAGAAGAAGGTAAAACGTCTGTTAGCGTAAATGAAGCCAGTGGACTGCGACGTGCTCTTGAGGATACCATATGCACGTTCTGGTTGTCTATTTTTCACAAATTAATGCCGCAGGTTGACATTTTGTACAATCAGCTACGAAAACGCGAAACAGATTCAGTCCAAAAAAAAAAAAAAAAGGCTATTTCTGACTTCGCAAAGTGTGTAACACAACAACGTGAAGAAATAGATACAATTTCATGTGATCTCACGGACTACAATAATTCCGATAAAAGACGTAGAATAAGTGACACAAGGACCACTGCAGCGAAAGAAGTATGTGACGTAATGAATCAGGTACATGCTAGGTTTGCATTTACTGGGTATATTGAAGCTGCAAGACTACTGTACTCCGATTCATTTGACAAATTCTCTATAAACTTTCCACACAATGTATTAAATTCTACTGTGTTACACTATCCAATGTTGCAGAAACAAAGGCTAAAGACGGAATTAGAAGTGATTTATAAACGGACAGATTTCAGGCAAGTCTAAGGAGCTCTACCACTCCTCGCTTTTATTTTAGAAAATAATCTGAAATCAACCTTGAAAGAAACGCTATTAAGCTTCTCCTGATTGTGACAACACCCATGTCCACAGCCGAAGCAGAGCGCTGTTTTACGACACTGGCTCATATTAAGACATTTCTACACAACGCAATGACCGAAGAACGACTATCTGCTCTGGCAATGATTTCTATTGCGAAAGATCTTATTTACGATATGCCTGACCTTGACGATAAAGTCATTTCCAAATTTGTGAATTTAAGGCATAGAGGAATGGAATTCGTGTTTAAATAAAGAGATAACACTGCGGTCGTTGAACAAGGCCCTACCGTATTCTTCATTTGTATGGCCCGGGCGAGTAGACTGTACTTCATTCGTCCTGTAGACTCAGTAGTAGGCCTATCAGTCGGTACAGTAATTTGAATGGACTTCTGGATTATAAGGCCATCCAACGGTAGTTCCATAATGTATATAGCGCTGAAATGAAATGTCGTATGGCTTTTAGTGCCGGGATATCCCAGGAAGGGTTCGGCTCGCCAGGTGCAGGTCTTTCTATTTGACACCCGTAGGTGACCTGCGCGTCGTGATGAGGATGAAATGATGATGAAGACAACACATACACCCAGCCCCCGTGCCATTGAAATTAACCAATTAAGGTTAGAATCCCCGACCCGGCCGGGAATCGAACCCGGGACCCTCTGAACCGAAGGCCAGTACGCTGACCGTTCAGCCAACGAGTCGGACTATATAGCGCTGTGAACGTATTTCAGATAGACTTCAGTGGCAGTAGGTACACTGAAATTGTTCAAGATACGTTAGTGACAGTAGGTATTGTACATTGAAATAGTTCAAGATACTTTAGTGACAGTAGGTACTGTACATTTAAATAGTTCAAGATACGTTAGTGACAGTAGGTACTGTACATTGAAATAGTTCAAGATACGTTAGTGACAGTAGGTACTGTACATTGAGCTAGTTCAAGATACTTTAGTGACAGTAGGTGCTGTACAGTTAAACAGTTCAAGATACATTAGTGACAGTAGGTGCTGTACATTTAAATAGTTCAAGATACTTTAGTGACAGTAGGTGCTGTACATTTAAATAGTTCAAGATACATTAGTGACAGTAGGTGCTGTACTTTGAAATAGTTCAAGATACATTAGTGACAGTAGGTGCTGTACATTGAAATAGTTCAAGATACATTAGTGACAGTAGGTTCTGTACATTTAAATAGTTCAAGATACATTAGTGACAGTAGGTGCTGTACATTTAAATAGTTCAAGATACATTAGTGACAGTAGGTGCTGTACATTTAAATAGTTCAAGATACTTTAGTGACAGTAGGTGCTGTACAGTTAAATAGTTCAAGATACTTTAGTGACAGTAGGTGCTGTACATTGAAATAGTTCAAGATACATTAGTGACAGTAGGTGCTGTACATTTAAATAGTTCAAGATACATTAGTGACAGTAGGTGCTGTACATTTAAATAGTTCAAGATACTTTAGTGACAGTAGGTGCTGTACAGTTAAATAGTTCAAGATACATTAGTGACAGTAGGTGCTGTACATTTAAATAGTTCAAGATACATTAGTGACAGTAGGTGCTGTACTTTGAAATAGTTCAAGATACATTAGTGACAGTAGGTGCTGTACATTTAAATAGTTCAAGATACATTAGTGACAGTAGGTGCTGTACATTTAAATAGTTCAAGATACTTTAGTGACAGTAGGTGCTGTACAGTTAAATAGTTCAAGATACTTTAGTGACAGTAGGTGCTGTACATTGAAATAGTTCAAGATACATTAGTGACAGTAGGTGCTGTACATTGAAATAGTTCAAGATACATTAGTGACAGTAGGTGCTGTACATTTAAATAGTTCAAGATACTTTAGTGACAGTAGGTGCTGTGCATTTAAATAGTTCAAGATACTTTAGTGACAGTAGGTGCTGTACATTTAAATAGTTCAAGATACTTTAGTGACAGTAGGTGCTGTGCATTTAAATAGTTCAAGATGTACTTTAGTGACAGTAGGTGCTGTGCATTTAAATAGTTCAAGATACTTAGGGTGATGAAGAGTCTGGATCGCTGCCTTCTTCGAATGGACACCAACATTTCATTCCACAGTTTCTCTTAAAATGAAGAAGATGCCAGTGAAGTAGGTGAGTAATGATCAAGTATTTAACATTGTATGATGTGTATCCGGGTAAGCATTTCTTTACTCATGTGTGCTTAGTAAGAACGTAAATTTGTGAAAAAGTAGTGTGCCCCTCCGCCAGTTCCACTCAGCAGCCGCTGCTGGGAATGAGTGACAAATTCCACTATTACACAAGGAAGTTGAATGTTCTTCACTCTGTCTTCTGCTTCAATTAATGATAGTCAAAGCAATGACTTTAATACTAGTTACTCATACATGATGCTGAAAACAATTATTTTCTCTTCCGTACTTTCTAGGATGAAGTTTTGGAAATATATTTCAGATATAAAGTATTGAATGGGTACCATTTGATAGGTACAAAGTCCAGTATAAAATTTGAGTATGAAAACGTATATTAATAGGGGTTCAGTCTGTGCGTGGTATGGAATTGATGTTAACATTTAAGAATGCTTATCTAAGAAGATTTACTTATTATTTTTAGAGTGAAATGAAGTCGGTGATGGTTGATCTCTTCAAGTTTCTTCCCCCATAGATAGATAGAGTGATAGATAATGCCCTTATCAGTGGTGAAGTTAGGGCTCAAGACCTTCTCTTATAACCACTTGAAAGGTAAACATCCTTATAACTTATAATTACAAGTACAAATAACCCAAATAATAATAACAACAACAATAGTAATAATGTTAATAATAACAGGATTCTTCATTATAAAATGATAACTGAAGTAAGTTATACATAAATGGTGTAATGGCAGTAATCCATTCATTCATCTCATACATAGACTTGTTCATTCATTCCTTCAAGAGTATTATCTAGCAAGTCAGTGGGATCTACTCAGTAAGTACTCACAACAAGCTACTTTAATCTTTTAGTGGGTGTGAATATGTGGATCTCCCAAGTGGGTGCGTGGTGGTTAAATAGCCGCCCTCGGTTTTCACATAAACATTACTCGATTTTCATGCAATTTTCATACGGGAATTGAAATGAATAACTTCATATACATTTCTACAAAGCATACAATAAGCAGCCTTTAATAGAAAGCAGTTGATAACATTCCTCAAAAAGTACAGCAGCATGAATGATAAATTGAACCAAGAATTCAGTCGTCTGAGACTCACTATAACATTTAAAAGCTGTAGAATATGAAAATGAGCAAACAATTTCAATGCATGAGAAATACAACATTTTTATTTGCACTCTTGAACTAAACGTTATGTAGTTAAAAAAGAACATTCTTGAGTCACTTGTCTCACATATAGTAACATCACATACCATCAAAACAGTTTAATGACTAAATATTTTCTACACTTGTAGAGTACAGTTGTTCTCTTCTGACCTGCAATATAACAGATAGGTTGCATTCTTGAAAAACTTGCTGTGCCTCGATTTGGTGCACTATACCCATAATGTTTCAAAAAAATATGCAAATCTTTTGGAAGAGACCTAATCGTTGTATGGTGTTTCAAGTTTCTCTCCATGAGTACCATGGCCAATTTGAAGGTATATTCTCTCCTAGTATTGTAATTTTTATTTTATTTTTTAAAATATAATCTGCTTCACGTAGCACCAACACAGATAGGTCTTATGGCGACAATGAGATAGGAAAGGGCTAGGAGTGGGAAGGAAGTGGCCATGGCCTTAATTTACCTCGTGGGAAAATGGGAAACCAGGAAAAACAACCTTCAGGGCTGCTGACAGTGAGGTTCAGTCCCACTATCTCCTTGATGCAAGCTCACAGCTGCATGCCACTAACTACACGGCCAACTCACACCTGTAGTAGTGTTGTTGTTTGTTTGACAGACTGAAAGGCTTTTAAGCTGCATCTTACACAAATACAAACTGCATTATATTTACAACTCTAATCACATTT
Organism: Anabrus simplex; assembly: GCF_040414725.1. NCBI lineage: Eukaryota > Metazoa > Arthropoda > Insecta > Orthoptera > Tettigoniidae > Anabrus > Anabrus simplex. The sequence goes on from NC_090270.1 coordinate 241,704,764, forward strand.
GTCACTCAGCACTACTGTCATATAGGTGCCGTTAGTATCTCATAATGAGTGAGTTTCTGAAATAAAATAAAGTACAAGTGTACCTTGTGCAACATTTTGAATATTCATATACCTGACCTTTTTACCTATTCGTTGAGATGAGCACTTTGTCGGCTTACTTCTAAAACCACGTAAGTCATTTTTAACAAACTTTTCAGGAGATGGAAAAAATGTTATAAATTTCACAGAAATTGCTCAACCGTTGTAATTTTTGAGTTTCCACATTGTTTAGCATTAGTATCGCTGTTGAAAGGCATAAATAAGCATTTCAAGTAAGTCTTCATTTATCCAGTAGACTTACGTGGTTTTAAGAAATAAAATTCTAACCTTATCTGGACATACGAGGTTTTAAGGTTTGATTTTCATAACATGATTAATGTTATTAAACTAGTTTTAATGTGGATCACCTTATGGAAATCACATGTATAAATACAAAAAAAGTAAATATTCAAGTTACTTCAAAATGCTATGAACATTTTTCCAGAGTTCTTGTGTGTAATAACAAGTAGAAGAACAATTCTTACAATGACAAACTTAGAACTGTTGTCTGCGTACAGCTCTGGATGTTAAATAATGTTATCTTAGAATTGTTATCAACATAAAACTTTGTATAATATAATTTAAACATTTCAGGCGTTATCTAAAAATTTTCGTCTTCGCTCAAGAATTATCCTTTTTAACCAAGAATTTTAGCCCCTATTATTTAAGAATTTGGGCTGTCTCTAATCATTTTGTAGGTTATCATAAAAAGTATGGTAATCTTGAGGTATCAGTTGTTTCAGTTGCTGGAGATCCAGATATTTGTCCTTCTTTATTTTTAAAGGTGCACCATAAAGACTTTTCACTGTCTCCAATGAGTAACTTTCACTGCTCTTTCCTTGTCTTTCAGGAAGTTCTTCCCAGGCACCTGAAAATAATAGCAGAAATTTACCATGGAAAAAATCTGAAACACACGTAAAATAATATTTCGCCATGAATGAAACGCACCTTTGAAATCTGTCTTGATCCTTACTTTCAAGTCTGGGTGGTAACGGATGCAGCAGAGGTCAGTAACTGTAGAATCCCCTTTATTGTGGCCTGGTCGGATGGAAGAAACTATCTTCACGCAATTGTAGTCCTTAAAGAAGGAATGTGTCAAGTAAGTAACGTTGTATGGTTTGGGTTTCCATCTTGCAGACTTACATGCTGACAGATATTCCGGAGGCACGTAGACTTCTTTATGCCTCAGTTTTCTTTCTATTATAGAGTGCATTGAATCACACTCCATTTGTGTATGTCCTTTAGCGAGAAACTTCCGAGTGATAGTGATGTTCTTTTCTTTAGCTAATAACAGAAACACATTTGCCAGTATACTATTTCTGTTTTGGTAGCCACAGCCATCGCTGTAAAATATCTCATCTCCTGATTCATAAGCAACATTTTTCAGTTTGAAGTCACACATGATGCTCGCAAAGTCATTTGCAGTTAGTCCTCCTTCACCTTCGTGCCATAAGTAGCAGTATCCTTCTTGAGTCTTGAGATCGTACACCATTAAGTTCTGTACTTTGAGCTTCATTTTGTAACAGATGGCTGATGCTTGTAGATACGGGCAGAGTAAAACAGACTGCAAATCCACAGTGAACACATGCTTGGCATTGTCCTTATCAAAGGCCTTTTCTTCTCTGGCCGATTCCTTTTTGAGCCTGTGTGTTATATAGTCCTCTTCTGACACATTTCCTGCTTTGTAGCTACAGCACATATCACATCTGTCTTTCTTGGGACAAAAGAGACCTAGATTCATTTCATCAAATACCTCATGAAATGTCTTTACAGACAAAGCTTGAACATTCAGCCTTTCACAGTAAAACTGATATTCTCTATGCAGGGCAGCTTTTGAAGTCCATATGGGTTCAAGGTATTTTTTTGATGTAGTTGCTCGGCAGTAGTGTGATTCTAACTTCTGAATCTCATTAAAGAATGCAACCAAATGAGTTTTGTGTTCTGCGCTCTCACTTTTGTTCTTCAGATGACGTTCTGGTCCTATTCTTCTCGGACGTACCAGGGGTTCTTAACCAAAGCATGTTCATCCCCATTTCTATCACCTTCTTCAGTTCGGTGTTCTTTCACCCAGTTATGCATTGACCATTCGCCAATACACGGGGTATTTAGAAACAGTTTTTTACATACCCTTTTCCTGACCACATTTTGTTTTAGATGGAAGTAGAAGCTGTTTGATCTTTGAGGCTCATCATCCTTCTGATGTTTCTTGTCCTTCGGAGCCTGTACATCTGCAAGGCATCTTACCATCCCCTTCTTTTCTTTCCATGAGCAATATTTCCAGAACTCATCAATGATCTGCTTTCTGTTACCTTCCATGAAACTCCTGCAATGCACATTGGCTGACTTTGTACTCAAAATACAATTGCAGTGTGGTTTCATTTCCCTAGGCGGTCTTTCCACGTCATATTCCCAGCTCCCGTCCGTGGATTTCCGTGTTTTCTCGTATGAATTCCCATGCATTCTATTAGTTTTATTTGCCACAGATGTCCATTCAGGGTCCTTTGATGATCTTTTCCTTTTTCTTCCACGGCATGCACTGTTCCCATTACTGTATACACTGACATCTTCATGGGTTTCATTTGGGGGTTTTGAGGTACTTGCAGGGCTAAACATTTGGTCCAATACCGTTAAAGTGGTTTGTACTCCATTTTCTTCCCTTCTTTGAGCCTCAATTACGTCTTCAAAGCATCGTATTCCTTCAGCTCTATTTTCTGTAGGAGGAGAACCAGAAATTGGAAGGGTTTGGTCTGATGTTTCTTTACCGGCATTTTCAGTGCTGTTGTTTTCCTCTGCAGACTCATTTACGGCTTGAAGACAACCAGTGTTATCAACCACAAACTCTCCCAAAGATATCACACTGTTTTGAACAACATCGAAATCCATATACAATTCGCTTGCCTGAGTTTGTGAATACAATTCTTTTTCATCAGTGTCGTAAGAAACCGTCTTTTCTTCACAGTCGGGGTCATATTCTTTGTAGTCTTTCCTGTCATCTGTTTCTTTTACGCAATTCGCATGTGCAGTTCTTGCACGTTCCACATCAATACCCAACATACCCAGCATTCTCATACTTCTCCAACTCATTTTCTTTGAAATGAAAAGACAACGAAAGAATGTTTACCATCGACTCTAAGAAAATTATCCATATGAGAGTGCCTAGAGAGCACCGCTGATTTATGAAAGATATGTTAAATTATTTCTTTGACCATCTGACTGCATTACAATTTTCCCACGGGCACCTTAGTTATAGATAGGTACTTACCGTATAAGTTGAAAATGCAGGTGGCGAATGACAGCTCACATTCACAGAATAATCACTGACATTACATAGCTTTGCTAGCAATAGGCACTAATAGCAACTCATCAATTAATACTTCGCGTGTATTGTAACACCACACTAACCTTAGCACGGTACTATTTGAGTTGATTCAACAGTCGTTTACCTACCATTCCCACAAGTACAACAGAGGTCGAATGTTGTTTAATTCATTGTTAGAAGTGGTGGACAAACGGGCAGCTCTATTAAGAGCAGAGTTACGTGGTCTTAGGTAATCTTCATGCCATCGCCTGAGTTAACACGTATGTCACACCAGGAGACTTACAAGGTTTTATAGTAACATTCTAAGGTCGAGAATGATACGAGGTTTAATTTATTTTAAATAACTCTTTAAAAATCTGAGAAAGATTTACAAGATTTTATCTAGCAGAAAGAGTGAACAAAAATCCATATAATGTGCTCCAAACCTAAAAAAACGTAAAAAATCGGACTTAAGAGATTTTAGAAGTAAGCCGACGACTTGGTGTAGATTTGTCACATTTTAATGGCTGTTTGCCCTCCCTGACACCGAACCTACGTGGCAAGCTATATTTGCTATTGCTTGTTCCTATGGTGGTAATGTGATGCACTGTATGTAGATGAAGAGACCAGCTGAAACACATCATGTAGACTACTGGTATACAGACATGGAAAGAATGTGCTGTGGACCATTCACTGTGGTGGAACACTACATCCACCGCTGCCAACTTGTTTGAAAGAGAACGGCGCAGACATCAAGAGGCCGAGTGAGAAGCAAGAAAGCTACGTCTGTTACAACCCTGCTCTCCTGCATCCATTCAGTGTGATTTGTGTGGGCGTATGTTTTATGCCAAGACTGGTCTGTTTACACATCACAAACACATCCATAAACTGAGTTGATCTGCTCACCTTATGCAGGAAGTAGTTATATATACTATACTCAGATTTCAGTTATGGCCGACAATATATGATAGACGAAGAGAAATGTATTAAGATAAACTGAACACCTAGTCACCAAGAGAGAGGAATTAAACATACAGAGTTGAAATCCCCATTCCGGCAGGGAATCCGAACCCTGGCCAGCTGAATCAAAGGCCAACACAATAACCCTTCAGCCAAGGAACCATGCATTACATTTTCTATATTTATAAAATTGTTGGTGGTCTGCCTCGCATGTATATGTTTCTGACAAATTTTTTTGGGAATATTCAGGTCAACTTCACCACATCAGCAGCTTTTAGTTTTCTTGTTTATGTGTGTCACAAATCACCCTTCAGCCAAGGAACCATGCATTACATTTTCTATATTTACAAAATTGTTGGTGGTCTGCCCCCCATGTATATGTTTCTGACAAATATTTTGGGAATATTCAGGTCAACTTCACCACATCAGTGGCTTTTAGTTTTCCTGTTTATGTTTGTCTCAAATCACAGGAAAACAGTCGAATATATTTTGACCAATCTTTATATTTAGAGTTAACACATCAAGGAGCAGGTTTTAAAATAAATTGATATTACTCACTGGGCTGTAGGTTTACAGGAAGATAAAAACTGTTATTTAATGTTTTTTCTTATACTATTGATTTTCTGTAAAATCTATAGACACTTTGTAAAATGTCAGTAATTTTAAACAATTTTATTTTCAGAACAGCACAAAGCTGAGTCGGCTAGTTGACAATGCAGCGATCTGCATTCAACCACTCACATACTGCCAAGATAGTCTCATACATTAATGCTATGTTAATTTGTGTGAAATCATGGTTGTTCATCAGGTGGCAAGCGAGATAGTTAGGAACCTGCCATTCTTCAGATTACCACTGGATGTTCCTGTAATATCCCAATAATGCTAGGTATGGTTGTTCATATTTGACCAGAAATATTGACTGTAGTCGATTCTTTAACATCGTTATGCATTTCCTGACTGTCACCGACTATTGTTAATTCAAATGTGTGCTGTCTCTTCTATTATTTACCAACTCCACTAGATGTCAGCACTGATGGAGGAGTTATGAAGAATTCTGCATCTGTGCAAAAGTAACATGTAAATAGTAAACTCATAACAGAAAATTTTGAAAAATAGTTAGACATGAAGGTATTATAGTGAAATAAATTTATGATCGGTGATTTTATGTTTTCCCTGACCTTACATATTAAAATATAAGTCCACAATGAAATTCCATATAATTAATGTAAAATTTTCTTTGAACCTATGTGTGATTTTATGATTTCCTTGACAATTTGCTAGGATTTTGAAGTCCTACAGTAAGGAAGGATCTCGACCCTGCGAGTTATTGATTGGTATATGTTATGTACTTCCAAGTTTTTACAACGTTACATTGATTCCTACTGATAATTGTGGAAAACAATGTCGATAATTGATACATCAGTGTACAAGCTGTAGTCAGATTTGTAGTGCATAGCGTTTGTTTGATTAGTCAAAGAAGCACGGCAAAGCAGGGAATCACAGTTAAACAAGGCAGTTGTCATTATGTGTGCTTCTTAATATAGTGAATTATGGTGTCTTAGTAACCTTTCTGAGTTTTAAAGCATTATGTAACACATACATATGGAGAGGAAATGGAACACCTTGTCTTTAGATAAGAAAATGAATATTTTGGAACAAGTTGATGCCAATATGGGGATGTGTGAAGACGGTGACAGTACTGTAATAAAAATTATTTCTGCTTACCATCCAAAACTTTCTTTCTTTCTTTCTTAATCTACTTACCCTCCAGGGTTGGCTTTACCCTTGGACTCAGCAAGGGATCCCACCACTACCGCTTCACGGCCAGTGTCCTGGAGTGTGAGAAATTGGGTCGGGGGATAGAACTGGGGAGGATGACCAGTATCTTGCCCAGGCGGCCTCACCTGCTATGCTCAACAGGGGCCTTGCGGGGGGATGGGAAGGGTGGAAGGAATAGACAAGGAAGAGGGAAGGAAGCGGTCGTGGTCTTAAGTTAGGTACCATCCCGGCATTTTCCTGGAGAAGAAGTGGGAAACCACAGAGAACCACTTAGAGGATGGCTGAGGTGGGAATTGAATCCACCTCTTCTCAGTTGACCTCCTGAGGCAGAGCGGACCCCGTTCCAGCCCTCGTACCACTTTTCAAATTTCATGGCAGAGCCAGAAATCGAACCCTGGCCTCCAGGGGTGGCAGCTAATCGCACTTACCACTACACCACAGAGGCAGACTCAAAAACTTTCACCAGATAAAACTGTATTTGTATTTCAGATCAAAGTCGATCACCTGCAGAGCAACAACTTGCATGAAATATTTGTAATTGTTGAATGAATGTAAAGTCGATGGTAATGATATGAAGCATGGTAATGTTTCAAAACATTTGGGAATTTTCAAAATTTCATATGCCAAGCAACTTCTGCCCTAAATGTCCTAAGTCTATTGCAATGATATAATTTTAGATCTTAGATTCTGTATTCAATGATACACATATCATGGTCAGAATTTATACATTCAGAAGTCTCTATGAAGCAGACATTTACACATATTCAATCCCCACATAACTTTGCTCGCAAGGATCACGGGGCAACTTTGCTGACACCCACATGAGAACCCAGAGTTTATAGTTAGGTAGTCTTTAATATAAATTTGAGTCAATCAATTAGTTGACAGAATAAGTTCTAGGAAATTCATGAATAAAATGAACATCATTCTATGTGATATTTGAAAGTGTAAAAGTAATTCATAAAACGTTCCAACTTGTAAAGTTTTTCTTCTCAGACACCTTAAACAAGAAAAAAATCATATAAGGTGGTTGAAGCCATCTGACATCATTTCTATGTACTTTAAAGCAGTGGTGTACTTTATTTTGTTTGCCTGCTTGAGTCGCTCGGCTCTTATGAATTTGTTTTCCTCAACCATTACAGGAGTTCAGAATATATGAACGTCACAGCAAACACTTGAAAAGTTATACTTATGAGCAATCCCATAGGTATGATTTTCATTCTTCATGTAATTAACTTTGTATGTAAACTAGCATCAAAATTATATAAAACAGTGGTCGATGCTAGATGGTTTTGAAGGAAGGTTCTCTTTTGTTTTCTAGTTCTTTATTTATTTATTTATTTATTTATTTATTTATTTATTTCTTTCTTTCTTTCTTTATTTATTTATTTTTTGAGGGGGATCAGTTTTACTAGTTGGAAGGTATGCTGCACCCTCCTTGGGATTGTGCCACATATCTTCATAATAGCTGCAATAGAACAGAAATATATTTGGGTATATTTATTTCATCATATGGCAATATTTTACAGGGAGAATAATTTAAGAGTTCAGACTTCTGCTCACATGCCGTGGGAAATCCTGAGCGAGCGCCATATGGCTTGTTAAATGAAATAAGTTTCATTATGATTGATCCGTATTGAACTGTGATTACAATAGAGTTAAACTAATGTATCATTAAGGTCCACCTTTTCAATACAAATTGTACAGAGTTTAAATTACGTATATGATTAAGGACTAGTATCGACCTAATAGTAGGTCATCATCAGCCTAAGGAAAAATTAAAACATAAATACCGAAGAAATTAAATAATGTAAAGACACATAAGGTCTTGTAAATGTACATACTATGTGAGATATTGAGAAAAGAATTATAGAGACGTGCAACACTATGTTAAAAATAACTCTATTACAGATCATAAAAAGTCCAGTGCGCATTAAAAAGATATTAAAGATAGGAATCCTTGAGTTGCTGGATAAGGAGATTAGTATATGCTGGCTCCTTAAAGATGCTGTTATAATATTTGAAGAACAACTGAGCCGAAGTCACGTCGTTTTTCAAGATATTCATAGACGTAAAAACACACGGATGCTAGATAAGGCTCTTGTGTTTTATGGAACATGAGGGTAGGTGATTATTGCGTGTGGAGGCTTAAGAATCCACAGATGTGCTACAGTATGTTAAAAAATAGAGATCCATAAAAAAGTCCAGTGTGCCATATAAAAGAAAAAAATTGTAAAAGTAATCCTTAAGTTCCTGGTCATGGAAATCGATAAAGGTTGGCTTCCAAGCGATGCTGTTGTTCATAAAGAGATCAATTGAAATTGTAGTAACATTATCTTCTCAAGATGATCATATAAACTTGAAACATTTGTGGATGCGAAGTATGTTGCTAGAAGAAAATTCTTCTGTTTCTAGAATCTTGTAGGTTGATGGATGTTACGTGAGGTGGATTAACATAATTATAAAGAGTTAAATAAAGGTGGATATAAATTCACAGTTCAATGTGGAGCATACATTTGACTCTGAATAAATGATGGTACAGAAAGAAAAAAAGAAAGAATTAAGTCAGGTGGAAAAATATACTTAAAATACATCATATGGGAAATTACTTTGTGTTGTAATAAGCTGAAGAGAGAATTGGGGGTAGGTGAGGTTCAAAGGAAATCTTGAGAAGGAGGTGAAGGAAAAAAGAAGTGAAAGGAAAGGAAACGGAAAGAGAAGAACGTGGGGGGAAGAGGTTATTAAGGTGGGGCTAAGGGATGTGGAAGTATGGAAGATTGTTTAAGTACTGTAAATAGAATGACAAATTGGACCTTTAATCCTTGATTTTGACTGTCTGAAAAGCTGAATGAGCAGGTCAAAAAAGAATGTTTGGTTTTTTGGAAATGTGATTAAGATTGAAGTGTTCACTGTCAGTGCACAGCTGTTTAGCACTCTGTCCCTCAGTTCGCTAGGAACTATTGGACTTTTAAGGTGTGTTGTGAGATTATTATCATGATGGTTAAATACATTATGGAGCAAAGAATATTTTTGGTCGAGTGTTATTTGCACAAGAAGAAGAAACCAATTAAAAGGTGCCTTCAAAAATTCCATAGACAATTTCCCGGTGCAACAGTACCATCATAATGTTACATGCATCAGCTCGTTTACAAGTGGCGTAGTACTGGTTCTGTAAGCAATAAGAAAAAGAAGCGAAGGAGAACAGCTCTCACAGAGAGAGGTTAGAAGATATACAAGACTCCAGGTCAGTCCACATAAGTCGCATCAGAGAGTAGTTCAGGAAAGTGGTATTTTACCTTCTTCAGCATGTAATGCAACAAAATTGTTACATTTACGATCTTATCAGACTCATTCAGTCCATAACGTACTGTCCACAGATTTACATGCAAGAATACAATTTTGCAATTGGCTAATGAATAGTGTCCACAATGGTATTGGGGATCCAAACTTTCTTTTTATGAGCGACAAAGCCTGGTTTCATTTGAGTGGATATGTCATTTCATAGAACAATGGAATTTGAGATACAGACACCCCGCACATTTTACAGCCGAGACCTCTACATGATGTGAAGGTAGGTGAGTGGTGCGCTATCAGTGTCCGACGAATTATCAGTCTGATAATTTTTTCAGGACACAATTACTTCTGAGCGTTATATTCACAACATTCTGGAACCATTTTTTGCTGAACTGACTGAAGAAGAGAAAAGGTACGGCTTTTTCCAGCAGGATAGTGCAACAGCCCATACGGCGCGTAGCTCTATACAATGGTTACGGGAAGTGTTCGATGATCAGATCGTCAGTAAAGGCTTATGGCCCCCCTCATTCGCCTGATTTAAGCACGTGTGATTTTTATCTATGGGGAAATCTTAAAGGAAAAGTTTACAGGCATAACCTTCGAACTGCAGAAGAATTAAAAATTGAAATTAGGAACATCGTGCGTTCTATCGGTGTCCATGTGTTTCAAAATCTCATTACGAGATGTGAAGCTTGCATTGCAGCTGAAGGAGATCACTTTCAGCATCGTCTGTAAATACTGGTGAGTTCAGTTAAATTTCCTAGTTGATTTATTTATTTATTTATTTATTTATTTATTTATTTATTTATTTATTTATTTATTTATTTATTCATTCATTTATTTATTTATTCATTTACTTATTTGTCCAGAGCTTCTATGTAGCTGGTGAGTTCAGTTTCATTTAGTTTCTATAGGCGTAATGATGCCACTTCTTTGAGCCTACTATGCCTGCTTCTCATTGTGGGCACTGCGCTCGCTGTCTCCACTTCCCAGTGTGCCTAATCCTCGCCACTCTGCTCTGAACTTTTAAATTAATCACCCACTAGTAACAGAAGGTGATTTTGTATATACAGAGTTATTCAAAAGGGTCTGCTGCAAATGAAGTAGCCCATGGATGGATTAAAATACAGCTACTTTCATACAGGAACATAATATGGTACGCACTTTATTCTTTGTGAACAACATTCAGTTTTCAGTATCCGTAAGCATACACGACTATCTGTGTACAGATTGTCTTTATCAAAATATTTAGGAATATGGAGTAGTTTCAAAAAATGGTAAAATAAATTCCTCAGCCCTTGGTCTGTGAGCACACCGGGCCAAATGTTTAAAATGCTATTTAAACCCCTTGATTCAGTGAATGGATTCCTAGTACCAAATAGCCAGTGGGCAATTATTCAGCATAACTGGCAGTAGTTCTATCATGTACAGCTGATTGCAGCAGATATAACAAACTGACAGAGGATGTAATTTTAATTAATTTTAGATCTTTCATGGTTGTAGCAGAGAAGTTGTTGTATTTACATAAAATAATGGGTTTTACCATGAATTACTCCATTATAGGTACTCAAGTCTCAAGCTTATTCCAAGGCATTTTCATCCTGTAAATACAACACAAATATTACATTAAGTTTTATTACACAAATACAAACTCTATAAATTAGTCTTACAAACTAAGGTGCCTATTAATATCAGACATAAAATCAGGAACATAAAAAAAAAAAAAAAAAAAAAAAGATCAAACATCTGTAGTGTGAATATTAGATGTCAACACAAGTTACAAATAAATGAGAATCAGATAGCTAAAAAACGTTAAGGGGTGGAACTGGAAAATTTATTAATCACACAGAGTTCAGGGAAGAAAGTTTGTTCAGTAATTTGAACATCTGTGTTCCAGATATGGAAATCAGGTATTGCTGTTTACAACTTCCTGTTATGACCTTCAAGGCTAAATCAGCCATTCTTGTTTATGATCACAGAACAAGAAAATGGAAAATCCTGTTCGTGGGATGAGTAACAAATCCCAAAACTGTATAAGGCAGTTAGATGTTGTGCACTCTCCGTCTTCTTCAATTAGTGATAGTCAAGAAATTATTTCTTTCTGTGTTAACTTTAATAATCACATTTATGATGCTGAAAAATTCATTTATTTAGTCTTCCATACTTTCTAGAATTAAGTTTTGGAAATATATTTCGGTATATATATATTCCAGTATAAAATTTGAAGGAATTTTATATTATATGGGGTCCAGTCTGTGTGTTGTTTGGGATTAATGTTGCTGTTTAATAATACTTACCTAACAAGATTAAATGTACTTAATATGTTTCTTTCTTCTTGTAGAGTTAAAGAAAGTCTGTGATGGTTGATCTCTGAAACTTTCTTCCATTATGGACAGTGTTATTGAACCTAAGGCTTTTAGTAATTGTGATTTTAAAATTTCCTCAAGATATGCTAGAATTTTGAAGTCACGCAGTAAGTACGGATCTTAATATGCATTCTTTTAACTGTGCAACACTTTGGGAGTGGCGACCCCATCGTACTAACAGCCTATGTCTGCTTCATTCATTCCATCCCTGACCCGGTCAATGACTGGAAAACAGGTTGTAGGTTTTTATTTTCATTTTCATAACTGTGCAAAATGTGTTATCTTACAACATTGACACAGCACAGCACATTTTGCATTATATTTAAAATTCTAATCATGTTTACAATTCAGCACTATTATCGTACAAGTGCTCTTGGAATCTCATAATGAGTGATTGTCTGAAATACAATGAAGTGCAAGTTCACCTTGTGTAACATTTTCTATATTCCTCTTCATCTAATTTTTCCCAATTCAGTGGGGTCAGCACTTAATGTATATATGTCATATACTGTATTTACGCCTGGGTGCCCTCCCTGAAAACAACCCTATGTGGAGAACGCTGTTCACTATTGAGTGTTTCTGTGCTGGTTACTATTGCGATGTACTGTATGTCCATGAAGAGAAATGCATTAAGACAAACTTAAACACCTAGTTCTCGAGCCAGAGGAATTAAATATTTTCAGTTGATACGACCAGGCTGATAGGGAATCAAAACCATGACCTGCTGAATCAAAGGCCAATACTATGAACCTTCAGCAAAGGAATCATGCATTACATTTTCTGTGCAGAATCAACATAAAATGTTGTTGGTAGTCTTCTGCCCATGTATATTTTTCTTTAAAAATTTCAGGTGATATTCAGGTCAACTCAACATCACATCATTGGGTTTTAGTTTTCTTGTTTACCAAGCAAGAGTCTGTGGTTTGGGTCGCATAGCTATCAGCTTGCATTCATGAAGTATAGGGTTCAAACCCCACTGTTGGCTGCCCTGAAAATGGTTTTTCGTATGTTCTCACTTTCTGTAGCTTAATTAAGGCTATGTTCGCTTCCTTCCCACTCGTAGGCCTATCCCATCGTTGTAATAACACCTATCTGTGTCGGTGAAATGTAAAGCAGACTGCTTCAAGTTTTCCTGTTTAGTTGTGTCACCATCAGAGTTAACACATCGATGAGCAGGTTTTTTTTTGCTAGTTGCTTTACGTCACACCGACACAGATAGGACTTACGGCGACGATGGGACAGGGAAGAGCTAGGAGAGGGAGGGAAGCGGCCAGTGGCCTTAATTAAGGTACAGCCCCCACATTTGCCTGGTGTGAAAGTGGAAAACCACAGAAAACCATCTTCAGGGCTGCTGGCAGTGGGGTTCAAACCCACTATCTCCTGCATGTAATGCATTCAAGGTTATAAGAAAATAAGAACGTCTTGATGTGTTATATTTTGCAGCTAAGACGGTATAAACATTTCACTAATAAAATGAACAACATGAATAATTGTGTTTGAAGCACAAGGACTAGGACAGTTCAATATGCTCATTCTACATAAACAGATCTCCATGTGTCATTTCTTAACATACCTTTGGATGTGTATTAATAGCTTAATTTTCCTTACAGCACACATTCAAACATTGACAGGCATGGAACATATCGAGGTTAAGAGATAACTGAAGTAGCCACCCAGATGACAGAGTCCAGAATATGAAGACCTACACTCCTTATCACATATATCTGATTTATCATCTGTTCCATCTGCCCCCACACCTACACAATCTCAGCCAGTCGAACCCTTTCGAAATCATGCCACTGAGCAGAGAGAGTAATTGATTATTTACAACAGCGAGACAATAAATATGCTGTGTAGCATAGTTAGCTTAGCTTTTTATTCGTGACATAGCGCACCACAGCTTGGCGTTGCTTAGCGTAGCGTAGCTTAGCGTAGCATAGCTTAGCGTAGCGTAGCTTAGCTTAGCTTTCTGTGTGTGGTGGCCTCAATACCTTAATGCTACATTTGTCATAATTTGTGTAAAATCAAGGCTGTTCATAATGTGGCAAGTGAGATAGTTAGAAAACTATTTTTTTTACAATTTGTTTTATGTCGCACCAACACAGATAAGTCTTATGGCAATGATGGGATAGGAAAGGTCTATGAGTGGGAAGGAAGTGGCCATGGCCTTAACTGAGTAACAGCCCCAGCATTTGCCTGTTGTGGAAATCAAAAACCATGGAAAACCATCTTCAGGATTTCCAACAGTGGGGATCGAACCCACTATCTCCCAGGTGCAAGTTAGAAAACTGACATTCTTCAGATTACCATTTGAGGTTCTCATCATGACCCAATAATGCTATGTGCGGTTCTACATATATTTGACAAGTAATGTTGATTAGTCCTTTCTTTAAAATTTTTGTGTGTTTTCTGACATAGTTCAAGTCCATCCTTAGAAGTTGGTTGAAGCATTGCATTGATGGATCACGTCTGAAGTAAAAGGCACTACATATCACTGCCCAGTGTAGGATTGATGGCTTAGAATATCAAACTACTGTCCGACTCCATGGCTAAATGGTTAGCGTGCTGGCCTTTGGGCACAGGGGTCCCGGGTTCGATTCCCAGCAAATCGCCTATGGGCGTCAAATCTTGGCTAGCCGAACATGTCCTTGGACACTCCCGGCGCTATAAGCCATACGCCATTTCATTTCATTTCATTTCATCAAACTACTGTACTGGATTGAACAATTCAACATACATCCCTACATACATATGTACATACATCTTCATTGTAGACTGTTATGCCTTTCATCATTCAGTCTGTAAGTCGCGGTGGCTTTACTAACTTCTGCCATAATCCTCTATTTGTAACTAGTTCTGTGGCCTCGTTTAGTTCTATACCTCTTATCTGTAAGTTGTTAGAAACAGAGTGTAACCATCATCGCCTTTGTCTCCCTGTACTTACCGTATCTTATCCTCCATAACAGAGCCCATTATTCTCATAGGTAACCTATCCTTCTGCATTCGCTTAACATGACCCCACCACCGAAAATGCGTACAGCTTCATCCATCGAGTTCATTCCTAACGAAGCCTTTATCTCCTCATTCCGAGTACCCTCCTGCCATTGTTCTCACCAGTTTGCATCAGTAATCATTCTCACTACTTTCATGTCTGTTACTTCTAACGTATGAAAAAGAAAAAGATATCCTGAGTCTACCCAGCTTTCACTCCCTTAAGGCAAAGTTGGTCTGGAAACAGATCGGTGTAAATATAGTTTCACCTGGGAGCTGACTTTCTTCATACAGAATACTGTTGATGCAACTGTGAACTCACTGCATTAGCTTTGCTGCATCTTGATCCAATTTCACTTAATGTACTGTACCATTCTGTTCAGTCATTAACAAATGATATTTAACGCAGAAATAATATTGCGCAACATGACGCCAACTGGGAGGGCGTAATGCCATATAGAACGCGGGAACCCAGAAGGCGATTTCCCTAGGCGATGCATGAGTGAGACACAATATATGGAAGGGAGAAAAAGATATAAGAGTTTGCTTGGGGGAGAACCATGCCATCCTAACAAAAAATTTTAGCGGGAGTAGTCAGGTGCACCACATCACGGAAATTGAGCGATGTATCCTCTATCTGAAGGTTTTCCAGGATGATAAAAGGATAGAAATTATCTCCAGAATTTTACGAAGCCAACGATACGTGTAATGCTGTTAATAAATAATGAGATTAATAACTACGTGGCCAGCCGCTGACCGTGGGAAACTGTTTAGTGGCTGCATACCAATCTAAAGTTGTTTCCAGGGGCTTTCCAGGGCGTCGCGTGGGTCTCTGCCTCCTGTAAGAGCTGAAAGATGTGGAAGGAGGGGATTCATTCAACGATAAGACTGCTGTCCGTGCGTGTCGCGTGTCTGCTTGTATTTACGCCAGAAACCTTTCTTTAGGACAAAAACTGTGAATAACGAGTGCAGCTGCGCTAACTTTGTTTCAGTGGAGCGGTAATCTATAAACTTTCCGGTGGTAATTCCAGTATATCCTAATATTTAGACGCTTTGCAGTGAGGTCACGAGCGCCTACTTAATTGATGGTAAAGAATACCGTATGTACCGGAGGTAATTCAAGTGTAGGATAATATTTAGACGCTTTGCAGTGAGGTCACGAGTGCCTAACAATTGGTAAAAAAATGCCGTATTTATAGACTTCATTATGAAACGGTAAGGGGAAGTTTGTGAAGTGCAAAAAAGGTGCTAATAATAAACTAGAGCAATCGGCATTGTTCCCGCTAGGCATATGAGACTGGGATAATCGGGCATGAAATAATAACAAGTGCCTCGAATGATTCAGTGTTGATTTCTGATACTAGGGTGAAGACCGGTGCCGTGTTAGAGAGACGTGTGATACGAGAGCCTCCGACCGTAACTTCGAGAAGATGGCGTCTTGAACGTGTATTTCTTCCAGAAGACGACGTCATGAACGAGCTACACATGGAGACTGGACCTAGAGGATCGACCCAGGACTATACTACTACCATGATGGCTTAAGCAGGCGATTCAACCCGGAAGGAGAGGAAGAGGTCTCCAAGATGATAGATAAGTGAACCACAATCAATAATGCTGTTAGGATCGAGGGGGGGGGGTGTTACGCAGAAATACAGTGATTAAATTTTTAAATAATAGTAGGGGACGTGATTGAGCTTGTTTATGCGCTTAGATCAGTATTCCTTAGTCTCTGGCGTCGGATGAAATCCGCTTGTAACTGTGGGTTACTTAGGATAGTGTTTAATTTTCTTTTCATTGAGAAGGGTAGTCAGACATGCGTAACAAAGCGCTTGCATACCGCCTGAATTGAATTTCTTTTTTTTATGCTTGCATTTATTTATTCGACTGTGGGTGAATGAACCACCTCGTAGGCTGTGTAGTTAATATGTGCGACCCCGTTTTTTACTCTGCCAAGTAAGGGCTAGAACCCTAGACTTGAAGGTTACCTGGAACACGTCATATGTATTGACGGTGATGTCCTATGTTTATAACAGGGAAAATACTTTATGTGTTATAAATGAGACCTATGGCGGTCTGTTACTTGTGTTGGATATATAGAATGTGATGTGACTCCTCACTCATTATGTGGCTATTGGTTTGTTATGAGTAGAGGAGGATAAAGCCCTTTTGTGAAGGAGCTTTGAGCGCTTGGAAATTAGGCCGTGTTTACATTTTTTTGTAGTGAGGGGATGTTGCACTGGCGAGACTTGGAGGTCATTTCCCCAGCCCGCACGACGAGGGAGCTCGCGGACATCTTTAAAGGGCCAGGTTATGAGGAATTCTTTCTTTTCAGGCAAGACGTGTATGTGACAGCGGTTCTTTCTTTTTTTTACTTGTCTATAGAGGTGTGGCTTACGTATGAACTGGGCACTAAGGAATTAGTTGAATTAGTATATCTTGTAAATATAATGATTGTTTAATGGACCTGTGTTCGCATCCATAGATATATATTTCTATGCGGGATAGGGAGAGATATGCCTGTAGTAGTAGATTCGAACTTGCTATTTGTGTGTGTACTCCCCAATTTGTATGGGGACCCCTTTTCAATGGCTTTATTTCTGCAAGACAGTTCTGATCCTAGCATCATGTATTTTTATTTGTAGGTCTATTGATGCTGTTCCATGTAGGGGACACGTTCTTTTTTTGGGTTCACTGATCTACTTCTCCACACCGAATCATCATGCTATTTTATGATGTCTTTGGGAAATTACAGATGTAAGCCTTTAGGGCATTTACCTTTGCACTACGAGTGCAATCTATTGTAACGGAAAATTGGATAACACAGAAACTTATGCTTTGTAAAATTATACATATATTTAAATGCTACTGAGTTCCTCATTTCATAATTTAGGATAATAGAGTAAGTTTCCTAACCCCATACTCTCGTCACAAGACCCCAGTAAACGACCGGCTGCCGACTGCAGTTAGGCTGGTGCATTTATCTAGTAACAGGTAAGCAGGTAAGTTCGATTATGAATCGTTGTTTATGCCCTGTAGAGTATAGTACTACAACCCTGGGAGAACTCACATCCTAAATATTTTAAATTATCTACCGGTACCTCTCCCAGCTTTGTATTCCCACCACACATCCAGATCTCTTAGATTTCTTATATACTCTTCTTCTTCTTCTTTTGCTACCGCTTTTTCCCACACCTGTGGAGTCGCGGGTGCGAACTGCGCCGCACATGTGGATTTGGCCCTGTATTGCGGCCGGATTCCCTTCCTGACACCAACCCTATATGGAGGGGCGTAATCACTATTGCGTGTTTCTGTAGTGGTTGGTAGTGTTTTATGTTGTCTGAATATGATGAGGAGAGTGTTGGGATGGACACATATACCCAGTCCCTGAGCCAGAAGAATTAATCAGAACCAATTAAAATCCCCGACCCGGCAGATTTCTTATATACTGACATCAATTTCATCTCGGAAAAGCTAATTTTCGTATCATACTCATTGCATCCATTTTTAAGTTCCAAGATATTAGACTGCAGGTTTTCAGCACAATCTGCCATTAGACCAAGTAGTTGGCATAGGCCAAACTCCTTACTACATTTCCACCTAACTGAATCTCTCCCTGCCACCTTTCAGTAGATGGTCCATGTACATTATGAATAACAAAGGTGAAAGATTACAGCCTTGTCTAACCCCCATAAGTACCTTGAACCAAGAACTCATTCCACCATCAATTCACACTGTAGTCCAATTATCAAAATATATGCATTCAACTGATTTTAATAATCTATCCTTAATCCCATGGTCGCCCAGTATGGCAAACTATTTTCCCTCGGGGAAACAACTTGGAAGGAGGGCCGGTACCTCACCCAGGTGGCCGCACCTGCAGTGCTGAACAGGGGCCTTGTGGGGGAATGGGAAGATTGGAAGGGACAGACAAGGAAGTGGCCGTGGCCTTAACTTAGGTACCATCCCGAATTTGCCTCGAGGAGAAGTGGGAAACCACGCAAAATCACTTCGAGGATGCCTGAGGTGGGAGTCAAAGCCACCTTTTCTAGATATTACGAAACATTTTTCAATTACCTGGCGCATACTGGAAACCTGATTCCGACAGCTCTCTTAGGTCTGGAACCACTCTGGTTACTCTCAGCCACTGATCGTATCCTCCCTTCCAAGATGACAGTGAACAACTTGCCTGGTATACTAATAAATTAAATACCTCAATAGTTGTGCAATACTTTATGTTCCCTTGATTATAGATAAGTGCATTTACCGGTAATGCTTTCATCCAATGAGAAGGTACTTTACTAATATCCCATGCTAATCTTGTTACTCTATGAAGCTATGATTAATGGATACATCAACGAGCTAGAATAACATAAAGAGGCAGAAGCTAGAATAACATAAAGAGGCAGAAGCTAATAGAACGAACATCCGCCATGTTTCTTGTGGTCACACAAGCACGGGGGCATGGCCCTTGAACGACGAAAAGTGTATAAAATAGGCATTTTAGAATCCCTGGGGGAGAACTAAAGACCGTTGCCGAAAGCTTAAGCCATTAAAAATCATAGTCTGCGAATATGGTCACTTCACATTGCGGCACGAGGCCAACTTCACGATCAGTTGATTGTAGGGTAGTTCAAAATCATCGCAGAGTGACTTACGAATAGGCCTCGAAATCGGAACAAGAGCGTTACCCAGCTTGGCTGTTGTGGTTAAACGTAAATTACAACAAAAAGTCTTAATATTATAGGGGCCTACAATAGGTTACAACCTCATTCTGTTCATATTTTTAAAATTATTGCATCCCCGTGAGTATTATCTTTCTTTCTTAATCTGTTTACTCTCCAGTGTTGGTTTTGGTTTTCTACCACGGGCTCAGCAAGGGATCCCAATTCTACCACCTCAAGGGCAGTGTTCTGCAGCGTGAGACTTTGGATCGGGGGAAACAACTGGGAAGGAGGGCCGGTACCTCGCCCAGGTGGCTGCACCTGCAATGCTAAACAGGGGCCTTGGTGGGGGGATGGGAAGATTGGAAGGGACAGACATGGAAGTGGGAAGGAAGTGGCCGTGGCCTTAACTTAGGTACCATCCCGGCATTTGTCTGGAGGAGAAGTGGGAAACCACGGAAAATCACTTCGAGGACGCCTGAGGTGGGACCCCGTTCCAACCCTCGTACCCCTTTTCAAATTTTCTGGCAGAGCCGGAACTCGAACCCGGGCTTACAGGGATGGCAGCTACTCTCGCTAACCATTACAGGACAGAGGCGGCCCATGAGTACTGTATTCTATAATTATTTAATGTAATATATATATTTTTTGTAATATAGGTGGCGGATCATGTTTTTCCCATTAAGATATCATTCTGGGATTACTGTCCGGCTCCATGGCTAAATAGTTAGCGTGCTGGTCTTTGGTCACAGCGATCCCGGATTCGATTCCCGGCAGGGTCGGGAATTTTAACCATCATTGGTTAATTTCGCTGTTACAAGTGCTGGGTGTATGTGTCGTCTTCATTATCATTTCATCCTTATCATGACATGCAGGTCGCCTACGAGTGTCAAATCAAAAACCTGCACCTGGCGAGCTGAACATGTCCTCGGACCCTCCCGGCACTAAAAGCCATACGCCATTTCATTACTGGGATTACTAGCTGAAAGGTAACCTTGAAAGTTGTCCATTATGAAGTGTATTGGCTATTGGCTGCAGCTCAAAACGCTGTAGGCTTGACGTTCACTAAACCAACCATCGAAAAGGGGTAACCTAAGTCTAGAGGTAGCCCACATCTTGATCCCAGCATATACCACTGATCAATCAATCAATCAATCAATCAATCAATCAATCAATCAATCAATCAATCAATCAATCAATCAATCAATCAATCAATCAATCAATCAATCAATCAATCAATCAATCAATCAATCAATCAATCAATCAATCAATCAATCAATCAATCAATCAATCAATCAATCAATCAATCAATCAATCACCACTGATCTGGATTTAGGGTAGTCGTCCAGGTGGCAGATTCCCTGTCTGATGTTTTGCTAGCCTTTTCTTAAAGAATTACAAAGACTTTGGAAATTTATTGAACACCTCGCTTGGTAAATTATTCCAAAGCCTAACTCCTCTTCCTATAAACGAATATTTGTCCCAATTTTCTCTTGAATTCCAACATCTTCATACTTCATTCCTACTTTTAAAAACACCACTGAATGTTATTCGTCCACTTTTATAATTCCACATGAATTCTCCACTGACAGCTCGAAACATACAACACAGTTGAGCATCTCGTCTCCTTACTCCCAAGTCTTCACAGCCCAAAGTTTGTAACATTTTCGTAACATTACACATTTGTTCGAAAACACCCAGAACAAATCGTGGTGCTTTCCTTTGAATTATTTCCAATTCTTGTATCAATTAGTCCTGGTGAGGATCTCATGCACTGGAACCATACTTTAGTTGGGGTCTTACCAGAGACTGATATGCCCTCTCCTTACATCCTTACTACAACCACTAAATACTCTCATAACCATGTGGAGAAATCTGTAACCTTTCTTGACAACTTCCTTAATATGATTTGCGCAATATACCTTGCCCTGTACTATTCGTTAGTTTCTAGTCAATCAGCAATAGCAACGTTAATATTACGGGAATTACCCCCATAAGCCCAGAGATGAATGCTAGTCCAGATGTGATGCTCGCCATATTTTATTTCTCTTCTACCAGTTTTAAAGTTTGTGGGAGCTTTAATATACTTTAACTTGCCTTGTGGGTGGGGGAGTAGAATAACACCCACGATATCTCCTGCCTGTCTTAAGAGGCGACTAATTGGGGCTCCAGGGACTCGTAACTTGGGAGCGTGGATTGGCGACCACGGGGTCTTTAGTTGAGCCCTGGCATTGCTTGTGCCAGGCTCCTCACTTTCATCTGTCCTATCCGACCACAACTGATCAACTCTTGTTCATTTCAGACTCCGACGGTATTACGTCACGAGGCCTAGGGAGTCTTTCATTTTCATGCCCGCAGTGGACTTTGTCTTTTTTTGGCGGATATCTTCAATTTTCTAATTGTCGGATCCCCTCTACACCCCCTCCCCTGATTAGTGTTATCGGATGATGATTGGCCAGTTGTACGTCCTCTTAAAACAATATTCACCACCACAACCGCTGGGACAACAATGGTGCGGCACCACATTCTCTATGCGGTCCGTCCTTATGCGAAATAGCTCCTATGGTCGTTTGCAAGACTACTTTTTATTTATTTATTCTCTCTCGACCGCGCGTCAAAATTTATAACCTTCTCCATTTTCCACCTTGAAAATCTTGCAGGCGGCCATGTGCCGGGGGTGACAGTGGCTCTTGAGCGGCAGTGGTCTAGCGCCGGGAATGTCTAGGTATGACCGCGACAGGGTAACCAGTGCCGAAAGGAGATACTGGTGGGTTTAGGGAGGTTTCTCATAACTTCTCCTTTACGGAGGGGTGGAAGTAGCTGGCAGAAGTCCAACCTTTGCACCTCAAGTTATTCTGTACTCTTGTACTAGGCTATGTTCCTGCGTTAGTACTCGCTTGTCGGTCATTTGTCCAAACAGGTAGGTCACCACGGGCTGTGAGGCGGGGCGGAGCCTCACGGCACCCCCCCCCCCACCTACACAAAAAGACACACACTAACACAGCTCTAGTCTCTTTATCTCACCTAGAAAAAGGCAAACTTTGTCGAGCTAGGCTGAGTGATGACCGACCGACCAGGCCTCCAGTGATTTCCGTCTCTTCGGATCGTTGATGAAGCACGAGGATGATCTTCAGAAACTGGAAGCAGATTTCTGTCTTGCCAACATCGATGTCTTGATGTGGAGGAACAAGAGCTTGGATAAGAATAGTGAGTATGTTAAATAGCAATGTGTACTACCATGTATTATTTTATTTTCTTGAAAAATAAAGTTTCTCCGTGCAAGATCTTGTTTCCTTATTTTGTTAAAGGTACATTGTACTTATAACTTATGGTGCCCGTCATCGTTGAAGGGTCCACCTTACAAAGGCTGCACCACTCTTAGTAATAAGCCATACAAAATACACCCTGGGGTGTGCAAAATCCCCTGTACTTGCGGCAAGGTATACAATGGCCAAACATTCCGGTTCCATTGGTACTCATAACAAGGAACACCAACGTAATATCCGTCTCAACCAGCCAGACAAATCATCAAATGCTGAACACTCCCAATCAACGGGTCATGATATGGCGTTCCAAGATGTTCGACTACTACTAACATGTTTTCAATCCTTCCTTGAAGAAGGAGGTGAGCTTCTTAGACGTTCACGCCTTCTCTCAGACCGGGAGATGCTTGGAGAAAGTGAGGGGTGTAGGCGTTCTTTGCCTATACCAGGAACTGTCACGGCATTCAACTTAGTGCAGGAGAATGGAAAACTACGGAATACAACATTCAAGGCAGCCGAAGGTCGGGACCAGCCCCTCCCCGTCTCCCGAATTCAGAGGCGTAGAGCCGTGGCCATCCCTCCTCTGCTCAGTTGGCCGGTCGGAGTGCAGAGGTGTTGGACCACGAAACAGCTGTGGCCACTTCTGGGCCCGGACTCACCTTGCATCCGCCGACCAGATGTTCGAGCTCTAACCCACACTAAACACTACAGGTCTGGGATTATACGGGAAGCTGTGGAAATACGTATTTCAACAGGGGCACTCTCAGTCACTTAAGTAATACGCAGTTGCCAGCCATTGAGGATTTATACAGGTACTTCTCTTCCCTGTTCTTTCACTATTATTAATTCTTTCCGATTTTTTCCAAATTCGTATTCTCTTCACGAAAGCATTCTTAAGTTCAAGTGATTCAAACCTTCATTCATTTTTAGAGAAGTCTTGCTCGTGAACAGACGAGATTATCATTTGAAGACGCAGAGCAAAGTTATCTGTGAAAAAAGCCCAAAAGCGTATTATCGTATCTACATACAAACTATTATTATCTATGTAATGCCATCATCATTCATTGTGCAAAATTTGAATCACCAATATACTGTACTTCAAGGAAAGTGTGTCGGTATATGCAGGGTGGGTCTCAACCCTCAAATGGCCACGGCTGGTCCGTGGACTAACAGCTCTGCACTCCGACCGACTAACCGAGCAGAGGAGAGGTGGCCATGGCTTTCCCGTGGCTCTATGCCTCTGCATTCGGGAGGCGGGGCAGGGCTGGACCTCACGGTTGGCCGCAAACTTCGGCTGTCCTGAAAGTGGTTTCCGTGGTTTTCCATTCTCCTGCACTAAGGCGAATGCTGGGACAGTTCCTCTTATAGACCACGGCCGCCATCTTCCTCACCTTCTCCGAGCATTGCCTTCACCGTCACAAATCTCCCGGCCTGAGAGACGGTGTCACCGTCTAAGGAGCCCGCCTCCCCCTTCTGGGGAGGAATGAAAGCATTTTAGTGGTAGTAGTAGTGAAAATGAAAACCTACAACCTGTTTTCCAGTCATTGACCGGGTCAGGGATGTAATGAATGAAACATATGTAGGCTGTTATTACAATGGGGTCGTCACTCCCAAGGTGATTTATTAATTAGTGATAAATGCTATGAAATGATAATGGAGAGTGTTGCTGGAATGAAAGATGACAGGTAAAACCAGAGTACCCGGAGAAAAACCTGTCCCGCCTCCGCTTTATCCAGCACAAATCTCACATGGAGTGACCGGGATTTGAACCTCGGTATCCAGTGGTGAGATGCCGATGCGCTGCCGTCTGAGCCACGGAGGCTCCAGTAGTAGTAGTAATAGGGGACAGTATGTGTTTGGTGATTACTTACGCTAATGCCCGTATTTCATGTACATCATCCTTTAATTGGTCAGTTTCATTTGTAAATAGTCTAAAGGAATGCAGTTTATCAAGTTTCTATTGACTCAAGGAGCGTAACTGGGCAACCATCCTAAGCAAAATATGAAAAATTCCAACAATGCTTAGAATGAATGTATTGTCCACAGAAATACAAGCACTATAGAGGGCTTGAAAATGAAAGTTGTAAACTCCCAGAGAATTTCGTCTTCTACAGTTAGATGGCTCTAGCATCAATTTGCTAGCTCACTCTCACGCACTAAAAACGAACCTAGAAATTTGGAAATTTATTTTTTGTTATTAGTAAACATTTTCTGAAGATTATTTTTCTGGTTCCTCCTCTACTCTAATCTAACTATCAGATGCTTGTAAATATGTTCTCTAGCCAATCAAAACCGTGGCTGTGTACATAAATCCAGCCTATCAGCAGAGTGTGGTTCAATTTAATCAGGAAGCTTCCCCTTAGGGAACTACATAAGCAAGGCATTTTAGGGCCGTCTTTTCTGAGTTTCTCCAGCGCCTGGGAGTGTAATTTGACCGAGGCCCAGGAGTGGCCTGCTTGAAGAATATCCAGCGATACAAGGTAATGGCAGAATTTTCCTAAACATATGATAGCGCCTGCGGGTAGTTTGAGATGAACGTTTTAGCCGATTTATTTTAATGTTATTTTGTAACCTGGAGGTTTAAATGTAGGATTTTCGGTGAAGTCTGAGGACTCTCTTTCTATTCCCCACCGGGAAATATGTAATGTAAAGGAAGGAAGAGTGGCGACCCTCTGCCGTCTCCCAATCAACCATCCAATTGGATGACTAAAGTTTTCAAACTCTAAATTTTGTAAATCTCGTCTCGGTTTCTCCTTTAGTCATCCTCTCGTAGTATGGGATTAGCCTCTGTATCTTTGGGCCGTAAGCCGACTTAGGTCATCATCATCATCATCTGTTTACCCTCCAGGTTCGGTTTTTCCCGCGGACTTAGCGAGGGATCCCACCTCTACCGCCTCAAGGGTAGTGTCCTGGAGCTTCAGACTCTTGGTCGGGGGATACAACTGGGGAGAATGACCAGTACTTCGCCCAGGCGGCCTCACCTGCTATGCTGAACAGGGGCCTTGTAGAGGGATGGGAAGATCGGATGGGATAGGCAAGGAAGAGGGAAGGAAGCGGCCGTGGCCTTAAGTTAGGTACCATCCCGGCATTCGCCTGGAGGAGAAGTGGGAAACCACGGAAAACCACTTCGAGGATGGCTGAGGTGGGAATCGAACCCACCTCTACTCAGTTGACCTCCCGAGGCTGAGTGGACCCCGTTCCAGCCCTCGTACCACTTTTCAAATTTTGTGGCAGAGCCGGGAATCGAACCCGGACCTCCGGGGGTGGCAGCTAATCACGCCAACCACTACACCACAGAGGCGGACAAGCCGACTTAGGTTCTTAGTAATTTCTATAAGGAGTGTTGGAGTTTCGCCTCCTTGCCTTTTGTTATGTGCAACGTTTTCTCTTTTAGTCTTAAGGCCATACAGTATTGGTAATTGTAATTATGCCCCTGTTTATCCTGTGTTATCAATAAGGCAACTGGTCTTCGTTGCAGCTCCACCGACACAGATAGGTTTTTATGGCGACTATGGGACAGGAAAGGGCTAGGACTGGGAAGGAAGAGGCCGTGGCCTTAATTAAGGTACAGCCCCAGCATTTGCCTGGTGTGAAAATGGGAAACCACGGAAAACCATCTTCAGGGCTGCCGACAGTAGGGTTCGAACCCACTATCTCCCGAATACTGGATACTGGCCTCACTTAAGCGACTGCAGCTATCGGGCTCGGTACCATAATTCTAGTGGTAGCCCATGTCTTGGACTCAGCATACGCCACTGGTTTAGAGACGCCGAGGTGAATGAATTTAGTTCCACGGGAGTCCTTTCACATGCCAGTAAATCTACCGACACGATGCTGTCGTATTTGAGCACCTTCAAATACCACCGGGCTGAGCTAGGATCGAACCTGCCAAGTTGGGGTCAGAAGGCCAGAGCCTCAACCGTCTGAGCCACTCAGCCCTGCCCGATATTAATTAGTTTTTGCCCTAATTCTTTAAAGCCTTCTGCGGAAACAGTGTTAAACGGTCGAAAATCTTTGACACACGTGAAAACATTCGCGATAGTTATGGTTTGCTTTGTATTGCCGTGCAATACTTGGCGAGAAGAACACGCATTAAAATTGCAAACGTTTTTCTTTAATGAGTTGTACCGAATTTATACTTTAACAGTGCATTCCACGAGTCATAGGAAACATACCCTGTCTGCTGGTTGTCTGCAGTGACCGCAAGCAGGAATTTCTTCCAAATATCAGAACTGAGCCCATATCTCTTAATTTATGTTCACTGATTTGAATTTTAGCCATAACGCTCTCCGTCAATTCATGTGGCATGGTGAACTTCAGCTCAAAACTAATTAATTCAACTATTCTATCATCCATTTATGCCTCTGAATTCCTGGGCTTTGCTTTATGTAAACGAGGTCTTACTCATATCTGGATTAACTACATTGCTTACAACGTCAGTAAAGGAAGCAAGGTCATCCCCGCTAGTCGCAAACTTCGCTTCGAACATGGCCTCTCGAACGAATTGCAGCAAACTCGGGCATTTTAGCTTACACGCTCCACTCATGCGTGATGGCAGTTGCATATGCAGCAAGACACATGTTGCTTCATCTTGGTTACCCGTCTCAAGTTCGAACAATGCACGCCACTAGTAGAGCATCATTGGGTGCTGAATCAAAGATTTCACCAGAGAGGTGAAATGTTGTGCCATAGACCAGCTGGGATTCTGTGGCCTTGCAGGCTCAGCAAAAACCAAGGAGAACTGCCAGAAGCTATTGGTATGAGGAATATCTGTCTGAGTACTGGCAGCTCATTAATCCAGTTTTCTGAGTGCGGTGAACTCTTTCAACAAGACATTGACCTGTGGGTGGAAAGCTTTAGTATGGTGAGCGCCGATGCCAAGTAGGTGAGATACTTTCTTTAAACAGGTCAGATTCAAAATTTCTTCTCTGATCATGCATAAGCCTGACTGGGGATCCAAACTGGGCAACCCGACCTCAAAGAATGTCTCCGCAATAGTTTTGGCTGACTGGTCTCACATAGGGAAGGCTTCAACACATCGAGTGAAACAGTCAGTGCAGGTTAGCAGGTGAAGTATCCTTTGTTAGCAGGTAGGGGTCCGATCACATTGACATGTACGTGAGCGAATTTATTGTCTGGCTTCAGAAACACGTAGAGGGGAGAATTTTCATGTCGATGGGTCTTTGACTGTTGGCAATTGTAGCACTCTCACACAAATTCCTTGATGTCGCTTTGCATTCAGGGACACAAAAATGCTGGGTTAGTTAGGCCTCCGGGAAGTGGAGTGGAACTGCTGGAAGATTGTAGCTCAAAGAGTCCGTGGAACATATGGTTGAATAGTACCTGTGGAAATGTCACAGTATATCTCTGTCCCCTCAAGTGAAAGCTTCTTCAGTTGAATACTAGATGAGTCATCGGTTAAGAATACAGTGAGTTGCTCATCAGTGTTTTGTGTGGCGCCAATATTCACAGGAGAAACTGTGTGTTTTAAAATTGTCTCAATCCTGGAGAGTGCATCAGCTGGATTGTTGCTCATTCCTTTAAGAAGGCAAATGTTGGTGGAGAACTGGTTAATGTAAGATAGCTGACACCTTTGCATGCAGAAGTTTGAGATTTCCATTGGATTTAGTGAAAGCATAAATGAGAGGGTGTGATCCATATTCATTTTGATCATCCAGTATGTAGGAGAACTGATCTATAGTGGAAAATACAACTAGCAGTTTTCAGTCATAGATAAAATATTTATTTTCTGCTTGAGTGAGTTTCCTATAGAAGAAATCTATTGGGTGGGTTATGCCATCACAAGTTTGATTGGTGGCTCCTCCGATGGATGCATTGGATGCATCAGTAATTATACTAAGCTCAGCTTGGAGCGATAGGAGGGGGAGCACTACATGGCATTACATGCTCTAGGGTAAGTATTTTTGGATTTCTGAAATGCTAAGTCAAATTCAGAGTTCCATTCAGTCAACGAATTGTAATTTTTCTTGAATTTAAAACAGATGTGAAGTGGTACATGAACTTCAGAGAAATGAGGGTAGAACCTGTGATAGAAATTGATCATTCCCAGAAACCTCTTCTGCTGTGAGATTCACTGTGGTTTGGGATATGCAGAAAGTGCATTTATCTTTTCAGGGTCTGGTGACAGACCATGAGGACTAAGAAGATGCCTCACAATTCTGGGTGAACACACTCTTAGCCACGTTCAGTGTGAGCTTATGTTGGTGAAGATTTGACAGGATGATGTCAATATGCTGCAAGTGCTCTTTGTACAAGGATGAGAAAATCAAAATGTCATCTGCATAGGCAAAGGCAGGTCTTGAGTGATGGAATCAATATAGCACTGGAAGGTCTGACTGGTGTTGCAGATTCAAATGGGCAATCTGACAAATTCAAACAGTCTAAAGGGCATTGATATTGCTGTTTTTTCCATGTGCTCAGGATGAACTGGTACTTGGAAGTATGCTTTATTGAAATACAAAGTAGAGAATACTGTACAACCATGAAGGGTTAGGGTGCAATCTTGAATGTAAGGGGCAGGATATCTGTCCAGAATGGTTTGGGCAGTCAGTTTCCGGTAGTCATCACATGGACGCCGGTCCCCTGATTTATTTTGAACGATTTGGAGCGGGATGGCCCAAGGGATCTGTGATGGCCTACATCTACCTTGTTCCATCATGAACAGAAATTTGTCCTTCGCTGTCTTGGGCTTGTCTGGTGCAAGACGTCTAGGCCTTGCATAGCATGGACGATCAGTAGTCTCAATGTAGTCCTACATGTTACCGTACATTTGTCTGATGGTTGGTAAACAGGGAGTTTGGTGTGAAACACATCATGCTTATGAATGAGTTCAGCGATCTGTGGCAGGAGATTATCATTAATGGCGAAAGGTAAATGGAGCATCGGCTGAAGTGAAAAGAGAAGGGAGGGGATCAATTATTTGCTTCCTGAAATGATCTAAGATCAAACCAAAGTTATAGAGGAAATCAGCTCCTATGATAGGGCGAGCATCATCTGCTGTCGTGAAAATGAAAGGAAATGATCATTTAAGGTTGAGGTTGATTTTCAACAAACATTGTCCAAAGATTTTTATGCAGGTGTTGTTTGCTGCACATGAAGTTCTGCCTCTAGCCACCTCACGAAGATTTTGGCTCAAATCACCCGAGCTATGAAATGGGAGACTAGCCAGGGACAGTCAGTCATAGTTGAGCTCAGTGGTGGATTCAATGTTGGGCTCCATGATGAAGTCAGTATGAGACTTAGTGGTTGGGTTCGGTGGCTGGGCTGAGGGCGACAGAGGTGTTGGCTGTCACTAGTGTCACCCCGAGGTCTGAAGGAGGAGCTTTTGTTGTGGTGTCGGAGAGACCAGTGAGTGGGTGGGCTGGAGACGTCGGAATGGAAGGCTGTACTGTGTGTTCGTATATTTCTGTGACTGGGGCTCGGCGTGAGTCAGCGAGGGAAGCCGCTATCATGAGTGTAAAGGTTAATGGGCCTGTGTTAATATTCCCTGTTTCACTGCATGTGACTGTGCGAATTACTGGCCTGTCTGTGGAATCGAACCAAGGAAAAGGCATCGTGCGTTGTGTAGCCCGTAGCCCTGTGTATAGATCCAGCGGTCTACACACAGCTGCTGTATGTGGTGACTGGACTTAGGGAAGTGAAAGTAAGGATCAGCGTCCCAGGTATAGCAACGGGCCAGACCACCTACTGTGCCATAAGGAAGAGAGATACTTATAAATAGACAGCAATTAGTGAGTGTGGCATTTCAAGCATTTATAGGGTCATCCTGAAATAAATTGGAGTAATGAAACAGACGGAGTTATATTCCTATAGATACTTTAAAATAAAGGCCTGTCTTTCAACAATCACAATTATTCAAAAATGCACTCAACTACTACGTATTACGTCCGCAAGTACAGTTAATAACATTCCTTTATACCGCCCTAATCGATCAACTGGTGAGCTTGGCGCGCTTCCTTAAGTACGGGCTGTACATCACGATGGCAGTGTTATTTACCATCCTTTTCACATCTTCAAGCGTAATTTCTTCAAAATTATTGTCCTCGTTTCCATGAGCTCGGTTGTTCGCGACGTCAGCAGAAATATTTCCTTTTACGCTGAGAAGCTTTTCAAAATATTCCTTCCACTTATCCAGTGATTTCCTGGGATTTATAGTATGAGTTCGCCTGGTTTACCCAAAATATTGCTCATTTCTTTTTTCCCCTTTCTTTCTAAGATTCTTTATTACTGTCCAGAAATGTTTCCCTGCTGCTTGAAGCCTTTCCAGGTTATCACTGAAATCTTTCCACGACTTCTACCTGGATTCAACAACTAATTGTTTCGCTCTGTTACTTTCATCTACAGTACCTCCAATTTCCTGTTTGCATCAGTCGCTGATTGGGGCCATTTTTGGTACACCTCATTTAAGATACTCTCATATCATCATTCGACCAATTGCAGACTGAAAGTCATTTGGCATCAGTCACACAGGTGCGCTTTACCCATCTTTCCGGAAGATGAATAACCAATGACGACATATTTGAAGACATCCATATAGGCGTTGATGTTTTCTTGTACCCTATGTGCAAACTTTACATTAATTCCTTGATAACCGATGAAGGAGAAATGTTCCATTTCTCTGGCTGTAGAAATGTGATATTGCACTGTGTAGCAGTGAAAAAAATATTTTGACAAACAAGCATAGCAAGAATGTCTTTCACACAATGAAAGTCATAACGTCTCTGTGTAGCCATTTTATACACGAATCGGGACTAGTTCGAAGTCCATATACTGGTATCTGGGATATCTTTTTCTTCTTGCAATTCAATGAACTTAAACAAAATATTTAGCCACTTTATGTCGTAACTCTTCATCCTTTTATAAAGGTTTTCTATTATGGTTATTATATGGAATCGAATATTCAGTTTCCATTTAAGTTTTGTCATGTTGGAGCTGCTCTGGAGAGAGTATTGTGGCAAAACATCTTTCCATCCTCATCAATCTAACGTTCAATGTCCGATTTTGTGACATAAAAGTATAACGCATCCTTCCCTTTGTGAACTGTTCTTCCAAATAAGTGCGAATCATTGCACATTTTCTTCTCTAAATTTCTCTATTGTGCTCAACGTGGTTGGCAACGCCATAAATGTGTCTACGAGTCATCTTTTCCACACGGCGTACACCTACATAGGTCTTCTTCTTCTTCTTCGTTTTGCCTCATGACTGAAGCGTCGTGACTATCATAATATTTAGCGCTCTAGCCGATGAACCATACTCCGCCATTCTTCCCTATCTAAAGCATTCAATGTGGTTGCTCTGAGAGAACTCTGTAGGGGGCCGTTCACCATGTCAATCAATTTCATTGGTACTCGTCCTCGTTGTCTGGTTCCCTGGACTTTTCCCTCAACAGTCAGCTTTAGAAGACTACCATCTCGGCGCATTATATGTCCATAGTAGCGTACGATGCGATGGGAGACCTTACACGATAGACGAAGTTTTATCTTTAGTTTGTTGAGGATTGATGTGTTCGTGCGATGAGCTGTCCAAGGAATCCTTAACATTTTCATCCAGCACCACATTTCAAAGCTTTCTATCCGTTCACGATCACGTTTGAGGATGGTCCACGTCTCTGCGCCATACAAGAAGACTGAGAATACTAGAGATTCAACAAGCTTCTTTTTTGTATTAATGGTGATGTTATTATCTTTCCAGACCATCCGCAGACGGATCATTGCTACCTTTGCTATTTCAATTCTTCGCTTTATTTCATATTTGGAACCACCAGAATTGGATAGTAAGGAGCCTAGATATACATACTGATGTACAACTTCACACCCTCCAATCTGTTTGATATGTGGACTGTCGTTGTATTTATGATCAACAATCATGACTTTGATTTTCTGTCGATTTAGGCGTAATCCAATTCCTACGCTTGCTTCCTCTACTCTCTTCATCAGCTCTGTCAACTCCTCTTCAGATGATACTATCAAGGTGGTGTCATCAGCAAATCTCAAGTTGTTGATCTTGCTTCCCCCAATGGAAAATCCTTTGTCCCAGTCGTCTAATGTAGTTCTCATTGCATATTCACCATAGAGATTGAAAAGTAACGGGGACAGGATACATCCCTGACGAACTCCAGCCCTCGTACGAAACTGCTTTGACTGGTTGTTTTGAATCTTCACAGTGGCTGTATTTTCCTTATACAAGGACTTGAGGAGATCAATCAAGTGGAGCGGCAAACCCATGTCATCCAAAATTTTCCAAAGATGGTTCCATTTGACAGTATCGAAGGCCTTTTTGTAGTCAATAAAGCACAGGTATACCGGAACATTGAATTCTCTAGCCTTTTCTATGATTTGTTTTAGGCTGAAGATCTGTTCTCGAATGTCTTTTCCTTTCATGAATCCAGTCTGGACTTGAGGAATTTGATTCTCTAGGAATGATCGGAGTCTCTTATGCAGGATATGAAGCATAACTTTACTGGCATGTGAAATCAAAGCAATTAAGTGATAATTTCCGTATTTTTTCCTCGATCCTTTCTTGTGGATTGGGACAAAGATTGACTGTACCCATTCCTCGGGCCATCTTCTGGAATGCCATATTGCTTGGCAGATTTTCAACAGCATTTCAATTCCAGCATAAGTCTACGTTCCTGTAATTATTTTTGATACATGTCAAACAGTGATTCGGAATCATAATATTCCATTAATTTGCAAGGTCGTCCTCGGGCACAAGAAGACATTTTATCTTCGTTAAACTCATCTGCATGTTTACGACCTAATTTTCATCTACCGAATCAACAAAAACGGCTTCTTCCTCCTGAACAAATTTGCACTTTTCATCCAAAATTGCCGCAAACGTTGTCTTACCAATGCGTACATGAGTTTCTCTTTGTCAGAAAGCTCTGTAGTATGCTGAATACTAACGCCGTAAGCATAAAAAGAGATGCAATAATGTTGCAAGCGGACATAAAACGCAACGAATCCGGTACGCTCGAATGCATGTGGAATAGCCATCTGTTGTGAAGAACTTGACCGTATAGAGTAGGAATATAAGTAATATTAAAGTATTTGAATAGGACTCGCCGTCCCATATACACAACTGTAGGCAACCGTATATGGTGGGGAAGAGTAAAGAACGGAACGTGTGGAGACGGAAGGCAAGGCAAGACAGCCGCTAGCGTGTACTATACTATTCAGATCACGCACCGTGAAACTGGATTTCCCAAATACCCCCTTACAAATAATAGCGAAAATTTAGATCCCCACTACCTGTTACAGTTTTAAAAGACCTTCACGAATATGTAAAAGTAAAATCGAAATTCGCTGTCCAAGTTCGTACCGTTCCCTCCCTCGTAGGAGATTAAAGTAATAGTTGTCTAAATGTTGAACGCCGTTTTTAGAGAATTTTGTGGATGAAATAATTCTTTTAAGAAATTTCTATGAATTAATTTTAACCTTGTTTTACATTTATTTGACAATATGCACAGATCATATTAGTCATATATTGGTTTTGAATATATTCGTAAATTAAGAGAGGGAATATGCTTAACTCGAATATATCTCATATATACTCTTTATGTTCGAAGGAGTAACGTATAATGGAAACTCTTCGTCTGTTCTTGGCGTGGAATGACGTAAGTAGACGAATAAGCTTGATCAGAGCTTTTAAAAGTAGGTAAGATCATAATCTATATTAATAATTAAAATTGAAGTGTCTGCGTGTATACAACAGTATTTTACTAAGTTTATATTAAAGTATAAATGGTACTTACTGTATAACTAAAATCCACTTTTTACAATTTTTGTCTGTTTGTTCCGGCTAATCTCCGAAATGGTTGGTGGGAGTTGGCTGATGGTACAAGGAGTAATTTAGGCTACTTTTACATTTTATGTCTGTCTGTCTATCTGTCTGTTTGTTCCGGATAATCTCCGAAACGGTTGGATCGATTTTGACGGGATTTTCAGCGGCAGATAGCTGATGGTATAAAGAGTAACTTAGGCTACTTTAAAATTTTCAAAACAATTAGAGGGGGTGGCGACGGGGGAGATAAAAAATAATAGGCGAAATATCAAAATTGTCGTACAGGGACGAGACAAAGCTCATTTTAAGCTTCTTGACGCAAAGTACAAAGCTCGGTAAGCCATACGGGCCCGAAAACCATGCTTTAAGGTCGTAAAACCAACCGTTAGAGATATTGGCACCACACTACCCCTTCTCTAGGAATTTGATAAAGAAACGACCAGCCGTAACCATGGCAACATCAGCTCAAAGATTCTATAGCAGCCAACCATGTAGATCGCTGAACGAGGTGTCTTATGACGTAATCAGTTTGTCGATATGACGTACTGCTGAAAAACGGTACATGACAAATACGCTTCTCGGCTTCTTGGCTAAGATCAAAGTATAGACTCACTGGAATAGAACATGTGTATTGGAGCTCCGTCATCCTAACATCTTTTCTCGAGTTCTGTGTAGTGTTAGTGTGTATCTGGGAGAATGTGTGCATTTGTTTGATGTGGTGATTGTGTGAACGTATTATCTTAAGAGACTACAGCTTATTTTAATTGATTTGAGGGAATGTTTTGGGCTGTCGCGCGGGCTCAGTAGGCACGAGCGGGCTATTGCGTTTGATTGAGTCTCATCGCACGCCGTGTTTGTGTTCGTTCGTAATGAGTACGGTAGTTAAGTTATTAGTCACGGCTAAAAGAAAATCAACTCTCTCTAAAACACGAGAAAGGCCAAAAGTCAGAGATTACAACGAGGAAATTGATCTCAACAGGATAGAGAAATTCGTCTTACAATATTGTCGATTGAGGCAATCCGTGTCTAGGTCGAATGAAAGTAGTTCTGAGAGGATCGAACGATTACAGTTAGATAGAACCCGTCATTGATTGTTAAAGAGTCAAGAATTTCAGAAGTCTATAGAACAGCGTATAGAAAACGATCGTATTCGGCACGCTGTTCGCGAAGCCTAGAATCAGACGATTCTAGAGAGCAATGATTAGAAGATGACCGTATTCGACACTATGTGTTGCGAAATCTAGAATCAGACGATTCTAGACAACAGCGATTAGAAGATGACCGTATTCGACCCTCTGTTATGATATCTAGAAACAGATTATTCTAGAGAGCAGCGATTGGAAAGTGATCGTCGTCATCACAAAAATCAACGTGATTTTGAAAGTCTGGTTACTGCCAGACAAACGACGGGTGCTATGCGGGATATTGCAAGTGAAGAGAACCAGCGACAACGACTGAATAATTACGTAATATTGCAAGGCAAGAAAAATATAACCGTGGGTTCAGCTATTAAAAACAAAACTACTGTATTTAGTACATTTTACCTATGTAAAAGCGTTGTGTGTTAATAAAATATGTTTTATTTTGCTTTTAAATGAATAGTTTAAAACATCTAACGGCTGAATTAATAACGGCGGGTGAAGCCGTGGGTACATGCTAGTGTAAAGATAAAGTTGGAACTGAAGTGGAGAAATTGCGACAAATATTCATTTATAGGACGAGGAGTAGGGGATTGGAATAAATTATCAAGAGGAATTTTCGATACATTTCCCTTTGAAAATGCCTAAGAAAAAGCTAGGTAAACAATTATAGGGAAGCGGCCACCTGAGCAACAGCCCTAAATGCAGACCATTGGTGATTGGTTGATTGATTGATTTTGATGTTTACACCACCTCATCACATCAAATGACATCCAATGAAAGTAATTCAGATTCTAATTTAGATCACCGGATGATGTGGACTGATTTATCAATTGTATATCTAGGAAAGGTTTACAGATACGTGTAAAGGTTTGATGTACTTAAGGTGTTTACTTATTACGAACAAGGTAACACCATCCTTTCGTAGGCAGAAGGGTGAGGAGGTTTCGTTCTTAGAGGAGCTGAACAAGACGTGCATGGGAAGAGTAAGTGAATGCAATACCTCACTTAAAGGGGACTCCGTGGTAACCACATACGTCCGACAGGTAGTGGCGGTGAGGTGAAATATGGAGAGTAAGAGACACCTCGTGCTAATGTTCAATTAATATTTTTAATATACAAATGAAGGTACACCTCTTAGGCAATATTTTCTGAAAGTTCCAAACATAAGCCTGTTGGAATACAAACTTAAGGCCCGGGTTTTATTTTCGGCTCTGCCACGACATTTGAAAAGTGATGCGAAGACTGGAACGGGTCCACTCAACCTCGGGAGGTCAACTGAGTAGAGGGGTTCAGTTGCCTCCTCAGCCATCCTCGAAGTGGTTTCCGTGGTTTCCTACTTCCTCTCCAGGAAAATGTGGGGATGTTACCTAACTTAAGGCCACGATCGCTTCCTTCCCTCTTCCTTGCCTATTCTTTACAATGTTCCCATCCCGAACAAGGTCTGTGTTCAGCATAGCAGGTGAAGCAACCTAGGCGAGGTACTGGTCCTCATACCCAATTGTGTCCCCGACCTTATGTTTCACGCTTCAGGACACTGTATTTGAGGCGGTAGAGGTTGGAACCCTCGCTACGTCCGAGGGAGGGGGAGGGGGAGGCAAACCTGAATGGTAAGCAGATTAAATAAAAAAATGCAGGTCGTGCTTACATTTATTTTCAAATCAAATGTTGCAATTCGTGAAAAAATACATTGTTTGAATTAAACTGCATTCATTTCTTTTAATCCGGCTGCTTGGTTGAATGGTCCTCGGTTCAGAGCGCTCTGGGTTCTATCCCCGGTTGGTTCAAGGATTTTAGCTGCGTATGGTTAATTCTTCAGGTTCGGAAACTGAGTGTTTGCGTTTGTCTTAATACATTTCTCTTCATGTAAATACAACATACCACACCACTAACCACAACAGGAGAACGCAATAATGAATTCATCCTTCCACATAGGGTTGACGTCAGGAAGTGCAACCGGTTGTAAAACTTGGCCAAATCCACATCAGCTGCTTACCCAAATACGAAGGGAAGAAGTCCAGAAAGAAGAAGAAGATAGTGCCTGCATTTTGCTACTGTGATTTTTGAAATTGCATTGTTACTGCTCACTACTGAAGTGAATGGTATTTTGGCTTTATGAGAACTGATTCTTCAGCACATGGTGAGGTTTGCAGCAAGGCAAAGATGTTTGCACGTTCGAGTTTAGATTTTGTAACACACAAGATCAGTTCCGAAGCGGCAGCCGAAAATTACGAGAACTCTTTCTTGTCGCTTCGGGTGGCTACACGGTACTAAGCGCTTCCAACGTGTGGTTTTTCCAGCTGTTTCGAAATTGCGTCATTAATCGAATGATATCCGCCTATGTGGTGTAATGATTAGTGTGATTAGCTGCCACCTGCGGAGGGCCCGGTTCGATTCGTGGCTCTGCCACGAATTTTGGAAAGTGGTACGAGGTCTGGAACGGGGTCCACACAGCCTCGGGAGGTAAACTTAGTAGAGATGGCTCTATTCCCACCTCAGCCATCATCAAAGTGGTTTTCCGTGGTTTCCCATTTCTCCCTCAGGCAAATGCCGGAATGATACCTAACTTAAGGCCACTGCCGCTTCCTTCCTCTTCCTTGTCTATCCTTTCTAAACATCCCATCCCCCTACAAGACCCCTGTTCAACATAGCAGGTGAGGCAGCGTGGGCAAGGTATTTGTCCTCCTTCCCAGTTATATCTCCCGACCCAAAGAGTCTCACGCTCCAGAACATTGCCTTTGAGGAGGTAGAGGTGGGATCCCTCGCTGAGTCCGAGTGAAAAACCTATCCTCGAGGATAAACGGATTAAGAAAGAAAGAAAGAAAGAAAGAAAGAAAGAAAGAAAGAAAGAAAGAAAGAAAGAAGGAAAGAAAGAATCGAATGCTCATACACAAGCTCATTGCACAACTTACGTTACTGCAAATAGCTCTTTTAAGAACTACTTAAAAACAAACATAGCAAAGTACCTGCAATTTGATAAGTAACCATGATTTAGACTTGTCTTCAGCAATGAGACTCACACGAACATTGTAATCAAAGTAAAAATAATCGTCCCACAACGGATTCGAACCTCCAATTTACTTGCACCTGTTAGGCTTTTCAGCTTCTAGCGTGCTCGGGTATCTGAGTTACGTCAAATTATCGAAAATTTTCCTTGATGAATTATTCCAATCCCTTCTTCCTCGTCCTATAAATGTATAATTGCCCCAGTTTGTCGTCTTAAATTCCAACTTGATCTTCATATTATGGACTTTCTCATTTTTAAAAGCACCACTCAAGCTTATTCGAACTGCTAATGCCATTCCACGCCAGTTCTCCACTAACAGCTCGGAACATACCACTTAGTTGTGCATCTCATCTCCTTACTCCGAAGTCTTTACAGCCCAATGTTCACAACATTTTCGTAACACTGCTCCTTTGTCGGAAATTATCCAGAAAATAATCGTGCTGCTTTCCTTTGGATCTTTTGCAGTTCTCGTATCAAGTTGTCCTGGTGAGGATCTCGTACACTGGAACCATGCTCTAGTTGCGGTCTTACCAGAGTCTTATACGCTCTCTCCTTTACATCCTTCCTACAATCCCCTAAATACCCTCATAACCATGTGAACTGTCAACTTTCTTAACAACCTCGTTAATATGAGTACCCCATTAGAGGTCACTCCTTACATAAACGCCTAGGTACTTACAGTGTTACTATCACCCCATCAACACAGTTATTAAAACTTAGAGGAGTTTTCTACTTGGTGAGATTTGTAACCTGACTTTTCATTCTCTTTACTTTCATATCAAAGGATGTTTTTTGATTGTAAGAATCAGAAGTTAATTTTACAGTATTTTTACCGCTGTCCAGCGGATGCCCGATTACAGGGAATTAATATATTAATTCTAGATGTATTATTATGTATTGACGACTTCGCTGGGTTACCCAGAGTGCAGACCCCTACTCCTCGATTTGGAGCAATAGCACTGTCTCTCTCTTTCCCCACGCCTATCTCGCTATCTCCCCCTTTCGCCCTCTTCCTCACTTGGTCTGTAGCGCTCCAAATCCGAGCCGAATTGATCCGAGATTAGCCGAGTAGCCCAGAGACGAAGTTTTGGTCCGAGTTGAGCCGAGTGGAACCGATGCACTATGCACAGGAACGCTGGACCGCTGTTTGCACGCGTGAGATTTTGGGCGTTTGAGAGGCCCTGGTCTAAGTCTTTGCAGTAGCTCACAGTCTAGCAATTCATTTACTACTCTATACTGTATAACATCACCTGCATATAACCGTATCCGTGATTCTAGCTTCTTTACTCATTTATTTATTTAAGAAAACAGTAAGTTCCAATAATACTGTCCTATGGAACACCCCTCTTGCTCATTTCAGGATCTTTCTTCGTTGGGTCTTTGATCAGAAAGTTGTTGGTTGGTAGACGTTGTTCCCATCGCTGTCCCTATTTTGCTGTTTCACTTAATGTTTCCAGTGCATGCAGATTAATCCAGAGTGGGTTCCGGGATTTTATCTGCATCGCTGATGGATCTCGTAAGGAGTTGTGCAAGGGTGAGTTCCTGTGTGCTAAGATAATCTTGAGCAAGTGTGCTTTCGCTATTTTTCTTCTAAGATCTGGAGGAGCGATGATTTTTAGAACAGGCGATCACTTATTAGGAGTGCCAGTAACAAATCTCATGGATTTATTGAGCTGCATGTCAATCTTGGTTGAATGCACGAGGCTTTCCCACACAGCAGCACAGTACTCAGCTCTAAAAATAACGAATGGCAGCCATAAAAAAAATTCTCCCAAGCCCAGGGCATGGATTTTTTAATTTACGACCATTACTCATTGCTTGGGCATATGCAAATTATCTACGGCACTTTGTTAGCCGGAAATTACCACCGTATGTACATAATGCGGTTAGGGAAAAAGGATGTTTGCAAGAGGATGTGAACTTGTGCTACATAATACATTTACGTCACGACGTAGTGGCCGGGCATTTTTAACACTTTTTTATATCTTCAGGCAGGTATCAAATGAACGTGCAGCAGCGAGGAAATGAAGGAAATTGTGTAATTAGGTCACTGTAAGCAAGCGAGTAATTAGGAAAGGCCGTGACAACATACAGACTTTCTTCTTTTATGCCTTAAGACTAGATTAATAATTAGAGCAATGTGAAGGGGAGCGGAATTCCTTTATTTAAACACACATCATTCATTGTACTCTACAAGTCAAATTAATTGGCAGAAAGTGACTCAGACTTCAAAATATTACCCCAGCGCAACAATATGGGGAAGGGATTCTTTCTTTTTCTTTATTTCTTAATACGTTTACACTCCAGGCTTGGCTTTTCCCTCGGACTCAGCGAGAGTCCCCACCTCTGCCACCTCAAGGGCGGTGTCCTGGAGCGTGAGCCTTAGGGTCGGGATTGAAACTGTGGAGGACGACCAGTATCTCGCCCAGGCAGCCTCACTTGCACTGCTGAACAGGGGCCTTGTTGGGGGGATGGGAAGATGGGAAGAGATAGACAAGGAGGAGGGAAGGAAGAGGTCATGGCCTTTAGTTAGGTACAATCCCGGCATTTGCCTGGATGAGAAGTGGGAAACCACGGAAAACCACTTCGAGGATGGCTAAGGTGGGAATCGAACTCCCTTCTACTCAGTTGACGTCCCGAGGCTGAGAGGACCCAATTCCAGCCCTCGTACCACTTTTCAAATTTCGTTGCAGAGCTGAGAATCGAACCCAGGCCTCCGGTGGTGACAGCTAATCACACTAACTACTACACCACAGAGGCGGAGGGGAGGGTTGCATTTCTTCAAATGTTCCACCTTTTCCCGACTTCAGACATCTAGGAAGTACAATAACCGTTAATAGTAAAAATGACATTATAAAAGGTAAAATAACCAAAGTAAGGGAGGTCTTTCTTAACTTATTCCTTCGTCAAGTATCATGAGTGTTACATTAGTTTGTTCAATTGTCTTGAAGCGAGAGACATAAAACTACTGAAGGAAAAATTGATGTAAGACTCTGGAAGGGAAGCAATATAATAGCAATCCATTAGAACTGCACTTGTGAATAGTCGTCTGTTGAGAGTGCTCTTGCATTATCGTCATGATAAAGTAGGTAAAACCTATTGACATTGTTTAGTTGTGTGTGCGTGTGTTATCCATTTAGAACTGTTTATATATTGATGTTTAGTGCTCGTTGGTAGTAATTGGGATTAGTGGTATTTATTTGAATTTTATAACACGTAGTTCAGTTGGTGTTAAGTACATTATGTTTTCTAGGTTAAGTAGGCTATCTAGGTGTACTTTTTTTCAAATTCATGTTTAGATAATACGATAAACTCTTTTAAAAATTATTTTTAAATATCTACAGGTTCTTTGGTATAATACTTACAAAGGGAGATTATCATAAGGGGTTGTAACTTCCGCAGCTTTTACAGTATTTCGTATAGATATACGTTAAAACTATTACGAAGGTAATAATTTATTCAATTAAATAACATGATACGCCTGCAAACTTCGATTTGAAAAGACGTTTGAGATAATACACGGTATTTCACTGGATAATTACTCAACAGTCTTTGGATTGTTGGTGATTGTTTGCTGCATTCCAACGAGATCATAGAGAATAATGTTGATCTTAATGTTTTCTTATACATATAAATGATATGAGTAAAGGAGTGGAATCAGAGGTAAGGCTTTTTGCGGATGATTTTGAGCAACTGCAACGTGACCTCGATAATGTTGTGAGATGGACAGCAGGCAATGGTATGTTGATAAACGGGGTTAAAAGTCAGGCTGTGAGTTTCACACATAGGAAAAGACCTCTGAGTTTTAATTACTGCGTTGATGGGGTGAAAGTTCCTTTTGGGGATCACCGTAAGTATCTAGGTGTTAATATAAGGAAAGACCTTCATTGGGGTAATCACATAAATGGGATTGTAAATAACGGGTACAGATCTCTGCACATGGTTATGAGGGTGTTTAGGGTTTGTAGTAAGGATGTAAAGGAGAGGGCACATAAGTCTCTGGTAAGACCCCAACTAGAGTATGGTTCCAGTGTATGGGACCCTCACCAGGATTACCTGATTCAAGAACAGGAAAAAATTCAAAGAAAAGCAGCCCGATTTGTTCTGGGTGATTTCCGACAAAAGCGTAGCATTACAAAAATGTTCCAAAGTTCGGGTTGGGAAGAATTGGCAGAAAGAAGACGAGCTGACCGACTAAGTGGTATGTTCTGAGCTGTCAGCGGAGAGATGGCGTGGAATGATATTAGTAGACGAATAAGTTTGAGTGGCGTTTATAAAAGTAGGAAAGATCACAATATGAAGATAAAGTTGGA
This sequence comes from Anabrus simplex, assembly GCF_040414725.1. Taxonomy (NCBI): domain Eukaryota; kingdom Metazoa; phylum Arthropoda; class Insecta; order Orthoptera; family Tettigoniidae; genus Anabrus; species Anabrus simplex. The sequence goes on from NC_090270.1 coordinate 241,747,715, forward strand.
ATTCAAGAGGACAAACTGGGGCAAATATTAATTTATAGGAAAGGGAGTTAGGGATTGGAATAACTTACCAAGGGAGATGTTCAATAAATTTCCAATTTCTTTGAAATCATTTAGGAAAATGCTAGGAAAACAACAGATAGGGAATCTGCCATCTGGGCGACTGCTCTAAGTGGAGATCAGTATTGATTGATTGATTGATTGATTGATTGATTCAAATATATGAATCAGCTGATTACTATATTCCGATAATTTCTAGACTTTGCACCTTCGGGTATTCATCGAGTACAAGTTAATAATTAAATTCCTAATCCCAGCACTATTGCAATTCAAGTCCCCGGCGTAGTTTTTACAGAAATTATCACAGACAACCCCTTATTTTCCAGCATTTAAGGACAATTTTACTCTCCATCCCGCGTAGTAGGGAAAATAATAGTAATCAACCATCTGTAAAAGTCATATAACCACATTTCAGTTGAGAATTGTAGTGTAAATACGGTATATTTAGATATTATCCTGCCTGCTATATTTGTGTGTATCTTCGTGTGTGCATCTTCGTGTTTACCTGTTAGAGCATAGTAGGATAAAATAGCACTAATAATAATCTGTCTATGCGTTTACCTTTGTTGATAAATTTTGAGTAGTTCTTGCAAATTACAAACTTGAAATTTTCATTTCTGTTTGTGCTTTGTAGTAACACATTCTCATTACAGTACGTCTGAACGTAGTTTAAAATTATTGTAGTATATTGCAGTATCTTATTAGAAATTAGCATGCTTATTCTGTTGTAAAATATTTGTTCAGTTTTTAGAATATCTGTAGAAACTGTCTTACTAGAATTCTGCTGTTATAATTAGGATAGGTTTAATTGCAGTTTAGAATTGTGTAGTTCTTGCGTATTCCTTTCAGTATTCAGTAATTAACGGCCCTTTTTTATCCTGTTAGGGTGTTATAGGATAAAAAATAGTATGACTAAGTAGTATTGGTAGTGTAGTAGTATATTAATTACCTCATTGTCGTGTGATCTCTGTGTACTATCCTAGACAATATTTCCTTCCTTTCATTTTTTGCACAAGCAGGCTTTGTTGCAGGTAAAGGGACACGATTGTCTATCCTGAACATGAGACATATAATTGAGAAATGTCGCGAGTTTTGTGTCCCTGCCTTTATTTGCTTCCTGGTCTACAAAAAGGCCTTTGATTATGTTATGTGGGACGAGTTGTGGCAGGTGCTAAAGGAATTTGGGGTTCCACTGCACTTAATATCGTTACTGAAAAGCCTGTATAAAAACCACGCAGCAACCATAAAGGTGGATGGTGATCTCTCAGGCATTTTCAATGTGACAAATGTACTAAGGCAAGGTTGTATATTATCACCTCAACTCTACAACATCTATGCAGTGTGTGTCATCAAAAAAGCTCTCAGTGGCTGGAATGGTGGAATTTCGATGGGTGGCAGAAAAATTAATAACTTGCGCTTTGCAGATGACACTTCCCTCATCGCTGGTAGTGAAGAGGAACTTTATGACCTGCTTACAAGGGTGAAGAACACTAGTCTTCAGTATGGTCTAGAGATAAACATCTAAAAGACCAAACTAATGGTAGTTGATCGGCAAGGTGAAATCCAACTTACGGGATACCTAAAGGACCTGGATATAGTTAAGGAATTTATATACACGGGAAGCTGTGATAAAGAGGTAAAAAGACGTATTGTCTTAGGTCGTGCTGCAATGGTTAAACTTACTAAGATCTGGCAGAACCGGACAATATCAAAAGCCACGAAGATGCGCTTGGTAGAATCACTAGTGTTCTCCGTCTTTTTGTACGGCTGTGAGACCTGGACCGTGAATGCTAAAGACAAAAAGAGCATTGATACCTTTGAGATGTGGTGTTGGCGGAGAATGCTACGTGTATCCTGGACAGAAAAAAGAACTAATGTTTCCATTCTGGACGAACTCTGCATCAAGAAACGCCTATCTTCCCGTGTGAGTGAACGTTACCTCCAGTTCCTTGGCCACATTTTAAGACGATATGGAGAGAACTTGGAAAAGGTAATTTTACAAGGCAAAATTGAAGGCAGTAGACCACGAGGAAGAACAGCAAGCAGATGGATAGATCAGGCGAAGAAGATCACTGGGCTACCACTTCAGGTCATATTAACGAAATGTGAAAACCGCTCTGGATGGAGACATCTTGTTAAGGTTGCAACAAGAAAATGATGTGGATGAAGTTATTTATTGTTTCTTTTCTTTAATATTCATTTTTCCGTAAGGAAAGGCAAATAGTGCAAGTGTAGGAACTGTGGGTTTAGCCAGGCATCAAGGAGTATGAGGGAGGAGTTGAAGAGTTTGAGGGAGATAATTAGAATTCCCTCAGAATACAGGAAGGAAGGTAGGCCTCCCTCAAACAATGTACAGGATACAATAGGTATAAACGAGGGATGGGGAGGGAAGGGGGGGGGGGGGGGGGAACTGTAGAAGACAGGTGGTCGAATGTTGTAAGGGACTCTATTCAGGATCAGAATTCAGGACAGGTGTCTGTGAGAAATCGGTACGGGTCACTGCAGGTAGAACAACGGAAGGAAGATGAGGAACATGGAACTGTTGCTGAGAAGTGTGGAAGTAGGAGGAAGGGAAGAGGTAGGAAAGGGAAATGTATGGTAGAGGATAGCAGAAGACAGGTGGAACAGGGTCATTGGGAGGGGGGTGGGAAAGGGAGGAGGAAATAGCTTCTGCAGCAGTCAGGAAAGATAGGGTTAACCAAGAGGGGAAGGGATTAAAAGAGGTGGGTAGGGCTGAGGCTCTTGTCATGGGGGATGTCATGGCTAGACTTGTGGGGAAAGTGTGTGGAGGAAAGGGAACCAGGTAGAGTGTTATCCAGGAGTTATGTTCAGGCAGATGTTGAAGAAAGTAGAAGAGAAGGAGAAGGTAGAGAAGAAAGTGGTAGTGTTTCACGTTGGAAGCAACAACGTAAGACAAGCAGGTATAAGTGCCAACATAGTTGGGGATGTGTGAGATCTAGTAAATGCAGCACTGGTGGAGTTTAAGGAAGCGGAGATACTCATCAGTGGAATGCTGTGTAGGAGAGATACTGACTGGAATGTGATTGGGGATTTAAAGGAGACTATGTAGTGAGTATGTGGGGAACTGGGAGTGAGAATTCTTAGATCCTAATGGGTGGGTAGGAGATAGGGATCTGCGCTCAGATGGCCTTCACTTACACCGCAGTGGTACGTATAAGTTAGGAAATTTGTTTAGAAAGGTTATAGGGAGGCACATTAAGGGAAACGGGGTGGTCTAGGGAGCGGTGATAAGGGAACAGGGAACTGGAAATCAAGTAGGGTTGACATAAAATGTTAGTGTTGAACATTTACTGTAGAAGTATTTTAAAGAAAGTAATAGAATTAAGTAATTTGGTATATACACTTACCAGATATTGTAATAGGAGTTGAATCATAGCTGAGAAATGATAATATGATGGATGCAGAAATTTTCTCACGGAACTGGAATGTGAGCAGTAGGGATATGATGGGAATAGTAGGAGGGGTAGTATTTGTTCCAGTGAAAGAAGAATTTGTAAACTAGGAAAAAGTTGACAAATATGAAATTTGAGGTGCAAGGCTCATGTCTAAAGATAATAGGCAACTTGATGTATTTGGAATGTACAAACCGGTAAAGGGTAGCGCTGACGCTAATTCGGAATTATTTGATAACATAATCAGCTATGTGGGGAACGACACAGGAAGGAATGTGATTGTAGCGTCATTTCTGAATTGACCAAATGTCAATTGGGAAGGTAATGAGAACGACAGGAAGCATGACCAACAAATAGCAAATAAGTTAATATGGGAAGGACAGCTGATTCAGAAAGTGATGGAACCAACTAGAGGGAAGAATATATTGGACGTGGTGCTGGTAAAACCAAATGATATCTACAGAGAAACCGAAGTAATAAATTGTATAAGTTACGTAGCTGTTTTTGTCGTAGTTAAAAAAATAAATGTGATAGAAAGGAAGGTCTTACAAGCGCGACTACTAGTATTTCCGATGAAACGGGCATGAGGGAGTTTAAAAAAAAGTTACGATGGTCGGTGGAAAACGGTAAATAAAAATGTAAACAGACTCTGGGATGGGTTCAAAGCAATTGTTGAGGAATGTGAAAACAGGTTCAGTATTTGTAGATCCCAGGCCTCGTGATAAAGGCAGTGGTAAAGCACGTATCAAGAATATAGATTAGTTGTATTGAGAATTTCAGATTCTGAGTTTCGTCAACAAGGAACAGGGTAGGCCACTGACCTAAAATTGAAATTCCTTGTGCGTTTCTAAATCTGTAACTCAGTCGCGCTTGCTGCTGCATGTATCTGTAGTAGCACGCACAGCTTCTTGGCATCCCCAAATACTTCCCGTATTGATTTTCCTCGAAGTGGCTAATGGAGTTCGGAAGTGTCTTCTACAGGGAGGGCAAAATAAGACTGGCTCGGAAAATATTTATAAGACTTACGCGTAATTGACTCTTGTTAATGAACAAGAGAATTGTCCTTCACAGGAATTGCGGGAAATCGTGATTTCGATGCACCAATCGTTTGCTGTCACATGTCTGCGCGTACTCATCTCCCGCGTACGTCGCTCTGCCATTACGTGTAAGTGAGAGGAGCAGAAGTGTTTAGTAACCAGTTGAAAGCAACACAAATGGTGCTCATGATAAAACAGCGCGTGTTCATTGTCGAGTGTTATGCGAAGCACGATTCGTAGAAATCCTGTGCGAAACTGTTAGCTCAAGAGTTTAAGACTTGAAGTGTTTTGGAAAAATCTCCAGCAAAGTCTGCAATACAAAATCTAGTGGAGAATGGTGTGAAACGGGTTCTGTAGCGAATAAAAACCGTAACTATCCGAAAGAGTTTGAACACCAGGAAACATTGCTCGAGTGAAAGAATGCTTGGAAACGAGGTCCGACGAAATCTCATCGCCATTTATCTGTGCAGGTGGGAATTAGAGATCGTCGTGTCGAAACATTACTAAAAAGGACTTGCATCCGTATCATTACTAATTTTCTGTCGTGCATGCTTAAAGAATCCATACGAAACTTCACATGTTGAATTCTACCGGTGGTTTGCGTGTGAAGTGGAGTCAGGTCTTCTTTTGGATCCTCATTTCTTCATTTCTTCAGATGAGGCGATTGACAGCATCTACAAGGGTCAATCACGCTTCAGTCCAATTGTAAACAGTTTCCGCGCCAGTTTCATTTCACCCATCTGGTGTAATCTCCAATTTTCCTTCGACTCCTAGGACCGGTTCATGGAATCTAACGAGTAAAGTGAATAAAAACAAAAGTGAATTACTAATAACTCATATTTGAAAATTTTACATGTGACACTAAATTAATAATAATAATAATAATAATAATAATAATAATAATAATAATAATAATAATAATAATAATAATAATAATGAGCGTACCCGTACGAGAACTCGCATTTGGAATCCCGAGCCTCTCCTCCCTTTTAACTCCAAGATTTTAGGAAAACTTGTGCAGTTTTATAAAAAAAATTCGAGTATATAAGCCTTACTTCCAATTTATTTATGTAATATACGGTAAAAATCAATACAATTGCTATTTCGCAATTATATTATTATTATTATTATTATTATTATTAAATTATAATTTACTTTTTTACTTTCACAAACGTTTATCCAGTAGGATTTTATTACAATCTGTTCCACGTCGCACAGATACGATGTGTTAGGAAAGGGCTAGGAGTGGGAAGGAAGCGTCCGTGGCCTTAATTAAGGTGCAATCCTAGCAATTGCCTGGTCTGAAAATGAGAAACCGCCGAAAACCATATTCAGGGCTCCCGACAGTGGGATTCGAACCCACGATCTCTCAAATGCAAGCTGATAGCCACGTGATCCAAACCATGCTGCCACTTGCTCGGTATTCAGTTCTGTTACAACAGTTTTTGGAGGTAATAGTTTACAAAACTTCCTTAAAAACAATATTTAAGTAATGGTACAGTCTTCCTTGTCAGTATGTTTTTCACTTTTCGTAGTAGATACAAAAATATTAGGAAACTCTTTTACTCCAGACAAGGCTACATACAGTTGTCCATGCGAGAACGCGGATTAGGTAAGTACAATCCTGCTCTTTACAATGTTTGACCTCGTGATATATTAATGGTCATAGCATGTGCAAATTTAATGGGACGAAAAACATACCAGTGACGAACAAAAATGGGCAAATGTGGTACAAAAGGAAAGCCTAGAACGTATTCTTTACGACAAATCAACGATAAGTTAGAAATAGTTCCATGGCAAGCGGCAGATGGCAGAGGAAGTAAGACCTACACAACTACGTGTTTCACCGGTAACATTGGAGCTAACTGAAGCGTAAATGAGACGCGTTAATACGCGTATTTATACAGTTAAGTTTGTCATTGCACCGGGGAATTCTCCTTCTCTTGTCACCTCGTTTGTTAAGATTAGTTAGAAATAATTACAACAATAAAAATAATAGTAATAATAATAACAATAATAGTAACGAACAGACTACGATGATGTAGCAGGGGGAGAGGTGATACTCCCACGTGGCGCGTCCCAGGTGGCGGGTCCTCAAGGGCTTACCGGCGGACTTGAGCGAAATAAAATAGCTCTTGCGGACCAAACACACTTTAAACAGCCGCAGAACATCAAGATGCATCTCTCGATCTAAACAATCCAGCTGTAATAATGTGATCATCTAAAGTGATCACTCCAACTACTCACATTCAACTTGTGAACCTGGCATGATGGATCTTAATCAATCAAAGCAACTACCTCAGGCCCCGGACGCACACCGTTCGGGTTCTCCCGATCACCGGATTCTGGGGGATCGGGAGCGTCATGCTCAAAATCTCTTCGTCCCAGGAAAAAGAACTTCATAGGTACACTCAACGTAAACACCCTTCTGAAAACTGGGAAATTCAAACAACTAATTAATATCCTGAATAAATTTGATATTCATACTGTAGCAGTACAGCAAACACGCTTCCAAGACGGTAACCATTTTGATTCAGAAAACTTTAGGCTATATAAGGGTAAACCAGCCATAAAAATTGGAGAGAATCTATCGAAATTTGGAACAGTCTTTTTTGATAAGAAAATCCATAGCAAATTCATTGCTCAATTTTACATCCCCCTATGAAAGGATCTCTGTGCTCAAAATCAAATCGAGTAACAAAGCCTATTTTTTGTTTAATCGTGCACCCATAAACAGTGACGATAAGGAATATCCCTCAGAAAGTTGAAGACTTCTAGAAACTCCTTGAGGAAACCATTAGCAGCATCCCTAAACATCATGTGAAGATCTTGCTAGGTGTTTTTAATGCACATATTGGTGGAGAAAGAAAGTATAGATGGATCGCAGGCCATCATCCAGCACATCGGAGGACAAAGAAGAATGGTGAACACCTAATAGATTGCTGTAAATCATTTAATTTGCGACTCATGTCTACATATTCCTCCAGGCCTCCACACAAGAAGGAAACATGGAAATCACCTAATCGCTTATTAGGGGAATTTCAGATCTAGCATCAATCATAGTCACCTCAATATCAAGTTGAGGGGGAATATAAGAGGGTACCTCACTTTCTATTCCCTGATTTGGGTTACGTTCTTTCGACTAGTTTGAAATTTACATTTAAAGACTGAAATTCACTTTTGAGAAAATAAAGGTTACATTGCTAAAGATTTGAAATCTTCCCCTCTTCCCAGCTTCCAGAGACTATCACACAGTTAATCCAAAACTGCCATTACCTTGAGCTGGTGGAACTTCCGAAGATGGATTTGGCGGCCGCCGCCTCCCTTACGAACACACTGTAGACTGGAGCGATCACAAAGACAACATGGCTCACCAGCCCTCGCCTTTTATAGCTGAGACTACGGTTCCAGAAATCTCTGGGCCAAGGCTCTGACACACACCCAATTCTAACTGGTTAATTTAATAAATGTTAGAAAATTTTGAATGGTAGATAAATAAATGTACATAATTTCTTATTGGCCACCGCAAGTGTCGATAACTTTTGAACATCAAAAACAAACACTAAACATTCCAGTTTAGGAAAACTTAACTCACAAAATTTATCTTGAATTTTAATAGTTCATCTTCACCGCAGAGGGTGCGACATAAGTTGATAGTAACGACATCTGCGGAGAAATGTTCACACTATTTCCAAAATGAGTTTCATATTTCCTGATTAAGATGGCCTTCTACATGGCGCTAGTTTTAAAAGCATGGGTGGATGTACCTCCGGTACGATAATAATAATAATAATAATAATAATAATAATAATAATAATAATAATAATAATAATAATAATAATAATAATAATAATAATAATAATATTTATTTCCTTGAAATGTTTGATGTTGCCAAAACGACAAAGAACATCATACAATATAAATTTATTATCTAATCTAATTTCAATACAGCATAAAAGATAAGCAATAATCCTAATTATAATGTAGAGAAAACAATCCTTAGTGACAAGGAAGGAGCAGATAAAATACTTTAGTCGATTTAATTATGAAGGTGGAGCGTAGAGGTGATGCCTCAAGATCAACATCGAGGCTTTCAAATATATGTATGACCCAGCTCCAATGGTGTCATTCGGCACACCAAAGAGTCGTAAGCAGGTGATCAGTAGTTCAGAAATGGTGCTCCTTGCACCTAGTAAAAGCCCTATTATTATTATTATTAGAGCACTTAATGGGAAATCAAGAGCGATGACGTTGAGAAGCCACTTGATTACAGAAGCATAATTTGCTTAATATTGGGCTTTGTACCTACAGTTTCTGCCTTGCTGGTAGTGTTTACAGTGCACTGTGTCTTCTGATATGAGTTAGAGCTAGTTTGGTGCTTTCATTGACCTCTCTCAGCCTCAACCTTGGCATTGATATTTTGAAAGTGACCGAAGTATGAACGATGTTAGCATTGCAATTTCTTATGGAACCATTTCTGGTATGAATGGTGCGAAAACGTCGTTCATCGAGTCATTTAGAGCGTGCATTTTAGTGGTCTTGTAGGACTGATAGGCTATGTAATACGGTAGCAACTTCTGGCTCGTTGAGGAAAGCAACGGGGGCTGTCTCACACCTCATTTTTCTCGTGTGCCTTTTCTCCACCGCGTAGGCAATCTATGGCCGCTGTTGAGGATAAATACAGCCTTCGGGCTTAATACACAACTTACATTCCTTCAGTAGCTTGGATCGAAATTTACGGAGGAGTAATGAAGTAGTATGGGTAAAGGAGATTAACGGCCAAGGAGGACAATTTGAATTTTGCTCAATGAACATTTTTTATTGGCGCAGATGCTATAAGAGTCAATGACTTCTCACGACATTCTGATGTCATCAAGTTCATTAGGTCATAATAACGTCACCAAGGTCGAGACGTCATCATGACGTCATAACCTATCATAACGTAACAGTCCTAACCTAACCTCACAGGCTCTACGTTGGAGCCCACAGTTCAAGTCAGTGTCCCGTTTTTGGGAGAGAGAAAAGAGGCTAACCTCCATGCTTCCCGGACCAGCGATTCTGCACTAATCCACCATTAAATTGACAACTGCTGGCCCGGTGTTCATTCTCCGATTCCTCTTTGAGCAATCCTCCTTTTCCCTTCAGGCTAGAAGCCCGAGAGCGGTGGACCGCTGCAGAGACCAGCGGTTGGCCGACTGTCCGTCCTAGAATAGACTCGGAAGATGTGAGTCTTATCGGGGGAGCTCCGAGCTACTCCCCCCGCGTGGCGATCAGCAAAATTTACAGGGCCTCCGACATGCTGTTAATTCCAAGAAGAGGAAGATACAGCAGGGAGGATTGGGAGTGATACTGGAGGAAGTATCTGCCTGTCTCCATGCTCAGCAAGCCAGATGAGGTAATGAGGTATCATAGTGGTGTAATCAGGTAATAAGGGTCAGGAAGAAACCACGTAGGCAGAAATAGAGAGATACCTACATGTAAAACATGACAGGAAGTATGTGGGGGAAACTTAGTGCCTTTTATACTGCAGTGCGACGTAGAGAGTCGGGTAAATTGGAAGGTGGACGGATATAGAGATAACCATTATTGCTCAGTGGAGGGGGATGTAGATGGCTGCACGAGTCTTAAGGATTGCGGTATGGAATGGGGAAGTGGGATATAGAGACCACCACTATCGATCAATGGTTATAGATGTCAGCACAGATCTTAAAATGGAGGTACGTTTTCAAGCGACGGCGCATATTTTGAATGCTAACAGCTGTCATATGAGCAAGGTAACTCTTTAGTTAGCTGATAGAGTGCAGTTGAGTCAAAGATAGCGGTGTGAAAATATTGTTTTTTGAGGAAGAGTGCGTGTTCTGAATGTCGATAACAACTATCACACGGGCAACAGAGTTCCTTAGATAGCTGCTAGAGCGCAATTTACACCAAAAATGGCGGTATGAACACATGTTTTCGAACGAGAGCGTGTAGTTTGAATGTTGACAGCACTCACATGGGCAAGAGTATTCCTTACATAGCTGTTTGATTACAGTTCGTTCCAAGGTTGGTGGTATGAACATATGTTTTGATATAGGAATCGCTTATTTTGAATGCTGTCAAAACCTCAAGCAAGAGAGTTTTCGAGAGCACAGATCGAGTCTAAGATGGCCGTATGTTTTGAAGTGAGATCCATCCTCATATGTGGTCTCATCGATAGGTCCACAGTCGAGGGCTGTCCACACTGCTAGGTCCATCCACATATGTGGACTCATCCACAGGTCCACAGATGGAGACTTTTTAATACCTGATACACTTATGAAATACAGTACTTGAGACATATAACTGATAAGTGTAAAAAAAAAAAAAAAAAAAGAGAGTAACTCATAGCGTAACGCATTTTCTTGACTCGACGATTGTAGCTAGTCCACTATGATTAATAAAAGGAAAGAACTTCGAACAAACCTTCCCGATAAAATGGTATGACATGATCAGCGTTATGTATCTTCTTAATCTCCTAATAACGACGATCTGGGAGAATGAAATTTAGGCCTTCATACAGCATGAATAACATTAGTTTGTACCATCTGTGAGCATAGATACATGCATCAACTCGTGTCAGTGCGTCCAGGATTCAATGACATAACGGGTTGTTGCATGTATCAGTTCTAACGGAGGGCATTTTGAACATTTCGTATAATAAAGTGTCACATACAATATTCCGGTGTGCTTCCCATGATTAATGTACGGAGTTGTGTAAAATGAGTTTTAACATCGAAATACAGCGTTTACAGACACTTGTCCATATACCAATTTCTTTTACTACCTGTGAGGAATATGTCCTGAAAGGTTGTTACACTCTGCATTTTATGCCAATTCTCCGAGAAATTACGCATTTCTAAAATATGTTAAACACTTACAGTGTGTTTAATAATAATAATAATGCTATTTGCTTTACGTCCCACTAACTACTTTTACGGTCTTCGGAGACGCCGAGGTGCCGGAATTTAGTCCCGCAGGAGTTCTTTTACGTGCCAGTAAATCTACCGACACGAGGCTGTCGTATTTGAGCACCTTCAAATACCACCGGACTGAGCCAGGATCGAACCTGCCAAGTTGGGGCTAGAAGGCCAGCGCCTTAACCGTCTGAGCCACTCAGCCCGGCTACAGTGTGTTTATTGTCGAGAAGTGTTGTATGGTTCTCAGAAGGATGCTGGATAAATTTTATTTGGGTGAGATTCCTTGGCTGAATGGTCAGCGTTGCGGCCTTCGCTTCAGAGGGTCCCGGGTTCAATTCCAGGACGGGCCGAGGATTTTGATCGAGTGTGATTAATTCTTCTGGCTCGAGGACTGGGTATTAGTGTTTGTCCCAACACTTCTCTCTTCACGTTCAGACAACTCACTACACTACCAACCATCACAGAAACACGTAATAGTGATAACATCACTCCAAATAGTGTTGACGTCAGGAAGGGCATCTGGCCTTAAATCAGGGTCAAGTCCATGTGTTCGACGTAGTTCGCACCCACGACCCCACAGTCTAGGATTAGTGGTAGAAGAAGAAGAAGGGATAGTTTGAGTGAGTGGCTCAGACAGCGGAGCGCTGTACTGCTATGAGTATACGGGAGAATGAGAGAATGACGGACTGGCAGCGAAAGAAAGTACATGAGCACAGGAATGCGTTAATGAATGGGTGATTACCTGTCGTTAGAGAGAATGAATGAGCAGTGAGAAATTATGTATACAGTATATTTATATCTTGCACAGTATTATTTAAGTATTTTGTAAACCTGAAGATGTTTATTGTTTAAAGGGAGCTAACATCTAGGTCATCGGCCCTTTTTTAAACATTGTAAATACTGTAAATTTCACCTTAAGTTAAGTCTTGTGAGCATTTCATATGTATGCTAGGTACGCGCCTCGGCTTCGCACTGGAGCAGTTATGAATTGACGAGTGTGTGTTCAAAAAAAGGCGCTAGTTTCATCCGAAGAAAGCTGTGGAAAAACGCATGAAAACGTACAATACAAGGCTCATGAAAGGTACCCATGATCGGGTATGGTATACTAGTGTTCATTTAAATCTCGGGCCAAAAATAATAATTTCAGGCAAGGAAATCAGTACAGTCCTCAGAACCGCCCAGTATCAGCTTACACTCTCCCTTTCATTCGTCAGATTCATGTGGAGGCATAACACAACATGGACACACCTGAAGGGCGAGAAGAAAAGGAGAGAGCGAATTATAGGAGATCTAACATGAACCAAATAATGCTATAGATGTTGATTCCCGTAGGGAATCTGAAATATTTGTTCCAAATGAGTAAATTTATAATACCAATATATATGGTCCGTTATTGGACATTATAAATTTTCCAGCTAACTCATTCCTGGTTGCCAGCGTTTCGCCCCCGTGTGCTAGGCTGGGCTCATCAGTTGGTACCTAGCACACCTACCAATACGCTGGCCAGTGCATACCGTGGAGGATATCATCATCATCATCATCATCATAAGGTTGGTTCATTCCCTCCTCTCAATAGAGGAGGGGGCGGGCCACCAGCTCAACTAAGGAGCTCTTTGGCCAGTGGGAAAAGAAAGGAAGTAGAGATAGACATCATTAAAGAAAGTATGTATTGTACACACCGAAGAAGAGATTATGAAAGAATTGGCGCAAGGGAACCGGGACGACAAGGCGGGACCCAGGGGAGACCCTCAAAGCACCACGCACTAAGAAAATCCCCGCGAACACCAAAGAGAATGAGACAAGGAATGTATTTATTGGAAATTATCCCGGACGCGTATGTGAATAAGACGGTACATAATATTACAAAAGTATATTACAGATATTGAGCCGTAGGAAGAGACGGGTGCATGGAAACATAGGAGGAAGAAACAGGATAGTATTGTAAGAGGAAGTAGTAAAGAGTTGTAGACAAGTTGGTAACGGATGTGGCAATTAAACGAAGGAGATCCAATATCGGGAAAGGCGGTAAGGTAAAAAGTGGATGTGAAACAGGGAGAGGAATTGATGGCGGGGGTGGGGCGGGTGGCGGGGCGAGTGGTGGGTTAGAGGGAATGGTGGTGGTAGAAGAGCGAACAGGACGGGGCGGTGAACGAGAGTGTTCCACTCGATGAGTTCTGCTGCCAAAACGGATGCCTGTGGTAATGAGCTGGTCTACGTCGGCATGAGGCGGAAGTTGAAGACGTATCATAAACGTTGGGCCGTAGTCATTGAAGATACGGATGGCTCTCTGGGCCGGGACACCAGCCAGTTGAAGTTCTTGAAGGATAGTCTGTTCTGGGATGGCCGGGTCAATGCCACGTACCACACAACTAAGAGTCGGAGATTGCTGTTGGGTCGTCCGTTCCGATGTTCGGCCAGTGGAGGATGACTGAACCGAGCTGGTAGGAGCAGTGCTGGAAGCAAGAGAGGGGGAGGGTGCAGATGAAACGGGAGTTGTGGACATAATGGGGGAGGGGTGGCTAACCATGGTAGATAGGGCCGTGGTAGACGGAGAACTGGTGGGAGAAGAAGTAAAGGTGGAAGTAGTAGTGGAAGTAGTAGTAGGGGTAGTAGTAGGGGCAGTAGTAGGAGGGGTAGGAGAAGTAATAGAGAGGACATTAGTAGGAGAGGAGACAGGGATAGTAGTTGTAGGTGCGGAGTGACGGGATTTTCGAGAGGGATAAACAGTAACAGGGTTAGGATCCATGAGTGACGATTCGAGGAGACTTTTAGGAGTAGGAACCACTTTGTGCAGTTTGCCGTCGATGGCCAGGCCGTGATTGATGAAGCCAGCTGTAGATTCAGCATCTAGAAGGAAGACCAAAACCTGCTTGGCGGGTGGATCATGGGGTCGAGGCCCAGTCTGAAGGCGGACAAACTTGAAGATTCCATAGCTGGAGAGAGCCGCTGCAAGGTATGGTTCACTATAGGCGAGGTCCACGCCCTCAATCATACAGGTAAACATGTTGGGGTGGGAAGGCGACAGCCAACTAGGCGTCTGCCTAATTATAATAGTTTTTTTTTTTTTTTTGAAACGACACATGTCAAGATTTTGCCACAGTTGAGTTAAGGCAAGTATTACAGTCTTTAAGTATAGATCTATCGTTTTCTGCAGAAACTACACACGTCACTGCATTGCTGTGTGTGTCAATTTCTGCCTGGTAATAATAGTTTGTTGGAGAAACAGCACTTGTCTCTGACATGTCCACGTTTTAGCTGGATATCTCTAAACTAAGATTTATTGACATGTGCTGTTTCAAAAAAAAAAACCAACTATTTTTATTGTTTGGGCCGGCTGAGACAGCGGCGAGAAGAGGACCACCCAGCCGCAAAAATAGTGAGGCGGGACGTAGTATTGGTGGATGTGGAGGCCACTGTGTAGGCTAATTGTAGCCACCGACAGTGCCAATGCACTATGTGAGACTTTCTCATTACCGAAATTAATGCCTGCTTGGCCATCAGATGATATAGATGTTGATTCCCATAGAGAATCTGAAATATTTGTTCCGAATGAGTAAATTTATAATACCAATATATATATATATATATATATATATAATGTCCAATAACGGACCATATATATTGGTATTATGAACCAAATACCCACAGAGGAAAAGTTTCTTGCTTCCTCGCCTGCCCACACGCCCCCCTGTCACAACCTTGAATAAACGGTAGAGAGGGGAATGATAGGAGGAACCACACGGGCTCGTATGCCAGTTCATTGAGGGTCAAATTCCCTTAATTCTTTATAATTCTTTCGTGCGAAGGTTGGCTAAAATATTAGTGGTCTCAACCATGACCGTATTATCAAACGGCTTCATGCCCGACCATTATTTTCGTCAATATAAGACCTACTAAATTACTCTACATTAATAACATTGCAAGCACTGTCAAATGAAGAATTGATATATTTTACAGTTAAATATGCACGGATATCAAATTTGGGAGCAAGAAATTAAGATGAAGGAAGGTAACCTTCACTAAGAACTTAATAATGTGACTCGTGTTTCATTTAAAGACTCTTTTACTGAAATATCATACCATGCTTTTTCTTAATATAATTATGGCAAATGAGAAAGAAATTAATGGAGATAAAAATAAAAGACAATACTTACATTTAAAAGACATGTAAATGAAGAATATTAATAATCCAAAAAGAAGAAAATAATGATAGGTGAAGTGTAATAATACATAAAAATAAGATATTCTCATAATATCATAGTAAAAATAATGTCTTAAAGGAACAAAGGAGTGCATTTTGTATGGAAAAATCAAATAAATAAAGTGAACGCTTCCTGCACACGAAAATAATACTATTTGTATAAAGTTAAAAGTAGAATATAAAAAGTGCACTAGTTTTCCACAAAAAAATAATAATTTTCTAGCCATTCTACTTTTTTTGTTGCTTTACGTCGCACCGACACAGATATGTCTTATGGCGACGATGGGATAGGAAAGGCCTAGGAACTGGAAGGAAGCGGCCGTGGCCTTAATTAAGGTACAGCCTCGGCATTTGCCGGTGTGAAAATGGGAAACCACGGAAAACCATCTTCAGGGCTGCCGACAGTGGGGCTCGAACCCACTATCTCCCGATTACTGTTCTAGCCATTCAAATGAGTGTAGGACACTAATCAGGAAAAAACGGAAACTGGATGGTTTTTCATTGCTTTGTTAGTAAGAACGGATTTTCATTTCTGTCTTCGAAAAGAGCCGTCTTGCCCTCTAGTTGCCTTTTCATGTTGCTCCTACTTTCTGTGAGTGTTAAGGACCTCCGTACCCTCTTCCTGGTATCTTCTTATTTAAAACCAAACTATGTGTTGTAGTAAGACGGTAGGGGCAAAGCACTGAAAACTTATAACAATCGTCGACTACTGAAGTATTTTAACGTCTGTATGCAACTCTATTGTTTTAGCAGTTTCGAAACACTGAATAATTTGAGATAGGTAGGGCCTATCCGTATGTATGCGAGCCTGAACATGATCAGTATTCGAATGGGTCGAAGTGCTGTGTGCTGTTCTATATCGCCGAAAATACATTACTGGTCCGTAAGTTATTCTCAGCGGAAAACGTGCTAAGTAGGTCAGTCTTTATTTTATTTTCTTTACGAACTGGCATCTGTCTGTCTATTAGGTCATCAGCCCAGACGCTGGTTGGATCCTCAAATAGCATCACCAAAGGCTATGCAGTTATAGGGAAACCATAAAAACCAATGGCAGTACCAAAATGAGGCGTACTAGGCAAGATGAGGAGTGAGGTAGTTTGCCATTGGTTTCCTCACTGGGCCAGACAGTGCTATTGTAGCACAACTATGAGCAACACCTTTCATGACACTCAGACACACTGGTTGTGCTCTGAATGTCATTAATCAGCACCACCCATACCCCAGCAGCTTCCATATTATCACAGCCATGGATGAGACTGGGATTTCAGTGGAAGCTACACTTTGCTCTGGCCTGTGCCAAGAGATGGATGCAAAAGTACTGTAACCATCAAGAAATGACAGCAGGCAGACGAACTGCCATGTGGTATAAATATATTATTTCTGATTATGACCATTTTTCTACCTTTATAAAGCCGTTGAATTTTAGATAACGGCTGAGTTTATTTCCCATAGGATGCATTATTATTATTATTATTATTATTATTATTATTATTATTATTATTATTATTATTATTATTATTATTATTATTATTATTATTATATTTTATCCTCAACAATTGTAAAAATAACCGGGCATTAAATAATTATGATCAACAGAGACGCAGTGGTGTTTAGAAAACCGTTCCTATGGATTCATTGTCAGCGTTGACCAAATACTTAAATGCCATACGTATTGGGGAGGAATTTCATCGTGCACATTTTTCACAATTAAATTGCAGTTAATTAATTGTTTTTCTTGATTAGGAGAAGCCAGTATAGACAGAATGTTTAACCATAGAAACATCTTAATCAGTTTCCGAGAAAATGGTGTTGGGAGTGACCTCTGAGTGCGTAACATCACAGGCCACACCTCCTGGAAGGCGAACACATGTGACGTTGCCTCGGTTACTTGCCCTTCATACTCAACGTCGGCCAAAATCTACGAAGAAACGTTTTCCTTTACACATGGAATTCTTGTGATCACGAGTTTACTACTTTTGGTCTGGATTGTACTGATTAGTATTCAGCTACTTAAATGCATGTAGACAAAATATTGAAAAAAACAATGTTGAAGTGGAAATTTCACTTTTTGAACAAAGTCTACACTCCTGAATTTAAGGCGTTAGGCTACTTTTAACTGAGGACTTATAATATTTCCTTGATATGAAATAAGTCATTTTTCTTCTGGTAGTGATCACGAAAATATTTCGTTTTCATGTAGCACGCGAGAGGGACACGCAAATCTGTCCAGATGAAAAACATTCTCCACTGAGATCAACTCCAGCCACGCTAAGTGTCTGACCGTGTGCTTTGTTTACTGTCATGCCAAAGCAGACTCGTACCTGAAATTTGACTCGTTTGAAATCAAGAGGCAAATCTGAAGGAGTCATAGGTATTTTCGGTCCCACAGCCTGTTGAAATATTAGCTTCAATCAAACAGCTTTTCAAATATATCACTAGCAATTGTGTCCCATTGCATTGGCGGTTTTAGATCATGTAACAATATAATAGGCACCCCGTACTTTTAAAATCAGCTTGTGTGATGGCAAGTCGGAAAGATGTAAGAATTTAGAAATTCTTTGGTGTAAAGATTAGCTCCTTCACAATCTACTACTGTGTCAACTGAGCAATATTCTTGAACCTGGGCACTGAATTTGGAGAAAGAACACTGCCTTTGTCTTAGTGAATTCATGTTCTCTGTCCTGTGAGAATCGAGAATCTCTTTGTTCACAGACGGAATAAAGAAAAGGCTAGGTGAATTGAATCAATAGCGAAATCTCGCAGCACATCCACTCTTCTCTGAAATCTTAACTCAGCCGTATAGATGAAAATGACTTACTGTATATGACATTTTAATCTACATTAGTTACTTGAGGTGATCAAACAATAATATACTTTCTTAAGGACTAACTGATTAGTATAACAAGATTTAAAATTTTTAACGTATTTTACCGCCAACTGTAACATAAAACAGCTATGCATTAAGGATATATTCCATATTTCTGCTCAAATTTATGGTAAATCACTACTAGCCTAGCTGAGTGACTCAGACTGTTGAGGCACTGGACTTCTGACCCCAACCATGGCAGATTCGATCCTGGCTCAGTCTGATGGTATTTGAAGGTACTCAAATACATCACCCTCGTCAGATTCGGTAGATTTACTGGCGCGTAAAATAACTCCTGAGGGACTAAATTCCGGTACCTCAGTGTCTCCGAAACCCATAAAAGTAAAAATAAAATAACATTACTGTTACTACTTCTTCTTCATGATATGTTTCTGCTTATGCAGGTCGTTCAACTACTACTACATACTGTAATCATCAGGAAAATTAGAAGACGAAAGAGATGAATAAGACGGTGGTGATTATTGTTAAGGGGGAGTACAACTAGACAAATTGCATATCAGAGAAAAATGTGGAAGAGATCCAGTGCGAAGAACGAAGATATCGGCAAAAATTTGGGTGAGGCAACAAAGGGTGTGAAAAGTAGACTACCTAGGCCAAATAAACCTAATACCGTAGAGGTTGGAAGAACACAACAGTTGACCTAATGAGGTCGGACTGGATACATGAATATGATAATACTAGTACAGGTACGCGGGAGCAATGTCTACAGACCCGTGCTCATCAACCCGCTCTCTGAAGTTGAGAGCCCCTTGTGATTCACTTCTTTCAGTCACCTCTAACGACAAACAGTGGATACCGTGGGCTTGCAATTGGGAGATAGTCGGTTCGAACCTCATTGTTGGCAGTACTGAAAACAACATGAAATGGCGTATGGTTTTTAGTTCCGGGAGTGTCCGAGGACATGTTCGGCTCGTCAGGTGCAGGTCTTTTGATTTGACTCCCGTAGGCGACCTGCGCGTCGTGATGAGAATGAAATGATGATGAAGACGACACTTACACCCCACCCCCCGTGCCAGCGAAATTAACCAACGATGGTTAAAATTCCCGACCCTGCCGGTAGTCGAGCCCGGGACCCCTGTTACCAAAGGCCAGCACGCTAACCATTTAGCCATGGAAGTACTGAAGACAGTTTTCCATGCTTTACAATTTCTGCTGTTCAGACTGTACCTTAAAATTGTGGGCACGGCCACTTCTTTCAGTGTCCTAGACCTGTCCTATCCTATCTTCGTCATAAAATTTGTCTGTGCCGGTGTGGCGTAAAACAACTTGAAAGGAAAGAAACATATTTCCATGAGGATATTTCGAGCATGCTGGTTTAACTCTTTCAGAATGTAATATACTTCTAAACCGTAACAAACTGAGATTCTATTATCAGCAGGAGTTAAAGACTATGAAATCGTTCACATAGGTAGGATGGGGAAAGTAGTTTCAGTGTTCAGTTCAGTATTTTCATGTTATGTTGCGGGTCTCTGCCTTCGAAAAGCAGTCATTGAGTTCATCATAAAATTGGGCAACTTGATGATAATATATCAAAGTGTAGATAAATCACACACAAGAATAATTCTATGTACACCTTATTTTATTTAAAAACTTTTAGTTTTTCATCTTTACAGTATAACTCCCGTTAAAACATACACATGTGGGAAGAAAAGATTCTTGACGAGGTATTTCTTATATGAAAACGTTAATTTGGAAATGTTGATGTACGTATTATGGCAAAAGATCACGTAAGGATAGATAATGCGTGGAATTATCTACTGACCAAGTATTGCTGCGGTCTCTTTACGCTCTGGTAATAAACGTACTTGAAGGAAGGACACAGGTCCTTTGTTAGAAATAAGTCTCGAGTGAGTTTTTGCTATGCTGTGGGACTTGTCTCGGTTAAAAAGCAGCCATTACTGGGGACACTGGCTTCAAATCCTTACCGTAATTAATTGATTGATTACTGCCGGAAAGTCTCTTGGTATTGCGTGATGTACAAATGAAGGTCGTCAGCACAAAATAATGTTTACAGTACATCACGTGTTTAGCTAGGTGGTCAGTGAAAATGGATTGTACTACCGGGACGAGTAGTGGTCCGTATAAAACGTCTAATTTTGCACGCTGCGATGACGAAACGGTATCTTTACCGCTGACACATTTTGGTCTCCATATATGTAGGGTCCCCTCCATCTTAGAATGCTGCTGGAGAAACCAAGACAGTAAAGTTTGGACAGGAAGACCTAATATTCTACAGACTTAAGCACTTTGCTGGAGTCAAATTGCAGTAGGCTGGTGTCATTACGTGCAGCTTGCCAATCGACCATCTTATGTCGCTCTTCTGTAATACAACTATTGTAATGATTCTCAACATCTTTTATGATTTTTAGGTCTTGTATAAAATTTATAATGCCGGGCTGAGTGGCCCAGACGGTTGAGGCGCTGGCCTTCTCACCCCGACTTGGCAGGTTAGATCCTGGTTCAGTCCGGTGGTATTTGAATATGTTCAAATACGTCAACTTCGTGTCGGTAGATTTACTGACACGTAAAAGAAATCCTGCGGGACTAAATTCCCGCACCTCGGCGTCTCCGAAAACCGTAAAATTAGTTAGAGGGACATAAAGCAAATAACATTAATATTATTATTATTGTTACCGTGTTTTGGTGGTAGTTATGCATGAAAGAAGGTGCTGGGTGGTGAATGGGTCTCAAGCTACTAAAGTGAAATTAATTTTAAAATTTAACAAGGTTATATTTTCTTTTCAAAATTAGGTAACAACAAATAGAACAGGTACTTAGTAGCCGAAACACGATTGACAAATACATTTACATAGGTACCCCATTTGGGGTTTCAAAAGTCAGAAACATAATTCTTGAGCAATGAGCCCAACCTTACAATGAACACCATACAACAAAGGGGCCGAAAACCCCCAAACATGCCAGAAACATCTGCTTCCGATTACATCCAAAAGCCTCCTTGAGGCAGAAACACAATTTTCAAAAAGGGCAACTTCCCCCTAAAATACAAGCCTATCATAGGCCACTCCGAACTCCACCTTTAAGCCGTCCTCAAAGGACATATACACAGGGGCAAAATACCCAACCTACTGAGGTCTGTTAAATAACAAGAAGATTAATACATGACCTCTAAAATACAATTTGAGAGGAGGCGAACTTGCACTCCTAATACACTTTGCTTAAGACCTACTTGGCACTAGGCCGTTAATACAAGGGCTAATCCCATACTACAGAGGTGACTTAATAGCAATTTACATTACATTACGGAAGAATTGGTTGAGAAAAATAAGTTCACCTCAAGACGATGTGAGTGGGAGCTCGAGAGGGTTAAGCACTCTCTATCCCGATATGTCGTTTTAAAAGAGAATATATTATGAAAAGAGTAGTTACATTTTAGGAAAAGGTTACATGGTTGAACGCTTAGAACCCGCCCCGAAAGTTAAACTGCTGAGCTAGCAAAGAAAGAAGTTATTAATCGGCCATTACCTTGTTGTTGACCGCTGCCGAAGAAAGAGGCGCTTCCCGCCCCCTGCTATGTACTTAACACACTGAAAGATGGAACAGAAGTGGCCCGGAGACCCGAAAATCAGCAGTTTATATCCTCTCGCGGAAGGTTCTAGGCGTTAGGGGAAAGAAAACACCCTCCCACAAACTCTTTATTGGGTAGGACCCCGCAACAGATTCAAGTTGGGGGAAGATACACCAGATTGGTCAGAAATTAATAGAAGAAATTCGGGATTGGATACATTCATAACAAGGGGAAGAAAGGGGTAAATATTGCCAACTTAAACAATGACAGAAAGAAATTTAACAAAGAACAAACTCTTGAAATTAAATTTTCTCCAAAAAAATAGTTCTTTGACTCCGCACTAGGTTGCACTATTGTAGATCTTCAGTAGTGTCCTCTAGAAGAGAAAGTTCACACTTCTTACTTCAAGCGAAACAAAAACACATCAAAAGTGACACAGTTCTAAAACTCCAAAATTTACAGGTAGTGACATCTTCTGAGAAGGTAGAAAATTAATAACGTCAATAAAGTTCAGACTTCCTCCAGCAGAGGAGTTTTAACTGGCGCGCATTTAAATTAGCGTCGTGGAGGTGTACCACCCGGTACAATTATTATTATTATTATTAAAATCTATTATTATTTAACATTTAAATCTATGTTTATTCATTCATGTCAGTGAGTCTAATAATAATAATAATAATAATAATATTAATAATAATAATAATAAATAATATTCTTTTACAGCTTTTCCAACGCATGTGGTGTCGCGGGTGTGAACTTCCTTGCATATATAGATTTGGACCTGTTTTACGACTGAATGCCCTTCCTGACGTCAACCCTATCTGTAGCTATGAATCACTATTGCGTATTTCTGACGTGGCTGGTACCGTATGTTGTCTGAATATGGTTAGGAGAGTGTTGTACAAACACAAATACCCAATCCCCGAGCCAGGACAATTAAGCGCACGCGATTAAAAATCTCAGACCCGGCCGAGAATCGAACAACGGGACACCCTAAAACGAAGGTCTCAACGCTGACCATTCAGCCAAGGAATGACACGCAATAATAATAGTAACCTTACTCCCGTTTCCTGATACCTGATCGGGGACGATGTGAGATGAAATTGTATGGAAATATTTTACGGCAGGATGCCCTTCTTGGCGTCAACATCTGTTGGGGAACTAATGAAGGTGAAATAAATGGTTGTGAATGAAATAGGGCAATACGGGGGAAGGAATCGGCTGTGACGTATAAACAGGTAGTCTCCATGCATTTACCTGGAAGTGAAAAGGGGAAACCGCAGAAAAGCATTCTAAGAACTGCTGGCGGTGGTTTTCGAATCTACTCATCTCCCAAATGCTGAACTTGGCTCCATAGAGGTAGCATAGTTGAACGCGTAGGTACTCCATTCGTTAATAATAATAATAATAATAATAATAATAATAATAATAATAATAATAATAATAATAATAATATCACGGACACAATGCGCAAAATGAGGGATAGCTTCTACCGTCACTAGCGACGTATGGACTTTTCTCGACGGACAAAATGCATTTTTAACAATTACGACTCAAAACCAAAAACTACAATTCCCCGGTACGTTGCCGTCAGGAAAGACCTTGAACAAATGCGCCTATGACCAGATGACGTTCAAAACGAGATCTTTTCAGAATAAGCATTGTGACTTTTTGGACTTTACGGGATGTGAAGTGGATAGAAGGTGCAAAGTGGTCGGATGAACGCCGTGCCCGACACAGCGAGCTGATGAAAAACTTCTGGATCAATCGAAAACTTATTATTATTATTATTATTATTATTATTATTATTATTATTATTATTATTATTATTATTATTATTATTATTATTATTATTATTATTATTATTATTGAGATTTGAACTACCTACTCCCTACTCGTGCTATCCCTTCAGTATGGAGCTGTTCAGGTTTACTAATCATAGTTCATAGTTCATAGTTCAAAATTATTAGAGTTACTCAGGATAATACACACGTATAAACGATAAATAACATTCTCATAACTTCAATGCAACTCATGTGTCTAACCTGTAATGCAAGCAACATTACTGCCGTACATCTCTCTGGCGCTGAAAAGTTCTACAGCTGTGAAACCATTTAATCAATAGTATTTTCCCTTCCACAACACTTCATATGTTCAGTACTTGCTTTAGGGAGTTTCAAACTCATGGATCTCTACGTTTTTTCCTTTTATGCGTCTGTTCCGAACTTCTCTTTCCTCCACCTTAAAGTTAACAAAGTGAGAGTTAACATTGCGGTTGAAAGAGTTATCTACAAAATCCATCAATGTGTCACTTTCTTTCCTCTTTTAAGGGCTATCGAAACTATAGTACTTTGCAGAAAAGCATCACATCTTGAAAGCAAGGGGTGAGAGAATTTCTCTCGGAGACCTATTTCTCACTCCCTCTACTTCCATCGTTTTTGAAAAGAGCTCTGAGATGAACTTCACAGCCAGGTGGCTAAGTCGAGGATTATCTCCAACTTCCTGTTCTCAGCCTTCCCTGTGTCATCTGCTTTTACCTGTGTGGTAGTAATTTTGCTTGCATTACGGGTTAGGCACATGAGTTTCATTGAAGTTATGAGAATGTTATTTATCGTTTTTACGTGTGTATTATCCTGTGCAACTCTATTTTGAACTATGTAGTAAACTCGAATGGCTAGCTCCATGTTGAAGGGATAGCATGGAGTAGGGAGTAGGTAGTTCAAGTCTCCATAATTTATACTTTGCACCCTCGATCTTTCAGTCCTCAATAACAGATTTAACTTGTTAGCTTGAAGGAATAAAACAAAAACTTTATAATAAGGATTTACATGTAACTAAATTTCTATTGTCCCAGTTATCTAATTTGTAAATAGGATAAGTCTAAACGCAGATTAGAATTAGTATCACGCAGGGGCGTAGCCACGGGGGGGGGGGGGTGTTACTGGGGGCTAGAAACCCCCATGGAAGTTTTACAAAAAGAAAATAAAGAGGAACTGACAATAAACAATAAACTAAATAAACATTCAGAGACGTAATTGTAGAACCAACAGATCTGTAATTCACTTGTATGAGAGACTTCATAATGACAAGTCATTCATGTACTTTCATTCTACTCTACGTCCGGCTCCATGGCTAAATGGTTAGCATGCTGGCCTTTGGTAACAGGGGTCCCGGGTTCAATTCACGGCAGGGTCGGGAATTTATACCATAAGTGGTTAATTCCGCTGGCACGGGGGCTGGGTGTATTTGTCGTCTTTATTATCATTTTATTTTCATCTCGATGGGCAGGTCGTCTACGGGAGTCGAATAAAAGACCTGCATCTGGTGTCCTCGGACACTTCCGCCACTAAAAGACATACGCCATTTCATTTCATTGTATTCTACCAACATTTTAAACAACAAACCCCTCCCCCACCCATCGGACGATCCTGGCTTCGCTACTGGTATCACGAACCAATAATTCAGCTTTAAACCCAGTCCTATTGCTTCATTTCATCATCATCATCATCATCTCTTTACCCTCCAGGGTCGGTTTTTCCCTTGGACACAGCGAGGGATCCCACCTCTACCGCCTCAAGGGCAGTGTCCTGGAGCTTCAGACTCTTGGTCGGGGATACAACTGGGGAGAATGACCATTACCTCGCCCAGGCGGCCTCACCTGCTATGCTGAACAGGGGCTTTGTGGAGGGATGGGAAGATTGGAAGGGATAGGCAAGGAAGAGGGAACGAAGCGGCCGTGGCCTTATGTTAGGTACCATCCCGGCATTTGCCTGGTGTGAAAATGGGAAACCACGGAAAACCATCTTCAGGGCTGCCGATAGTGGGATTCGAACCTACTATCTCCCGGATGCAAGCTCACAGCCGCGCGCCTCTACGCGCACGGCCAACTCGCCCGGTGAACCCACCTCTACTCAGTTGACCTCCCGAGGCTGAGTGGACCCCGTTCCAGCCCTCAAACCACTTTTCAAATTTCGTGGCAGAGCCGGGAATCGAACCCGGGCCTCCGGGGGTGGCAGCTAATCACGCTAACCACTACACCACAGAGGCGGACATTGCTTCATTTAAAGTTTTATAATTAGGATACGTGCTTATCATTGCGTAATATTTGTCTGGTAGAGTAAAAGCATTCTCTCTTCTGTTAGCGTGTAGGTACAAAAACAAATAAGTATCAAATAGTTTTAATTCCATTTCTTTTGTTTCACTTCTTCTTTCTTTCTTAATCTGTTTATTGTCCAGGGTTGGCTTTTCCCTCGGACTTAGCGAGGGATCCCACTCTACCGCCTCAAGGGCAGTGTCCTGGAGCTTCAGACATCGGATCGGGGGATACAACTGGGGAGAATGATCAGTACCTCGCCCAGGCGGCCTCACCTGCTATACTGAACAGAGGCCTTGGTGGGGGATAGTAAGATTGGAAGGGATAGACAAGGAAGAGGAAAGGAAGCGGCCGTGGCCTTAGGTTAGGTACCAGCCCGGCATTTGCCTGGAGGAGAAGTGGGAAACCACGGAAAACCACTTCAGGATGGCTGAGGAGGGAATCGAACCCACCTCTACTCAGTTGACCTCCCGAAGTTGAGTGGACCCCGTTCCAGCCCTCGTACCACTTTTCAAATTTCGTGGCAGAGCCGGGAATCGAACCCGGGCCTCCGGGGGTGGCAGCTAATCACACTAACCTCTACACCACAGAGGCGGTTGTTTCACTTCACCTGCTATAATTAGGACAACCGCAAGTGAAGTTAGGAATTGTAGTGTACCGGTAGTTATTTTATTAGACAGTATCATACCGGGCGAGTTGGCCGTGCGGTTAGAGGCGCGCAGCTGTGAGGTTGCATCCGCGAGATAGTGAGTTCGAACCCCACTGTCGGCAGTCCTGAAGATTGTTTCCGCGGTTTCCCATTTTCTCACCAGGCTGGGGCCGTACCTTAATTAAGGCCAGGGCTGCTTCCTTCCCACTCCTAAGCCTTTGCTATCCCGTCGTCGCCATAAGACCTGTCTGTGTCGGTGCGACTTAAATCAAACTGTAAAAAGAATTACAAATTAGCGTGCTTATGTTATTTTATTATAGCGAAATATTTGTGTAGTACCGGAAATTTCTGTAGTAGGGGAAATATCTCTCTAGAAGTTTGGCTCTTGCTAAAATTCTATTATTTTAACTATGTTAGGCTTCACTACAATTTAGATTGTAGCGTAACTCGTCTTATTAGACCGAGCTCGATAGCTGCAGTCGCTTAAGTGCGGCCAGTATCCAGTAATCGGGAGATAGTGGGTTCGAGTCCCACTGTCGGCAGCCTTGAAGATGGTTTTCCGTGGTTTCCCATTTTCACACCAGGCAAATGCCGGGGCTGTACCATAATTAAGGCCACGGCCGATTCCTTCCAACTCCTAGGCCTTTCCTAATCCATCGTCGCCATAAGACCTATCTGTGTCAGTGCGACGTAAAGCAAATAGCTTCTTATTAGACAGTATCTTACTTACCTTTTCTGTTTAGAAGGAATAATAGTACAAGTAATAATAATAATAATAGTAATAAGAATATGTTTATAACTATACGTATTAAGTGTATTTGTACAATTCTATAGTTAGCCTGTTATTCCTAATATTTTATAATCAGGATAAGTTTAGGCTTAACTATTATAACTGTAGTGTAGTTATTCTAACAGTTTGTTTCCTGATAGCATTATCGCCGTAAAATCTTTATGTAGTGTTACGGAGATATCCCTGGTAGTTAGAGTTGAAAGAAGGTGCGGGCTGGAATAGGTCTCAACTAAAAAATTAAAGTTAATTTAAAACTTGAACAAAGGTTATATTTTCTTTTCAAAATCCACAAATAACAGAGTATTAACAGGTACCAAGTAGCAGATCAACAAATAAAGCAATTACAAATTATAAGATTTGGGCTTCGAGCCCCGTTTTACATTCCTCGAGCTGCAAGCTCAACTTTGCCAGATTACAGATCAGATCCCAGGGGCAGAAAATCCCTTCATACAAGGAGCACTTGCTCCCAACTATTATTTTATTATAGCGAAATATTTGTGTAGTACCGGAAATTTCTGTAGTAGGGGAAATATCTCTCTAGAAGTTTGGCTCTTGCTAAAATTCTATTATTTTAACTATGTTAGGCTTCACTACAATTTTGAATTGTAGCGTAACTCTTCTTATTAGACCGAGCTCGATAGCTGCAGTCGCTTAAGTGCGGCCAGTATCCAGTAATCGGGAGATAGTGGGTTCGAGTCCCACTGTCGGCAGCCTTGAAGATGGTTGTCCGTGGTTTCCCATTTTCACACCAGGCAAATGCCGGGGCTGTACCATAATTAAGGCCACGGCCGCTTCCTTCCAACTCCTAGGCCTTTCCTAATCCATCGTCGCCATAAGACCTATCTGTGTCAGTGCGACGTAAAGCAAATAGCTTCTTATTAGACAGTATCTTACTTACCTTTTCTGTTTAGAAGGAATAATAGTACAAGTAATAATAATAATAGTAATAAGAATATGTTTATAACTATACGTATTAAGTGTATTTGTACAATTCTATAGTTAGCCTGTTATTCCTAATATTTTATAATCAGGATAAGTTTAGGCTTAACTATTATAACTGTAGTGTAGTTATTCTAACAGTTTGTTTCCTGATAGCATTATCGCCGTAAAATCTTTATGTAGTGTTACGGAGATATCCCTGGTAGTTAGAGTTGAAAGAAGGTGCGGGCTGGAATAGGTCTCAACTAAAAAATTAAAGTTAATTTAAAACTTGAACAAAGGTTATATTTTCTTTTCAAAATCCACAAATAACAGAGTATTAACAGGTACCAAGTAGCAGATCAACAAATAAAGCAATTACAAATTATAAGATTTGGGCTTCGAGCCCCGTTTTACATTCCTCGAGCTGCAAGCTCAACTTTGCCAGATTACAGATCAGATCCCAGGGGCAGAAAATCCCTTCATACAAGGAGCACTTGCTCCCAACTATTAACCTCAAGCCTCTCTAAGGCACCATTACCACAACACCGTAAAGAGCTGACCCGCTCTCGATCTTTCAAGCCTATAAAGGCAATAACAGACTCTTATCCAAACTGCCATCAAGGCATACAAAGAAACAGGAGTATTTAATACCCAACCTACAGGGCCTTCGCATGAAGAAAACAAAACATCAGGTTAAGTTAATGGCCCAAAGTACAGAAAGGACTGGAGGCGTGAACTTGCACTCCTCAATATACAATATTAAAACCTAAGCGGCTCTAGGCCGATATACAGGGGGCTAATCCCTAGCTAGGGAGGTGACTCGTATTAAAAAATTTTAATACATTAAGGGAGAGACGAAACGGTTATGAAAACGTAGTCACCTCGATTTCAAAATGAAAGGGAGCTCAAGAGGGTGAAGCACTCTCTAACCCTGCTTTATGGAAAAGGGATTTGAAGTTTTTACATATACTGAAAAGTAATTTACATTTTAAAGGAATTGGTTACATATTAAATGTTTCGAACCCTCCCTGAGAGTTAAACTGCTGAGCTAGCAAGAAACACAGATGTTAAAAGGCCATTACCTTGTTGGAGATCTGTTGACCGAAGAAAGAGGCGCTTTTCGCCCCCTGCTACATATCCACACACTAAGAAAGATGTTACTGAAGTGGCCAGGAAACAAGAAAATCAGCAGTTTTTATACCCTCGTGGAAAGTTCGAGACCTCTCATGAATGATAACAACCCGCCCACAAACTTTTATTGGATAACAGCAAAAACTAATACACAAGACGAGGAAGAAACACCTTATTGGTGGAAAATTAATTACAGAAATTCTGATTGGCTACATTCAAAACAGGCGAAAGAAAGGATTTATATTGCCAATCCACAAATGACAGAACAAAATTTAGTAAAGACAAAACTTATGAACACAAAATTTCTTCAAGAAAGTTCATTCCATTGCACCAGAGTGTATTACCATAGTTTTTGTAGAGACAGCTGGTAGAGA
The DNA here is from genome assembly GCF_040414725.1 of Anabrus simplex. Classification (NCBI taxonomy): domain Eukaryota; kingdom Metazoa; phylum Arthropoda; class Insecta; order Orthoptera; family Tettigoniidae; genus Anabrus; species Anabrus simplex. The sequence goes on from NC_090270.1 coordinate 241,777,732, forward strand.
ACGTCCACACTTCTTGATCAATGACAAACAAAAACACATCAAAATTTACACAGAGCCATCTTCGGAGAAACAGTGAGTTGATACAGTTTTTTAAAGTTCAGACTTTCTCCTGTAGAGGAGTTTCAATTGGCGCAATATTTGAACTAGCGGCGTGGAGGTGTACCACCCGGTACATGTAGTATACATTATTTCCTTCGTCTGACATATATACCTACTTCTATTCATATAATACGCTACTTTTACTTCTGTTGATATTTCTGTTATTTCACGTTTCTTTGAAAAGATAAAGGAATGAAGATAGGTATCTTTCAATTAATGTACAGGATAGGTTAGGTAGGGGATGGAAGGAGAGATGTTGTGGCGGACAGGTGGGCAAATGTCTTAGGGTCAAGGATAACGAGGGTTAAGTGTCTCCCTCAGGAAGTAGGACCAGGAGAGGCACCGGTGAGGAATTGGTATGAGTCACTGCAGGTAGGTCAGCAGAGGGAAGATGGAAATCAGGGAAGTGTTACAGATGAGGGGCGAGGTAAAAGGCAAGCAATCAGTAGAAAAGGAAATTAAAGTTAAGTGAGACCAGGAGTGGAGGGGATCTAATTGGGGTGGTGTTGAGGCTCTTGTCGTGGACGACTTAATTGCTAGGCATGTGGAGAATGTATGTGAAGGAAAGGGAACCAGGGTAGAATGTTATCCAGGTATTTGGTTAAGGCAGACGTTGAGGAAAATAGAAGGGAGGGAGGAGGGTAAGGAGGTGATAATTTTCCTAAGATGTTCGGGATCTGGCTATAGCAGCACGGAAGGAGTTTAAGGAAGCACAGATTGTTATCAGTGGGATACTGTGTAGGAGAGATACTGAATGGAGGGTAGTTGGGGATATAAATGAAACTATGGAATGGGTGTGTGGGAAATTGGGAGTGGAATTTGTAGTTCGTAATAGCTGGGTAGGAGGGATCTACGCTCATATGACCTTTACTTTAACTGCAATGGCATATACAAGTTTAGGGGGTTTGTTTGAAAAAGTTATAGGGAGGTACACTCAGGCAAACGGAGTGGGCCTGGGAGCGGTGATGACAGTATAGGAAGCACGAAGTCAAGTATGGATGACATAAAATTGTTAGTGTTAAACTGTGTAAGTAATTTAAAGAAAGAGTAGTATTAAGTAATCGGATAGATATGTATTTACCAGATACTGTAACATGAACTGAAACATGGCTGAGAAGTGATATTATGGATATGGACATTTTCTCACGGAACTGGAGTGTTTATTGTAGAGACAGGTTAAAGACATGAAAATTTCAATTTGGAATCTTCTTTCAAAGTAAAGAAACACATATTCTTTTGTTCTCAGTAAATCCGCTTAAGGGGAGGGGGGTGAATGAATTGAAAAATTAGTTGAATTCGTTGTACGAGCTACTTATATCTACAAAACTAAAGATGATATACTGTAGACATGAAAATTGATATTTGAAATCTCCTTTAAGAACAAAGAAAAACGATAGGAGGGGGGTTATTGATACTCGTGAAAGCAGAATGTGTAAGCTACGAAAATGTTAAATGGTGAGGAAGATGAAATTCTTGGTGTAAGACTCATCTCTAAAGACAATAGGCAACTTAATATTTTGGGGTGTACACAAGGCTGGCGCTAATGCTAATGCAGAATTATTTGTTAAGATCATCAGCCATGTGAGGAACGACACAGAAAAGAAAGTTATTGTAACGGGTGATCTGAAATTGCCAAATGTTAGCTGGAAAGCGAATGCAAATGACAGAAAGCATGACCAAAAATTGGTGAATAAATTATGGAAAGGACATCTGAATCAGAAAATGATGGAACCAACTAGAAGGAAAAATATTCTAGACGTGGTGCTGATAAAATCAGATGAGCTCTATAAGGAAACTGAAGTGATGGATTTGTAAGTGATTTGTCAGAGTAAAAAATAAATGTGATAGAAAGTAACGTTGTAAAAGTCGGACAAGTAGCCAATACCATATGATTGATAAGAGGGAAATGAAGAAATTTAAAAAAGCAATTATGATCAAAGGAAAAATAAAAATGTAAACAGCCTATGGGATGGGTTTAAAGCTGTTGTTAAGGAGTGTGAAAACAGATATATACCGTACCTTTAAAAGTGGTAAGGGCTCATTAGGCTATATTATTTCTTTCTTTCTCTCTTAATCTGCTTACCTTCCAGGATTGGTTTTTACCTCGGACTCAGCGAGGGATCCCACGTCTATCGCCTCAAGGGCAGTGCCCTGGAGCTTCAGACTGTGGGTCGGGGGATACAAGAGGGGAGGATGACCAGTAACTCGCCCAGGTAGCCTCACCTGCTATGCTGAACAGGGGCCTTGTCGGGGGATGGAAAGTTTGGAAGGGATAGACAAGGAAGAGGGAAGGAATTGGCCGTGGCCTTAAGTTAGCTACCATCCCGGCATTTTCCTGGAGGAGAAGTGGGAAACCACGAAAACCACTTCTAGGGTGGTTGAGGTGGGAATCGAACCCACCGCTACTCAGTTGACCTCCCGAGGCTGAGTGGACCCCGTTCCAGCCCTAGTACCACACATCTCAGCAACAGTTCCCTGTTCCTCATCTTCTGCCGGTTGTTCTACCTGCAGTGGCTCGTATCAATTTCTGTTAGAAGTAGAAGAGAAGGAAGAGGGAAAGGAGAAGGTGGTAATGTTTCACGTTGGTACTAACAAGGTAAGGCAAGCAGGTATAAGTACCAACATAGTTGGGGATGTGTGGGATCTAGTTATGGCAGCACGGAAGAGGTTTAAGGAAGCGGAGATTGTTATCAGTGGAATACTGTGTAGGAGGGATACTGACTCGAAGGTGATAGGAGATTTAAATGAGACTATGGAGTGGGTATGTGGGAAACTGGGATTGAGATTTCTAGATCCTAATGGGTGGGTAGGAGACAGGGATCTGCGCCCAGATGGCCTTCACTTAAACCGCAGTTGTACATATAAGTTAGGAAACTAGTTTAGAAGGGTTATAGGCAGGTACATTCAGGGAAACGGGGTGGCCTAGGGAGCGGTGTTAAGCGAACAGGGAACTGGAAATCAAGTAGAGATGACATAAAAATGTTAGTGCTCAACTGTAGAAGTATTGTAAGGAAAGGAATAGAATTAAGTAATTTAATAGATATATACTTACCAAATATTGTAATAGGAGTTGAATCTTGGCTGAGAAATGATATATAATGGATGCAGAAATGTTCTCACGGAACTGGAGTGTGTACAGTAGTGGTCGGATTGGAATAGTAGGAGGGGGAGTATTTGTTCCAGTGAAAGAAGAATTTGTAAGTTACGAAAAAGTTAAGGATTAAAAACATGAAATTCTGGGTGTAAGGCTCTTCTCTAAGGATAATAGGCAACTTGATGTCTTTGGAGAGTACAGACCTGGAAAGGGTAGCGCTGACGCTGATTCAGAATTATTTGATAAGATAATCAGCTATGTTGGGAATGATATGGAGAGGAATGTGATAGTAGCAGGTGATCTCAATTTACCAAATGTCAATTGGGAAGGTAACGTAAACGACAGGAAGCATGAACAACAAATGGCAAATAAGTTCATATGGGAAGGACTGCTGATTCAGAAAGTGTTGGAACCAACTAGAGGGAAGAATATTTTGGATGTGGTGCTGATAAAACCAGATAAGCTCTATAGAGAAACCGAAGTAATAGATGGTATTAGGGATCACGAAGCTGTTTTTATCGTAGTTAAAAATAAGTGTGAAAGAAAGGAAGGTATTAAAAGTAGGACTATTAGGCAGTATCATATGGCTGATAAAACACGCATGACGGAGTTTTTAAAAGGTAACTATGATCTCCGGAAAATGGTAAATAAGAATGTAAACAGACTCTGGGATGGGTTTTAAGCAATTGTGAAAATAGTTTTGTTCCTTTAAAGGTGGGAAGGAATGGTAAGGATCTACTATTTTATAACAGAGAAGTAAAGAGACTAAGGAGGTGCAGACTGGAAAGAAATAGAGTTAGAAATGGTTATGGAAGTAAGGAGAAATTGAAGGAACTTACTAGGAAATTGAATATAGCAAAGAAGTCAGCTAAGGATAACATGATGGCAAGCATAATTGGTGGTCATAGAAATTTTAGGGAAAAGTGGAAGTGTATGTTTAGGTACTTTAAGGCAGAAACAGGTTCAAAGAAGGACATTCCAGGAATCATTAATGAACTAGGGGAGTGTGTATGCGAGGATCTTCAAAAGGCAGAAGTATTCAGTCAGCAGTATGTTAAGATTGTTGGTTACAAGGATAATGTCCAAATAGGGGACGTGAGTAATACTAAAGAAGTATTAAAATATACCTATGATAACAATGACATTTACAGTAAGATACAAAAGTTGAAAACTAGAAAAGCAGCCGGAATTGATAACATTTCTGGGGATATACTAAAGGCAATGGGTTGGGATATAGTACCATATCTGAAATACTTCTTTGATTATTGTTTGGTTGAAGGAGCTATACAAAATGAATGGAGAGTTGCTATAGTAGCCCCTGTATATAAAGTAAAGGGTGATAGACATAAAGCTGAAAATTACAGGCCAGTCAGTTTGACATGTATTGTATGTAAGATTTGGGAAAGCATTCTTTCTGATTAGATTACACATGTTTGCGAAATTAATAACTGGTTTGACAGAAGGCAGTTTGGGGTTAGGAAAGGTTATTCCACTGAAGCTCAGCTTGTAGGATTTCAGCAAGATATAACAGATATCCTGGACTCAGGAGGCCAAAAGGACTGTATTGCGATTGACCTATCTAAGGCATTTGATATAGATCATGGAAGACTACTGGCAAAAAAGAGTGCAATTGGACTAGAAAAAAGAGTGACTGAATGGGTGGCTATATTTCTAGAAAATAGAACTCAGAGATTTAGAGAAGGCGAAGCATTATCTGACCCTGTAATAATTAAGAGGGGAATTCCCCAAGGCAGTATTATTGGACCTTTATGTTTTCTTATATATATATAAATGATATGTGTAAAGAAGTGGAATGAGAGATAAGGCTGTTTGCAGATGACGTTATTCTGTACAGAGTGATAAACAGGTTACAAGATTGTGAGCGGCTGCAGGGTGACCTCGATAGTGTTGTGGGATGGACAGTGGGCAATGGTATGATGATAAACGGGGTTAAAAGACAGGTTGTGAGTTTCACAAATAGGAAAAGTAGTCTCAGTTTTAATTACTGTGTTGTTGGGGTGAAAATTCCTTTTGGGGATCATTGTAAGTACCTAGGTATTAATATAAGAAAATACCTTCATTGGGATAATCACATAAATATGATTGTTAATAAAGGGTACAGATCTCTGCACATGGTTATGAGGGTATTTAGAGGTTGTAGTAAGGATGTAAACGAGAGGGCATATATGTCTGTGATAAGACCCCAACTAGAGTATGGTTCCAGTGTATAGGAGCCTCACCAGGATTACTTGATTCAAGAACTGGAAAAAATCCAAAGAAAAGCAGCTCTATTTGTTCTGGGTGATTTCCGACAAAAGAGTAGCGTTACAAAAATGTTGCAAAGTTTGGGCTGGGAGGATTTGGGACAAAGGAGACGAGCTGCTCGATTACGTGGTATGTTCCGAGCTGTCAGTGGAGAGATGGCTTGGGAGGACATCAGTAGACGAATAAGTTTGAGTGGTGTCTTTAAAAGTAGGAAGGATCACAATATGAAGATAAAGTTGGAATTCAAGAGGACAAATTGGGGAAAATACTCGTGTATAGGAAGGGGAGTTAGAGATTGGAATAACTTCATCATCATCATCATCATCATCATCATCATCATCATCATCTGTTTACCCTCCAGGTTCGGCTTTTCCCTCGTACTCGGCGAGGGATCCCACCTCTACCGACTCAAGGGCAGTGTCCTGGAGCTTCAGACTCTTGGTCGGGGGATACAACTGGTGAGAATGACCACTACCTCGCCAAGGCGGCCTCACCTGCTATGCTGAACAGGGGCCTTGTGGAGGGATGGGAAGATTGGAAGGGATAGACAAGGAAGAGAGAAGGAAGCGGCCGTGGCCTTAAGTTAGGTACTATCCTGGCATTTGCCTGGAGGAGAAGTGGGAAACCACGGAAAACCACTTCGAGGATGGCTGAGGTGGGAATCGAACCCACCTCTACTCAGTTGACCTCCCGAGGCTGAGTGGACCCCGTTCCAGCTCTCGTACCACTTTTCAAATTTTCGTGGCAGAGCCGGGAATCGAACCCGGACCTCCGGGGGTGGCAGCTAATCACGCTAACCACTACACCACAGAGGCGGACTTGGAATAACTTACCAAGGGAAATGTTCAGTAGTTTTCCAATTTCTTTGCGATAATTTAAGAAAAGGCTAGGAAAACAGATAGGGAATCTGCCACCTGGGTGACTGCCCTAAATGCAGATCAGTAGTGATTGAGTTATATTTTGTAATGCCCAACAGTGGGGCGCGACGCCAGACCGTACGGGTGCAGTACAGTTGGTGCAGAGGATAGAGGTTTGCGTTAGCATGCAGGAGGTCTAGAGGTCGATCCTGGGTTGAGGCGTATTTTTATTATTTCGTAAATGTAGTCGAGGTGGTATGTTATCTGGTATCTTAATCGTCAACAGCGAATAAATTTACGCCCACGACGTGGAAAGGGCGTCTTTCAAAGCTGACCAATGAAAACGATTTTTCGTCCATTTCTAGGATCGTTGTATGTAAGTGCAAATGGTTTCTAGAGGACCCGCTGCAATCGCTGTTGACGATTAAAATGCCAGATACCATACCACCTGGACTACATTTACGAAATGAAAAAAATACGCCTCAACCCAGGATCGATCCCTCGACCTCCTGCATGCTAACTCAAAATTAGTTAGTTTTTAACTTATAATGCTAACTCAAAACTCTATCCACTGCACCAACTGTACAGCACGACTAGTACGTGCTGACAGAGGTAGTTACCCTACACGTGGTTACATTGTTACCAGATTGCCACTCTTCAGCGTCCTTTTTCTGCCGGATATGCTCGCAGAACGAACTTTTGTGAGAGATATTTTTTTTATTGCTGGCATGTGATGAGTCGCGCTGCGACGCCCGAGTGCGCGAATTTCCTTTCATCCTGTATATATATATTGTAACCTTTACAAGGCATCAGTACATGAACCAGTTACCATTGTTCATAAATATGACGTTAGAATGGAGCACCATCGGTGAGCTTCGAACTCAGCCCGGTTTGTCGAAGCCTCACCCTCCCCTACTGGAATAGTTCGCTAGCCGAGTCGGTATCGCATTTTCGGGTCTGTGGACTGTCCGATGGGGCGGTAAGTCCTTTAGTAATAGTCTCTATAGTAGGGGGAAAAGTTAATGAGAGGAATACCATTTCATTACTAATGAGAAGAGAGACAATATCTTGTATAACAAATTTTACTTATACTAGTGAAACACATTATTTACATGGGTATGCCATACAAACACCTTACATATAGTAACTTGGGTGATCTTGACGTTTAAATGTTCGGTAGTCCTTTTCTACACTTCATTATACGTTTAAATATTCAAACTTAAGAAGGCGTTCCCTCTCGAACTATGACACTACCTCAGACTTAGAGAGGCGTTTCTTCTCTAATTATTTCACTCTACACTTATATTACATCACACACATATTTACTCATTATGGACACACCCCGCTGTAAATCTGTTTACCTACCAAGAATTAATATATTCAATTTGCCTCAAATTATGATTTAAGTTTGCTAGTATCGTATGAACAGAAATAGGCAATTTACACTCCCAATCCTTTGAAAGTCGCGTTACAACACTACCTTAAGTTAGACGTTGCCAAATATGCAGTATGATAAACACGCTCATTTCATTAGGATTTTTATCAACACATATATCAGGACATTATTTACACAACGATGTTACCTATGGACAAGCATTGAGCGACTTCAATACCAGACATCATAAACAAAATATTATAGCACTACCTGCAACAAATGGACAAGAATATACATTTTACATACACACAATGGGCCGCAGGTGGCCTTATTTACCTGCCGCTTGTGACAGTAAGCTTTACTGTCTCCTGCAATGAACTCAGGACCTTCTGAGACAGGGTATATCTGACCTGGAATTCCCTATATGCTGTGAATAATTAAAGAAATAAATTGGAGGGATCCTTCATTTAATGCGAAATCTTTGTCCCGAAAGGAAAAGAAACTCGCCACTTGTATCTGTTCTATTTCACTGAAGAAAACGCCTTCACTTCCCCGTTTAAAGGGGCTCATAAAACTCCAGCTGTGAGCTGTCCGTGACCCACTTCCAAAGAGCGGTTCACTAAGCCTTCTCGGGCAATGGCTTCACGGCAAATAATCTATTCACTTCTTTCTATACTGGCCACAAATGGCATCACACAAATCACGGCCCTATATCCGGCCTAATCAACATATTCACATCGCGATATGCGCCTCGCGTGTCTTAATGACAGATTCCAAGGGGACTTCGCATTTCATTTCACAATATATCTTATGGCTACAGCCTGTTCAGCCATTTCATTTCCTCTCGGTACACTGACCACGATGCAAATTTAATGATGATCTCCTGCCACCAGGGTCCAAGTTAACTTGCGTATTCGCGAACTAATTAGCGATGTAAGATATATACCCCAATCTCATGCTCTCTTCGTTGTTCCAGCAGTTTTAATTTCTAGTAAGGAGGATTTCCTAAGAGCTTGTGAAGTACAAAAAAAATCAGTTACTGAGATATCTCTGAGGACTCCTATTGGCTGTAGAAAGATGATAATTGGAGTCGTTTACGTAGAATATTTAAGCCCTTTTACTTGACAGTACTTCACGTATAATTAATCTGAGGTCCTTAAATTTACGTCATGCATTATCAAACCCTTGTAAAAAAAATGGAAGTAAAGTATGGTCGTTCCCAAACCATGAAGAAAGTATTCTATAAAAGACCCAAATAAAATGAAATTATAATTATTATCCCTCTGAAATGGCGTGCTTGCAGTCTACGTTATATCTAAGTGAAAAATTTACATATTTACAATGGGACACGACCTTCAAAGAAATAAATACTTGGAAATGTACTCAGCCTTCTGGATACCACGTTCACAGCTTTACAGGAGGGCACTCCATGGATTTAGACTGCTTGCATCACGTCATCGGCGATGTGAAGACCCATGATGACTTCCTGGCAGGTCATACGCATGACAGCGACGTTCCAGACGTTCTCGGCTACCAGGCGAAATTCCGGCAAACAGCTAGATGACTCGATCACTCCGATACACAGGCAAAATTCTGGCATTCAACTGGACGTCGGCGTTCACTCCGGCGTTCACGTAGACATGTAAATGAGGGGAAATTATCTCAAGTGAATACGTTAGTTTATCACACACCACAATTTGAACATATGGTTGGATTTGCTCAATAGCACGAGCATTCCAACCCAATGTCGGTAATGTCCCAGAAGCCCGACATTAATCCCTTCTCATTTATCTATTCTTCTTGTAGGCAGCGATTATACACCCAGAAATTTCACTAGCTTCCCTAGAAACGACAGTGGTTAGGCCACTAATGTATTAGCATTCTCGTATTCATGATACTAGTTCAGGCCTATTCTAATGCACTTAGCCGTGAGTCGAGCTCTCAACTGTACTACGGATTACTTTAACGTGGCGCTATCCTCAATTAGGTCTACACTGAGCCGTTCACTGACTTTCTTGGTAATTCATATTGATATCAAGCACGTTCGCTCCACCCACTTCGCTAAGTACGTCCCTATATATGTTAACTGAGCCGCATTAACTTAGACACATAGGAGGCTCGATGTACGACCTTTTCTACACACGGACATCGGTTATTACGGTTTCGTACCGTTCCTATTTATTAATTTGCGGCACACTGTACACGATAACATCTCACTCAGAGGGTGATTATTTCCACATACTCACAGACTTTAATGAATCACTGTATTACACTGCTCAAATTACAAGATTATTTCTTCACAAACGACTCACACACAAACCACGACGAAATACTACCGTACTGGCGCTACATTGCAAATGCACTGGGTAGTGTCTCCTCCTCAGCTCATGAATATATAGGCGCGCTACGCTAGAGACCCGAATGCTGAGGGTGGGGGAAAAAATGCAATCCTTTCTCACACATTGGTCCGTTAATACGCAACGTACAGTGACGAACAGGATATCAAAATGTAGCTCTTGTATTCCCATCTCCACTGAGTGACTGTTATTAAAATAACTTAAAAGCGTCCTTTAGTCTCTGGCGGTGAATGATGACGAGCACAGGGGATTCCTTGTGTTCCTTGGCACGGTTAGGGTCCAACATCTGTTAGTCA